>NC_143514.1:6685081-6994671 GCF_031878675.1 Megascapheus bottae
TTAAGTGCCTTTAAATCATTGTATGAACTTGGCTATTTTCTTCTTCTGAAAAATTGGTTTATTTTGAAACAAATATTTACATATCAAAGACTTCAGTCAGCTTACAGAGTGTTTTTTCTTCTTTGTAGCAAAGAAGACAAGTTTATGACTCTAGTGTTGTGAAAAGCAAATCTGTAAGTAATAAAAAAGAGTGTTGGAATTCTCTTTCTGCTAATCAAAAGATGAAATCTGATGGAGTAGGAGCATCTGGACATTCCTCAAATGCTAATAGAAATAGTATAAATAAAACTTCAAAGCATGATGAATTAAAGGAAAAGGATGGTATAAAAGTAACATCTAAGATCACTAAAGAATTGAAAACTGGGGGAAAAAATATTTCTGGAAAGCCCAAATCTATAATAAAGCCCAGAGTAGAAAACAGTGATAATGCAAAATTGGAAACCATGTCAGAAAAAGGTGTGGAAAAATCAACAGCAGCAGCAGCAACTGGACAGAAAAGTTCATTAAATGGAAAAGGAATAAGGAATCAGGAAGGGCAAATTACAGGAGCAAGACCCAAGCTACTCACTGGAAACTTAAATGTGCAAGCCAAAGCAAAGCCTTTGAAAAGGGGGACAGGAAAAGACTCTCCATGCCTCAGAATCACAGGGCCCTCCAGCAGATCTACAAGTTCAAGTATGGAGCTACTGATTTCCACCACAGGACTGGATGAACCAAAAGATAATAGATCAGTAGGAGAAGAAAAGTCTTGTGGTGAGAAGATAAACTTTTGCGAATCTCCAGGACAAATGGTGAAAAACGGTGTAGACAGTGTCAAAACTTCCACTGTAGGTAGGTTTTGTTCCTTTGTTGTCCTTGTGGTACCTGATATCAAGTATAGGATCTCACACAGGCTGGCAAGTGCTCTACCCTTAATGCAGTACTACTTTTTGTAACAGGCTGGTCTCATAATTGTCCAGTCTCACCCCACAACTGAATTCAATATTAGTTTTTTCTTCATTTTCTTGCTTTGTTGGGGGAGAATAAACACAAGTTTTATTAGGTCTTGATGGTTAAAATTCCTAGAAACCATGACCCCTGAGGGTTTTTAGTTACTTTACAATTCTAAAAAATATTTACTAATGCCAGGAACATGGCCTAGTAGTATAGTACTTGCATAATATGCAAGAAACTCTAGGTTCAATTCCTTAGTACCAAATACACAGAAAAAGCCAGAAGTATTTTGGCTCAAGTGGTGGAGTGCTAGCCTTGAGAAAGCCCAAAGACAGTGCCCAGGCCCTGAGTTTAAGCCCCAGGACTGGCAAAATATATATATATATGCATATACACACATATATATACATTTATATATGTACGTGTGTGTGTGTGTATATATATATATATTTATTTATGTATGGTCATGCAAACAGAGAAAATGTAGTCCTTCCCATTTTAAACATTTTGTTTATACTGTCTAGCCAGTAAATTAACACTAATTTGTTATATAGTTAATGTATTATACCTCATGATTGACTTATTCTTAATTTATAACAGTAAAATCTCGACTTGTTTCAAGAATTACCAATGGAACTTCCAATAAAAAAAGCATCCATGAACATGACACTAATATAAACAATAGGTAGGTCTCTTTAAAATATCTTACCTATATATTAACTTCTTTTGAAAGTTAACAGTTTGAAGGATTCTTTTGTTAAAAATTTAATGTACACTGGGCCAGGAGTTTGGTCTATTGGTAGAGTGTTTGTCTAGCATGCATGAAGACCCAAGTTTGATTCCTCAGTACCATGTACATAGAAAAAAGCAGGAAGTGGTGCTGAGGCTCAAGTGGTAGAGCTCTAGCCTTGAGAAAAGTACTCCAAGGAAAGTACTCGAGTCCTGAGCTCAAGCCCAGGACTGGCAGCAAAAAAAAAAAAAATTAATGTATACAATGATATTTTGGAGTGATTTTATTGATGTATATGCTGATGGCATATGATCATACATTGCTTTATCATACATAGCTTTGAAAGACTTATGAACTAATGGTTTCTCTATTTTCAGAAGAGGTATATTTATTATTTCTTAAGGAATGTGTTTCATTTATGAGTCTAATAAATCATGCTTTGGGATTTCATTGTAACACTGAGTATAAATTTTTCTTAGTGTAATAAAAAAGGTCAGTGGCAAAGGATGCAATGATCCAGTACCACAGACAATTTTGAAGAAAAGAGGCAATAACAATGGATGTACTACAGCTCAACAAAGGACAAAGAGTACCCCATCTAATCTTGCTAAAACTCAAGGTAAAGCTGAAGTAGTTCTGAGTATTGTACTTTGTGTAAGTTAGATAAACAAAACTCTGACTTGGAATGCTAATAGCAAATAAGTATAGTTTTGTTATTTTGCATTTGTTTCACACTGTAGAGGTGAGAATTTGTACTTTTGCTTTTTTAACAAGTATCTTAGTGTTTGTAGGACATGGATTTAGGGTTTCCTGTTTGTTCATTTGTGTTTGTCGGTCGTGAGACTTGAACTTTGGGCCTGGGTTATGTCCCTGAGCTCTTCAGTCTTACCTCTGGAGCCACAGCACCACTTCTGGTTTTCTGGTGGTTAATTGGAAATAAGAGTCTCACAGACTTTAGTGCCTCATCTGTCTTTGAAACTCAATCCTCAGATCTCAGCCTCTTGAGTAGCCTCCTGATTACATGTGTGACCCACCATAACCAACTGCATTTCTGATCTTTTAATACAGTAAGACCATGTTTCTTAAATGTTTCACTGATGATGATATGAATTCCATCAGTAAAACTCTGACTAAAGAGCATTAAAATAGCCAAGTATATGGCTCAGTGCCTATAATCCTAACTACTCAGGAGTCTGAGATCTGAGTATCGAGGTTCAAAGCCAGCCCAGGTACTAAAGTCCATGAGACTCATCTCCAATTAACCACCAGAAAAGAGGAAGTGGGGCCGTGGCTCAAGTGGTAGAGGTAGAGTGGTAGCCTTGAGCTGAAGAGCTCAGGAACAGCACATAGGCTCAGAGTTCAAGCCCCACAACCAACAAAAAAAAAGAACATTAAAATAATGCCACAATCTAGATCTAGATAGTTATAACATAGAGGAAGGAAGAGTTTTGCTCCATTGTTTTTCAATGTTCAAAGAAAGGAAAAATATTGGTTAACATAATCTAAACAGTATTTTTCTTTATGCATTAGATATTTTCACATAAAAACAGTTTGTAAAATCCTAAAACTAGTGTGGATTACCTTATGAATTAATATGGAAAATTAAAAATAAGGCTAAACTGCTTAACAAAATGAATGCCAGTAAGCAGAAACATGTTGGTGAAAGGGGAAAAGGGAAACACATGAATGGAAGCAGGAAAAATGAGAAAAGAAAAAAAAAAGCTCAGTGACAGCACCCAGACCCTGAGTTCAAGCCCCACAACTGACTCAAAAATAAATATTTAAAGATGTGATGGATGGGCCAGGAATTTGGCCTAGTGGTTAAAGTGCTTGCCTAGCAAGCACGAAGACCTGGGTTCGATTCCTTGCTATCACATATATAGAAAAAGCTGGAAGTGGTGCTGAGGCTCAAGTGGTAGAGTTCTAGCCTTGAGAAAGTCCAAGGACAGTGCTCAGGCCCTGAGCTCAAGCCCAGGACTGGCAATAAATAAATAAATAAATAAATAAATAAATAAATAAATAAATAAATAAATAAAGGTGTGATGGAACTGGGCACCAGTGGGTGATATTGTAATCCTAGCTATTCAGGAGGCTGAGATCTGAGAATCAGGGTTTCAAGCCAGCCAGGGCAGCAAAGTCTGTAAGACTCTTATCTTTAAATTAACCAGAAAACCAGAAGTGGTGCCATGGCTCAAAAGTGGTAGAGTATTGGCCTTGAGCAGAAAAAGCTTCCAGACAGACCCTGAGTTTAAGCCCCAGGTTTAGCTGCCAGTACTGGGGAATAAAAGATAATTCTATTTGGCAGACATGAATATCCAAAATTAGCATCCGTAAATAAGTACCCAAATTAAGCCTTTGTTCCTTCTAGTTAATAGCTCTGGTTTCGACTACAGATTCAAATCGCTATCCCTAATAAGCTACCAAAAATAATAAAATGATCATGTGAAGTAAAATGTTTTTATTCATATTTGAGTATGTGCCAGTCCTAGGGCTTAAACTAAGGCCTTGGGCACTTTCCCTGAGTTTCTTTTTCTCAAGACTAGCACTCTACCACTTGAGCCACAGTTCTACTTCATGTCTTTTTGTAGTTCATTGGAGATAAGAGTCTCATGGACTTCCTGCCTGGGCTGGCTTTATAATGCAATCCTCAGTTCTTAGCTTCTCAAGTAGCTAGGATTATAACAGCACCAACACCCAACAACTTTTGCTTTTTTAAATAACGTGATTGTCCCTTTTAGAAAACTGTATGGAAAACCTATTCTAACTGTCCCTTCCTCCTGCAAAACTTCATAGAGAAGACTTTCTTGGTCATAAATATAAAGGAAATCCAAATTTTTCTACTCTCATATATTTATGCATATCTAATTTTGTCACAACCTTTTTTACCTGAGAAAAATATGTTCTATTTTGACAATTTCTAGTACTACCCTGGAAGGTCCAGTTATTTATTTATTTATTTGTTTGTTTATTTTTGTCAGCCTGGGGGCTTGAACTCAGGGCCTGGACACTGTTCTTTAGCTTTTTCTACTCAAAACTAGCATTCCACCACTTTGAGCCACAGTGGTACTTCGTTTCTGGAAGTTAAATTGAAGATAAGCGTCTCACAGACTCTCCTGCCCAGATTGAACCACAATCCTTAGATCTTAGCTTCATGGGTAGCTAGAATAAATCTTAAAATATTTTAGGATGTAACCCTTATCTATTGTAACCAATTATCTATTAAATGGTAGATATTAGGTACATTATCTTTTATTTTTATTATATTTATTTTTAAACACTAGACTTTACTTTCAAGTAGAGACCATTATATCTCCTAACTTTTTTCCTTAGGACCCCAAGGAGAGTCACCAAATTCAGTAAAATCCTCAGTTTCTTCAAGGCAGTCTGATGAAAATGTGACAAAGTCGAACTACAATACAACTACAGATAAACAGACACCTAAGAGAAAAATAGTCAAGCAAGGACATACCACTTTGTCAAAGGTTAATACAAAAATGGTATCAGTGCCTAAAAACCTAAATCTGTCAAAAAAAGGGGAAATTTCAAATAATAAAGATTCACAACAAAAAACACTTCAGTCATCATGCAGACCCGAACCACAAAAGCCATTAAACAATCAAGAACAGAAGCTGTTAGGATGCCAAAATGTTTCAAAGCTGGATAAATCAATAGAACATGAACTGAAATCAAAACAGATTTGTTCAGATAAAAGTGAAACAAAATTTCCCAATCACAAAGACACAAACCATGGGAATGCAGTTAAAGGATATTCTCTCTCAGATGGGAGTAACAATTTAGATTCAAACTGTGATAGCACCACTGCTCTAAAACCCATGACTTCAAGTCCAAATAAAAACTCCTTAAGCTTTAATCCAATATGTGGTTCAGAGTCCTCAAATGCAGAACAAATCCACTTAATATCAAATGGTGATAAACAAGTAGGGAGGAAAGATACAAACAAAACATCAGCCATGATGACACCTTGTGTGTCTGAAAGGACAAATGGTACCTTAGATTTTGTTCAGGATGACAGAGAATCTACAGTCCAGACTGATCTGACAGTTTCAAGTCAGTTGTCTAATGACTGTGCTATAAAGGAAGATAAACATGCTGTAGCAGATAAATGTGTTTTGGTACAACCATCAGGAAAAATTTCCCCTAAATATATGGAAACAGCAGAAACTCCAGAGAGCCACGAAACTCCGGACACTCCATTCATGGGCCACTGGAATTTGAATACCACTGTCGTGCACCAGAGAGAGAGTCCTGAATCTGACACAGGCAGTGCTACCACATCCTCTGATGACATAAAGCCCAGATCAGAAGACTACGATGCTGGAGGGTCTCAGGACGATGATGGGTCAAATGACAGAGGCATTTCTAAATGTGGCACTATGCTATGCCACGATTTTCTTGGAAGAAGTAGCAGTGACACAAGTACCCCTGAAGAATTGAAAATATATGATAGCAATTTGAGGATTGAAATAAAAATTAAAAAGCAAAGTAGCAATGATCTTTTCCAAGTTAATTCAACAAGTGATGATGAGATTCCCAGAAAAAGACCAGAAATTTGGTCTCGACCTACAGTTACTCACCAGAGGGAAAAAGATATTACTTCTCGAGGCAGTGTTCAGTTTCCTCAGGAAATAGATCAGGTTTCTTCTTCAGCAGATGAAACAGAAGATGAAAGATCTGAAGCAGAGAATGCTGCAGAAAATTTCTCCATACCTAACTTAGCTCCTCAGCAGTTTCAGGGAATCATTAACTTAGCTTTTGAGGATGGAACTGAAAATGAAAGCCGTGAGTTTTCTGTGACTAAAAGGTTTAAAAGGTCGGTTTTGCTTTCAGTAGATGAATGTGAAGAACTAGGGTCTGATGAAGGAGAAGTACACACCCCCTCACACCCCTGTATAGATTCTCTTTCACCTTCTGATGTTTTTGATGGTGTTTCTAATAAACAACATGGAGGCGCCTGCTATTCCAGAATCCCAGGAGAAAGTGAAGATAGAATTTTACAGTGTAAACAAGATAAAGACAATAAAGCCTGTAAAAATGAAAGCACCCTTTTGAGTTTTAGTAACATTGACTCATCAAGGAAAGATAAACTTAGTAATTCAGCCACAGACCAAAAGAATACATTAGATGTCCTCTCTAAAGAAGGACAACTTTTTCCAGAAGATAAAAAAGTAAACAGTAGAAATGATATGGAAAATGACTTTCAGCAACGTAGCAAATTTTTGAATAGTGATATGAAGTCTCAAGAAAGACCATGCCATTTGGAGCTTCATCAAAGAGAACAGAATTCTGACATACCAAAGATCAGCTCTACAAAATCTCTGGACTCCTTTCGGAGTCAAGTTCTGCCTCAGGAAGGTCAAGTGAAAGAGAGCCATTCCACAGCTACCGAAAAAGCTAATATTGCTTTATCTGCAGGTAATGTACAGAAATAGAAATGCTAATGCATAAGAAAATAAGTTTACAGAAATATAAAGGTGTATGTAGCCCTGAATGTTATATTTTAGTTGGATAGAATAATTTTTCTGTAAGTTTCAAATTTTAAGTGAAAATATAAATTTCTTGAGAATATGAAAATCAGATCGTTATTCTTTATTGCACACTTAGAATCCTAGTGAAGAATTAATACCTAGCAAAATGTTGGTTGTTCATTAAACAAAGATAACCTACCAGGATATTTTACATGAAAGAACAAAAAGGCTTAGTTTGTTGATACTTCATTATGTATGTCTAATTTAATATCAGAGTTCTTGACTGTGAGAAATTTTATTATACATTGATATAACTTATGAACTTGCTAGAATTTATTAAGAGGGCTGTGCAATAAGTATAGTAATATGTAATGAAAATCACTGAACTATTTTAACAACTAGAGGAATTATTACAATTTATATACATTTTACAGAGGTTAAACCTTTCAGGATCAATATAATTCTAAAATTTTCAAGTAGGTAAATTTCCTAAAAGAGATTATATTTAGAAGCAGTGTTGATATGTGAAGAAAAGCTTAGGCTTATTTCATATGCTTAGATGACTTCTTGTCTAATTGTTTTTGTCTTTCATATTACAATAACTCAGACTAATGATCAACATTTAAAACATGCAATAATGGCTAACTGAGAACTATTTGTATATCATAACCAAGAAACTACTGATCAGTAAATCAGTAATTCCTGTTCAGCAAAATCATAATAATAGGATAGCTTTAAAAGTTGTACCTTTTTATTTGTTTGTCCTTGCTTGCATCCTCCTTTGCATGTGAAATACACAAGCCTTTAGACAAAATGTATTTATTCTCTCTTTTGGAACTGACGTCTTTTAAAAGTCATCATCAAAAAAACTGTCTTTTTTTTCCTCAAGTTTCTGTTGTAGTGAATTAGATCTATGTGAACTTTCTATGTTTATATTTAAATAATTTGTTATTTTCTGTATCATAAGTTTTCAAACTGAAGTATGAAGAATTATTGTTAGTTACCTATGTTGATTTTGCTGCTAAATATTACCTTTGAATTTTTAACATAGAAAAATAAATGCCTCAAAAAGTTGTCAATTTTGTATAAATGTTATTTTTCCCATTTGGTGTTTTTTTTGGAGGGCTATCAATGTTATATTGTGTTAATATTATTCTACAAAACTGACTGGTACCAACATGAGCAATTTTTACATTGTATAGTATTATGAATTATTACAGGAGACATAGATGATTGTGACACACTGGCCCAAACCCGCATGTGTGACCTCCGGCCTTCAAAAACCCTCTCTCCAATATATGAAATGGATGTAACAGAAGCATTTGAGCAGAAAATGGAAACAGAAACACATGTTGTTACATCTGTGGATTTAGAAGATGATCAACACTTTGCAAAACAAGACTGGACACTGCTAAAGCAACTGCTGTCTGAACAGGATTCAAACTTAAATATTACAAATTCTCTTCCTGAAGACCTAAATCTAGCACAGTATTTAATCAATCAGACCCTCCTTTTAGCACGAGACAACTCTAAACCTCAGGGTATAGCACATGTTGACACTTTGAACAAATGGAGTGAACTAACATCTCCACTTGATACTTCCTCGGCAAGTATCACCATGGCTAGTTTTTCCTCTGAAGACTGTTCCCCTCAAGGGGAATGGACAATCCTAGAACTGGAAACTCAGCACTAAAAGTCTTAACGTTTTGGAAAATTTTAAACTATACCATCCCTTTATTTTTGATGCCTATATTATATCCAAATGATAATTAGCCAGAAATAGATTGTCTCAATATTGCTGATGTCTAATTTATTGAGGTAAACATTTATTTATTAATAAGATATTACATGTAGGAAAGGGTGTTTTTCTGAAGTTTTGAGCACGTTTTCTATAATTACTAGCGAAATTAGAAGACTTGTAAGGAAGCCCTGGCTTCAGTTTTCCTTCCTACCTTTGTTCTTGCTTATTATTCAAGAATTGAAAATGTGAATGCATAAGTAGATCAGTCCCCTTACTTTTAGCTCTGCATATGGTACCATAGTAATTTAACAATAAAAAACCTACTGTGCTTGTGTCAGATTATATAAAGTAAATCTGTGAAATAACATTTCAGACTCATAATGGGATGGGGTAGGCTGACAGCTGAATGTAGGAAGAAAACATCAGCTTTCCCAACCATTCAGACCCAGGAAATTGTGAAGTAAATGAACTTCGTTTCAACCATGTTTCTGATTTAAAAAAAAAAAAAAAAGCCCAATAAGACACCAGTAAGATGTTTTTTAGTTCTCTTATCCTATTTCCAGAAAGAGGCATTTGCACTTGTTCAAAAGCACTGTGAAACTTATCCACATTAGACTTTATCATTTTGCATTTCATGTTAGAAATGTTTTGGAACTGCACTGCAATAAGCTATTAACAAATACTAACTTGCAAATGGGTACATGAGGGAATTGAGAAGACTGAGTTAATTTTGATTGTGTGTATATGTGTATATTTATCAGCCTGGGCTATACAACAAGGCTTTACCTATACACTTATACACTTTTATTATTTTCTTAGTAAAATTATCTTTTAGCCTATAATTTTGGTAGAGATAATCTTTTCTACAAAAGGCTATTAGGGAGTAAATACTTAGACCTTTGATATTGGTGGTTGCCCTTTAGGATGAGGGAATTTTAGACCTCATCTCAAAGCTGTATAGTTAACTCATAATTCCACTGACATATATCAGAAAAAAGGAAGTGTGTGTATGTGTGTGACACACCCTAGTCTTGGAGCTTGAACTCAGGCAGGCCTATGCAATGTCTCTGAGTTTTTTGCTCAAGACTAGAACTCTGTCACTTGAGCCACAGCTCTGCTTCCTGAGATTTAGTGGTTAATTGGAGGTAAGAGTGTCAGATTTTTCCTTCTGGGGCTAGCCAGGGTAGACTTTGAACCATGATAATCATATCTCAGTTTCCTGAGTAACTAGAATTACAGGCATGAGCTACAGCACCTGGCTAGGAAGTCTTATTTTTGGTTTTGGTTTTTCACCAGTCCCAGGGCTTGAACACATGGCCTTAGCACTGTCACTGCTTTTAAGTTTCTTTTGTTTAAGATAGCCCTCTACCATTTGAGCCACAGCACCACTTCCAGATTTTTCTGTTTATGTGGTACTGAGGAATTGAACCTAGAGCTTCATGCATGCTAAGCAAACACTACCACTAAGCCACATTCCCAATCCAAGAACTATTCTTTACTTAGCAAGATTTTTAATAATTGATGATAATCTAAATTTGATCAATAGTAGTATCTGTGTATTCAACTTCAGCAGTCATTAATGCACAATCATTTGTTCTAAATAAAACATCATTACATTAGCATCAGATAATGCTAATTCAAGTTTTATGCCTTTTTACTAGAAGTTCTGTGCAAGGGTACTAACTCATCCCCAGATTACTTTTGTTGTTAGTGGTGGTGATGATAATGGTGTTTTTATTTTGTTTTTGTTTTTTAGACAAGGCTTTTCTGTACAGCCCAGACTGGACTTGATTCTCTTACCTCAGCCTCTCCGGGGCTGAAATTTCAGGTCTGCAACACCATGCCTAGGTAAATGGAGTCATTAATTGATTCATTCCAAGAAAAGGCATTGTATGAAGTGTGAAGATAAATAAGATTTTATTCCTACCCCCCAAACTGGTCAGTTTCTAGTGAAAGGGAAAGACATGTAAGAAAAAATTTAAAATACATTAATAAATCTAGGAGGTAGGATTAGAGAAACATAGTGACTGGACATGGGAACTAGAGAGAGACTCATTTTAGAAGTTTAGAAGTTTCTGACTAGAGTGCCTGGGTGGTTGATGATGTCATCAACCACAAATTAAAGCAAGTGTAGGAGTGAATATGAGTTTAATTAAGGACATGCTGAGTTTGAAATGTCGGTGGGACATTCAAAGGGCTGAGGACAAAAATACCATTTAGTAGTCAAGAAAGGAAAACTTAAGCACACTTGAAGGAGTATTAAAGAGAACAAGGTGAAGAAAAAGGAGTGATGACTATAAAATCTTGCTGCTAATTAAATGGGGTTGAATTGGAGCACACAAGATTCTACTTTGACCTATCAAAACCACAAGGATCTTTTTTCCTTTTTTTTGCGGGGGTGGGGGGGAGGTTGGTCAGTCGTGGACTTGAACTCTGGGCCTGGGCATTGTCCCTGAGCTCTTCAGCTTAAGGCTACCACCCTACCCTTTGAGCCACAGTGCCACTTCCAGTCTTCTGGTGATTAATTGGAGATGAGTCTCACGGGCTTTGTAGTGCCTGGGCTAGCTTTGAAGCATGATCCTCAGATCTCAGCTTCCTGAGTAGCTAGGATTACAGGTGTGAGCCACCATGCCCAGCTCACAAGGATATTTATAGGAGTAAAAAATATTAGCAAAGAAGACAAATGAGAGATCTTTATATGTTGTATTGGGAGTGCAAGTTATCTTTCCAGTAATAAATTATGTAATCCTACATTGAGAGTGTTTCCAACTTTATATGCATAGCCATTTTCTTTGTGTATCTACCCTTAAGAAATAAGTATAATCTTGAGGCTAGCCGTGGGGTTCAAACCTATAATCTCAGCTACTAGGGAAGCAAAACTCAGGAGAATAATAGTTCATGGCTAGCCTGGGCAAAAGAAACTCAAGACTTTGTATCAACAAAGTTTGTTGTTGTGGTGTGCCCCTGTGGTGGCAGCTACGCAGGAGAGATAAGTAGGAAGATGATGGGCCAAGGCCAGGTCCCAGCAAAACCATGAAGCCCTTAGAACTAAAGTAAAAAAGGTTTCCTGTGTGCATGTCTCAAATACAGTGTGCCTTCTCAGCAAGCATGAGGCCCAGAGGCAAAACCCCATACTACCAACAAAAAGTAGAATCCCAAGGAGGGGATTACATCCAAGCCTAAAATCCTGAGGCAGGACAGTCACAATTTGAAGGCCAACCTAGGCTGTTTAACAAGAGTGTCTCAGAAATAATCATCATGATCACCATCATCATCTCAGAAATTTGTCGACAAAAGTGTTTATTTTAGTATACATACAGTAATGAAATGAGAAGAAGCTAAATGTCAATAGTAAAGAAAGGCTAAATAAGTTTTGGCACATTTATATAATGCACTATGCCATAATTAAAATTGCTTCAAAAAACTTCAATAACAAGAAAAATGCCTATAAGGGAAGAAAAATATGCTGGCACTGGTGGTTCATGTTAGGTTTAGCTACTCAGGAGGCTGAGATCTGAGGATCATGGTTCAAAGCCAGCCTGGGCAGCAAAGTCTGTGAGGTTTATCTCCAGTTAACCACTAGAGAACTAGAAATGGCCTGTGGCTCAAAGTGGTGGAGCACTTGAGTGAAAAAGCTTAGAGATAGCTTCCAGATCCTGAGTTCAAGCCCCATTACCAATAAAAAAGAAAATACCAAAATGGTGTATATTGTCCCATGTTTTCTGTCTGTGTGAAAGTATTTAAAATAGATCAAATTCAAATATGCAGTAGTACTGTCTTTTGTCATTGTAATAACCATTCTAATGGGAGTGAGGTACCACCTCATTATAGTTTTTATTTGCATTTCCCTGATCATAGTCCTGCTCACATATTTTTTAATCTGTGTGTGTGTGCATTTGTGTGCGCGTGTGTGTGTGTGTGTGTGTGTGTGTGTGTGTGTGTTACCAGGGATTAAATCCAAGGCCTTGTATATGCTTAGACAAGTACTCTTTTTTTTATTGTAATTAATAAAAGGGTTACATGATATTTGCCAGATAGAAGGTGCATTAATTCACATATATTGATACCCTTTCACATTAGACAAGTACTCTTAACACCAACCACCATTCCTAGCACTGTTTTGACTATTTGCATATTTTCTTTGGAGAAATGTCTATTAAAATCTTTTCCCTATTTTAATTCTCTTTTTTAAATTTTAGCATTCTATTTAACAAGCAATACCCCATATATATATATATATATATATATATATATATATCTTTGTAATATGTTTCACCAAAAATTATTGAGATCTGTGATATTTTATAGATACTTGATAATTCTATATTCCTATTTGTGAATTACATGTCTTACTATTTGGTGCATGTTTTTAAATTGTAGCATACCCCCATTTCTGTTTGTTCTGCTCACAGCTTTTTCCTTTTTCCCCAAACTTTTGGCAGGTTTTCTTGTTTTCCTCATTTATTATTTTCTTATCTCGACATCTTCACTGTGGCATTTTAACATAAAAGAAAATTCACTATTGCTGGTACAGAGTTCAACACATTCTCAAAAATGCAAGTGACTGTACTTTGAATGTACCAACATCATACATGGAATGGTTAATATAACTAATATAAAAGTATATCAAAAGAGAATACATTATGAAATTAAAATAATGCTGTATTTAGTGTAATTTATTAAACTATGTCATAAAATTGAGGAAAAACTATTACTAATTTATACCATGAATTACTATCTTATTATAAAATAGTAATACTATACCATTGTTCCCATCTTTGTAAAGAATTTACTCCTCATAGTAGCACTAGGGACCTTTCCCTGGCATCCCCTGGACTATTAGATGTCTCTAGAGTTTGGGCCATCTGCCAGCAGCCTCTTGTTTGGCCCACAGTTAGCTCCACACCCTACCCCGTTAGGCCTGAGAGTGCCGTGCAGCTGCACCCCAAAGTACATTTCAAAGCGTAGGAGCCCAGTTGAGGTGAAAGCTGCCAGGTCTTCAGGCTATAGTTACTTCTAAGTCATCATGTGCCTCTGTTCTGTGAAACAATAAGGGGTTATTACCCAAGCCTGCAAGCTCTGCAGCCTGCAGGTAGGTGCTGGATATGAGGGTGCTCTTTAGTGGGGCCCTTGAGGGACCAAGGTACTCCAGCCTCATTTTAGGCAAGCTCCATGTTGTTTTCAAGCTTCACCTTTTCAAAAGCTTGCCACTCCACCAAAACTTCCATGTTTGGGGAGCCTGGGAGGTCTGAGATGGCCTTGGCAGCAGGGGGTCTGGTCAGCTGCCTAGATCTGGTCCTAGCACTCCTTACCTTCACCTGCAAGGAGCAATGGCAGCTCCTGCAGCTCCTCCCTCTTCTCCTGGGACAGCCACTTTCTCCTGATACAGCTCATCCAGGATTTCTATTCTTTGTAGGAAACTATGGACTCTTTAGTGGTAGTCGTGTGGTCTGACAGCTACCTACATTGATACTGCAGTTCCTCCACTTGGTTCTCCACCTTATCCAGCTCTTGGGGAAAATGGCTCTGCAGACCAGTTTTATGTAGTGTCCAGGCACCTGCAGCAGGCCTGCTGCTCCTGCAGCTGTTAGCTGAACTTCACCTTCTTTGATTCAGCAATGGATAGTGCTTCTACATAAAAATCCCACATGGGTTGTGGGTTGCCTATGTCCTCTGGGACAGTCACATCAGGTGGAGTCATCTTGACTCTTTTATTCCTCTCTACTCACTCCACCTCCTTCAGCCCAGCCTATAGCTGCTCATTCTCCTGTCTTGTTGCTTTCAAAAACTTGAGTGTGCCCTGTAAACTTTTGAGGTACTGTTTTGCCCTCTAACTTGCTCTGCATCTGCCTCTGCTCCAGCTGCTCCAGTAGCTGCATCTGCCTCCCCAGGTGCTGTTGCAGGGCCTCCTTCTCTGAGGTCAGCTGCCACTTGGAGGCCATAAACTGTTCAGGTGACTCTGAACTGCAGCCGGACCAGGTACTAGTCACAAAGCTCCTGCAGCAGGAAGCTGGCAAGCTCTTCCTTCTCACTCATCCTGCAGAAGGCATCCTGCATCTGGGCATCTGATCTTTGAACTTTCTGTTGTACAAAAATGTGCATCTCACCGGGTGCGGTGGCTCACGCTTGTAATCCTAACTACTTAGGAGGCTGAGATCTGAGAATCTCAGTTCAAAGCCAGCCCAGGCACTAAAAAAGTCCAAGAGACTCTTACCTCTAATTAGTCACCAAAAAACTGGAAGTGACGCTGTGGCTCAAGAGGTAGGGCAGTAGCCTTGAGCTAAAAAGCTCAGGGACAATACCCAGGCCCAGAGTTCAATCCCATGGCCAACCAAAAAGAAAATTGCATCTCATGGTCTCATGTTCCTTTTCCATTGTCTCAAGGATCTTATGCCAGTCCTGGGCCTGTTGATTCCATTCCTCAGTATGCCACTCCAGTAACCACAGCTGTTCCTGCTGCTCCAGGTTCTGGAGACAGAGGCTCTCTTTTCCTGCATGTGAATATAAAGTTGTTCCTTCAACTTGGATAGCTGGTTCTGTAATTCTTCCTAGGCCTCAGCCTACAATTGCAGGGAGGGGAGCCCCTCTTTCTGCTCTCTCATTTCTAGCAGGTTGGCCTCTAGTTCAAAAACCTGCCTTACCCCTTGCTCGTTCTCCTCTCTAGTTGGCTCATCTGCTCCAAGAGCTTCTGGACTTTCTTTCCATGTGGAGCGCTCCACCTTCAAATCCTCTATGAAGTTGTCTCTCTCCAACCTGAATCTTGTCCCTGACCTCATATTCTCTAGCTCTGTCTCCTGTTGTGCACATTCTTCTATTTCTGTCCCTGGTTACTGTCTCAGGGTGGAGATTTACTAAAGAATGAGAATAGGACTTGTGACATATTGTTACAGATTCATTGTCAGTGGAAAGGACACTGATAGAGAATGACACAGAGGGAGGATCAGGGTCGGCATGGTCTTTGGTTTCTAACCACCAGCAGTGTTTATCTTGTGGTGACTGCCTTTTTAAATTTTCCTCTCTGCTGGCTTTGGCGAGCCCAGGAAGACAATTCCTCTGCAAGAATTCTTAAGGTAAAAGTTTCTTGGCTGAAGCTAAATTTTTTTTGTCTTGTTTGCTTGGACATCCCAAAGCCAGGATGGGGATGGGGTTACATTCCTAGGTTCTGATATCACTACTTTATTCTGTCTCCAAAATCACCTTGATTCACTCAGTCACCAGTGGCATGGCACCTCTACCTCCATCAACTGCTGGCAGTGGTGTGAGCCAGTAAAAGGGAATGTCAGTGCTACTAGGCAACACAGAATGTGAGCATGGCCTCAAATGTTGTATTCCATTGGTCAGAAAAAATGAGGCGTGACCAGCTCCCTGTGATCCAGGCCAAATGAGTGAAGTTGCATGAGAGCTGTGTCTGCTGCCTCTTCCCCATCTCCCAGTCCATTTGGGAAGCAATTCATAGGTGTGTTATTGACTGTTCAAGACCATACCCTCCAATCACACAATTGGAGTCACCAAGTGATCTTGCAAGGTCACTGGCAGGCCACTGTCCTAGACCCTCCTGTGCTGCAGACTCACATGACCAGGGAAATCAGACCCTAGAGCTCAGGGTGTGAGTGAATGAGAAGCAGCAGGGGTACGGTATCACTTTACAGTCCCTCTCTTCATTTTCATGTCTTAGAATTCACCTCCAATCTACTCCCCATCCAATCCTCCAGACTCTCCCAGTTCCACAACTCCCTCAGTCATTCCTGAAAAGTTTCTGGTGCTGGTAGTGTGTTTGTTCTCCTCCCTCCTGGATCCAGCTCGGGATCTACTTCCTAGTGACTGCTCCTCTCCCACCTCTAATACTGGAATGTGGAACTGGGTCTAAGTGGTGCCATCTTAGTATCTTGGTGGATGATGGGGACTCTCGAGGTAGAATTCTACTTACCCACCTCCACCCTTTGTGATAGGGGCCTGAATTAAAAGCAGATGGGGCAGGATTTGGACAATAGGCTCCTTGACCTACCAGACCTGTGCCATCAATTGGTGAGACTCTGAACTCCCAAGCTCCATGTGACCCTGCCTCCTTAACCATGACCCTATTAAGAATGGACCTACATAGGATCCCCTTCTGCCACCACTGTGCCATGTTGCATGTCTCCTGACTCTCCTCCAGTCACCATGGTGTCCCTCTTCAACTCTCCGTAAGAGTTGATCTGGTTTGTGGAGATCGTTTCCTGTTCTTTCTTTACTACCCTCATGGTTCATTTTACTAACAGTATTAAGTGCATTGGAAGCAGCAAGTTTGGGCCAGGGAACATGAGTTTGCTTGCAGTCACCAGCTTTCTAATAAGGACTCCTGGTTCAACCGATCGAAATGTGGCTTCTCTATCTCGAGATAGAATTCCTGTATAACTGTGTAGCCTTTTTCTAGAAGAGGGCATTGCATCCAACAAAGCTCTCTCATGATTCTACTCCAGGACTGCATCAGAACAGAAAAGTTGCCAGGGGCCTTCTTATATACAGTATGGTACTTCTCTCTCTCATCTCACCCCAACTGTAGCCCACTCACCTCAGCTTTCTTCAAGATCTTCTCTTGACTCCCTCATCACATGAAGAATTTGCAAATTATTTCTCTCATTCTATAGGCTGCTCTTCACTTGGTTGATAGTTTCTTTCACTATGCCGAATTTTTTCAGTTAAATGCAATTTTCTGTTTTAGCTTTTGGTGTCTCTTCTTGTAAAGTCATATTTTTTAAAGTGTATTATCTAGATCAATACCAAGAGGTTTCTTTTTTTCTTCATATATTTTTATTGTAATTAATAGAAGGGTTACATTATATTCACCAGATATTCAAGGAGTTTCTTAAGAACTTAAAGTCTTTAATACATTAATTTTTTTGCCAGTCTGGAGTTTGAACTCAGGACCTGGGCACTGTCCTTGACTTTTTCAAGGCAATTGGTCTACCACTTGAGCCACAGCACCACTTCTTGCTTTTTCTGTGTATGTGGTACTAAGGAATTGAACTCAGGGCTTTATGTATGCTAGGCAAGCAGTCTACCCCTAGGATATGCTCCCAGCCCCTTGAATTAATTTTTGTGAATGAAATGAGGTAAGGCCCTAATTTTATCCTTCTGCATGTAGATAGCCAGTTTTCCCAGCATCATTTTTCAAGAGACTGTCTTATCTACATTTTGTGTTCTTGAAAACTGAGGCAGTTTAGTTGACTATAAATGTGTAGATTTATTTCTGGCCTATCCTGTTCCATGTGGTGCAATTTCTGTTTTTATACCAGTACCATGCTGCTTTTATCACTATAGCTTTGCGATGTGTTATAAGATCAAGCAGTGTGATACTTCCTATTTTGTTCTTATTGTTTAAGATTACTTTAACTATTCAGGGTTTCTTATGATTCCTTAAATTTTTGAGGATAATCTTTTCTACTTGAAAGAACTATATATGCCATGCGCCATGGCTCATGCCTATAATCCTAGGTACACCAGAGGCTGAGATCTGAGGATCATGGTTCAAAACCAGCCCAGGCACTAAAGACAGTGAGGACTCTTATTTCTAATTAACTACTTGAAAATGGGAAGTGGGGCTGTGGCTCAAGGTGTAGGGCAGTAGCCTTGAGGTGAAGATCTCAGGGACTGCACCCAGGCCCAGAGTCCAAGCCTCAGGACTGGCCAAAAAAGAAAAAAAAAAGAATTATGCAAAAATGTTAACAGTAGTTATGGTTAAGTGGGAAATATAGTTTTTATATTTTAATTAAATAATATTTGTCATGCTGTTTACATGGAACAGAAAAATACTATGTTATTTTGAAGTAAATAGTGGTGGTATACAGTTTCAAATGATATTTGAGACATCAAGGCATACACCTAGACTACTCTAGTGGGTTTCAAAATTAAGATTTTATTTATTTTATCAGATTTTACAAATGACATTGGGTTGAAATTATGATGAATAAAGGATCATCATAAAAGAGGAAATCTAGGTGTGGTGGTACATACCTACAATCCCAGTACCAGGACACTGGGGAAATTAATGAATCAAGGACCCTCAAAAAAGAGGAAAGCTAGGCATTGTGTTGCATACCTACCTATAATTCCAGGAGGCTGAGCAAAGTTCAAAGCTAGCCTGGGCCACCTAGTAAGATCCTCTGTCTCAAGAAGGAAAAGAACGGGAGGAAAAGGAAAGGACATGAAGGGAAATACAAGGTGATAGAGGGAGAATGAAAGAAGAAAAAATGGCTCATGCTTGTAATTCTAGCTACTCAGGAGGCTGAGATCTGAGGATCATGGTTCAAGCCAGCCTAGGCACTAAAGTCCATGGAGACTCTTGTCTCCAATGAAACACCAGAAAGCTGGAAGTGGGGCTATGACTCAGGGGGTAGGGCGGTAGCCTGAGCTGAAGACCTCAGGGACAATGCCCAGTCCGAGTTCAAATCCCATGACCAACAACAAAGTAAGAGAGAGAGACAGAGAGAGAGAAATGTAGGGAGGAAAGGAAGAAGGAAGGAAGGAAGGAGGGAGAGACGGAGGGGGGGAGGGAGGGAAAGAAGATGGGAAAAGAGGGGAAGGAAAGAAGCTGGGTTTGGTAGCATGCTTGTTTGAGCTGTTTTGGAGGCTGAGCTAGTCACTTGAGCGTAAAAATAAAGACAAGCCTGTGCAATATAACAGGACCCCCATCCCCCACACACACCATGAAAACACTGAGACAGAAGAGTAAGATCAGGACATAGCTAGTAAATTAATTAGGAACCCTATAGAGTAGGAGAAGATCTTCACCAACCATACAATGGACAAAGGCCTCATATCTAAAATACAGCAACAGCTCAAAAAATTGAATCACTCCAAAACTAATCTCCAAAGTAACAACTATCCCATTAAAAGATGGGCCAAAGATTTAAAGAGAGTCTTCTATGAAGAAGAAACAAAAATGGCCTATAGACACCTGAAGAAATGCTCAACATCTCTGGTCATAAAAGAAATGCAAATCAAAACAACTCTAAGATTCCACCTCACTCCAGTTAGAATGGCCAGGATCAAGAAAACTAATAACAACAGATGCTGGAGGGGATGTGGCCAGGAGGGATCACTACTACACTGTTGGTGGGAGTGCAAACTCATTTAACCACTATGGAAAGCAGTATGGCAGTGCCTCAAAAGACTAAACATAGAGCTCCCCTATGACCCAGCAATTCCACTACTTGGCATTTACCCAATCATCCGGAAACAAGGACATACTAAATCCACCAGCACAACAATGTTCACTGCAGCACTATTTACCATAGCAAAGATATGGAACCAACCTAGATGTCCCTCAGTTGATGAGTGGATCAACAAGTTGTGGTATTTGTACACAATGGAATTCTATGTCAGAAAAAACGACATTGTTAGGAAATGGAAAAACTTAGAAAAAGTCATATTAAATGAAGTAAGCCAGACTCAAAGGAACTTAGGCTCAAAGGTTTCCCTCATTTGTCATAATCAGTAGAAACCTTGGGCTCTCCTAGCAGAGATTTGCAATAGAGCAAAACCTAGATACATAAGGCCACATAGTATGACGCTAAATAAAAAGACCTCTAGGATATAGAAACAAAAGCCATATAATGAATGATTGTTGTCCTTAATGTAATCTCTCATCTCTTTTGCTGTCCCTTGGTTATCTCATGTTGTTACAGTATCTCACTTTGCTATCTGATATATTGGATATATTTGTATTTGGTTATCTGAAATTGGATAGGGAAGGGGGAAAAACAAGATGAGGGGTGAGGGTCGGGAGAGGGAAATGGGGACCAAGACATGTGAAAGGGTATCAATGTATGTGAATTAATGCACCTTCTATCTGGCAAATATCATGTAACCCTTCTATTAATTACAATAAAAATATATTTAAAAAAAGAAGAGTAAGATCAAACACAGGGTGCTAACTAATACAGAACATTTCAAAGAACTGCTGGCTTGGGTTATAAAATATAGACCAGCAGTAAAAAATAAAGCTGGAAACATGCAGCAGGTCAAAGAATGATGAGTCCAAAGATTATGAACAAGACATTTAGGCAAGGTTGATTTTTAAGCAAGGTGAACACATAACATGCAGAATTGTGAACCGTGCTTGAATTCTAACAGGTAAACGTTAGGAGGCTGATTGTTCCTGGTTAGAAAAGAAATTTTTAGTTTGTGCATGACACATTTGAGATACAGCTGAGATTTCCACAATATGAAATATAATGTCTCTCAAAATTCAGAAACCCATACCAGCCAGGATCTTTTCTCATGGTCATCCCATCTCTTACTAATTTCGGGGGGGAGGTCAAGATAAGGATTTTGGCTATGTCTAATGATCTCCTGTAAAATCTGTTTTGGAGTTAGGATTATCTACAGATTATTTTCTTTTGGTATCTATATTTTTGTTACATTATAAATTCTGGTGACAAGACTAATTGGAATCTTGCATGGCTAGATATAAAGCATGTGTATTTCTATTATTTCAAACAAATTAGTACCCATGATTCATCTTTCACACAGTAATTTCTTAATTACTTCTAAACTTAGCCAATATTAAAACCTTTCACCCTAACTTGAGTACTTCAGTTCTACTCTGACTCTATTTTTTTTTTGCCAGTCCTGTGCTTGAGCTCCCTGAGCACTGTCCTTGGACTTTCTCAAGGCTAGAGCTCTACCACTTGAGCCTCAGCACCACTTCCGGCTTTTTTCTATATGTGGTACCAAGGAATCGAACCCGGGTCTTCATGCATGCTAGGCAAGCACTTTAACCACTAGGCCAAACTCCTGGCCCCTCTGACTCTGTATTTTTATAGAGATATTATCTCAATCAATTAGAACATTAAATTTCTTTTTTTAATTATTTTTTATTGTGATTAATAGAAGGGTTACATTATATTCACCAGAGAGAAGGTGCATAACTTCACAAACATTGATACACTTTCTCATGACATGGTCCCCATTTCCCTCCCACCCTCCCCCCGCTTATCTTGATTCACCCCCCTTCGCTATCCAATTTCAAATAACCAATTAAGCACATATAAAATATATCAAATAACAAGGTGAAAAATTGTAACAATATGAGATAACCAAGGGATGGCAAAAGAGATGAGCGATAACAGTACATTAAGGGCAACAGTCACTCATTATATGGCTTTTGTTTCTTTATCCTGGAAGTCCTTACATTTAGTGTCGTACTGTTTGGCTTAATGTCTCTAGATTTTTAGAACATTAAATTTCTATACCAAGAACATGTCAGGAAACTATATTCATGCAAAGATGTAGCATTTTACCTTAAAGGAATTTCATATAAAATGTACTGGAGTTTACTTGCTTCCTCTTTTCTGTGTATTTCAAGCTCATTTTTAGCCTGGCAAGAGTGCTTCAATTTAAAAGCTGCAATTGAAATGTATCTTTGTTTAGGCCAGGAGTTTGGCCTAGCATACACAAAAACCTGGATTTGATTCCTCAGTACCACATGCACACAAAAAGCTGGACATGATGCCAGGAGCACTGGCTCACGTCTGTAATCCTAGCTACTCAGGAGGCTGAGATCTGAGGATCAAGGTTCAAAAACCAACCCAGGCACTAAAGAACATAAGACTTATCTCCAGTTAACCTCTAGAAAATGGGAAGTGGGGCTTGGCTCAAGGATAGAGTGGTATAGTCTTGAGCTGAACAGGTTAAGGACAGTGCCCAGGCCAAGTTCAATCCCCATGACCCACCAAAAAAAAAAAAATTTTGGAAGTGGTGCTGAGGCTCAAGTGGTAGAGTTCTAGCCTTGAGAAAGTCCAAGGACAGTGCTCAGGCCCTGAGCTCAAGCCTAGGACTGGCAAAAAGAAAACAAAAAAAACCCCAAAACCAAAACAAAGAAACGTATCTTAGTTTAAATAATCACATGCTTAAGGGAAGAAGATATCTAATACCCTTATAAAATTTGCTTTGGGGCCAGGAGTTTGGCCTAGTGGTAGAGTGCTTGCCTAGCATGCAGGAAGAACCGGGTTCGATTCCTCAGTACCACATGCATAGCAAAAAGCCGGAAGTGGTACTGAGGCTCAAGTGGTAGAGTGCTAGCCTTGAGAAAGTCCAAGGACAGTGCTCAAGCCCTGAGCCCAAGCCCAGGACTGGCAAAAAACAACAACAACAACAACAAAAAACTTTGCTTTTCTGATCTGTGCAGTTCTCAAAAATATGAATAATCTATTTTGTTAAATAAGAAGTTGATTTGCCTAAACTGTATCAATACTGAGTTGCTAGATAAGGAACTACAATCTTAGTATGCAAAAACTAAAACCTTAACTTTGGAGTGTAACAAACAGCTGAGTTATAGCCAACTACAAGCAGCCAGGCTTCAGCCAATGTGTTTGCCAAATGATCAGACCATATCCAAACAAGGCTAAGGTAGAGCTATAGCCAATCAAGTTAAATCTATACTTCCTGTTTCTGTCTATAAATAATATCTGCTCTTGCAGAGTAGAAGTGGCTAAACTCTTTCTGATTCTGAGAATTTTCCATTTCACGAAGCATTCTTTGCTCAAATTTCTCTGCTAAATTGAAAATGTCAAGAGATTGTCCTTTAAGAAAGAAGTACATTCTTTGCATTCTGATTTAAAGTTAATTCTAGAAAACAAACGCATTCAAGAAAACAGCATCATATTGAATCAAAAAAAAGGAATTAATATAGATACTTGTAGAAAATAATTTAAAATGGGAGGAATAGGAGTGATAAATCTAAGAATTGATTCCTAACATCAAAAGATTCAAAGCCAGCCAGGCACTAATTGAGACTCTTATCTCCAATTAATCACTAGAAAACAAGAAGTAGTACTGTGGCTCAAGGGGTAGGGAGGTACCGTTGAGCTGAAGAGCTCAGGGACAGCACCCAGGCAGAGTTCAAAGCCCCATGACTGACAAATATATATATATATATATATATATATATATATATGCATGAGGACACAGAGAATATACACAGATTGTTAATCTTGGAAGAAACTGTGAAAGTATATAGGACCTACCTTTCAAAAATGTGTTATCTGGGGGCTGGGTGTTTGGCCTAGTTGTAGAGTGCTTGCCTAGCATGCACGAGAACCGGGTTCGAGTCCTCCTTACCACATATGTAGAAAAAAGCTGGAAGTGGTGCTGAGGCTCAAGTGGTAGAGCTCTAGCCTTGAGAAAGTCCAAGGACATTGCTCAGGCCATGAGCTCAAGCCCAGGATTGGCAAAAAAAAAAAAAAGTGTTATGTGGACATTGGAGCAGGAACATACTGGTAGTCCCAGCTAATTAGAAGGCTAGGGCAAGAGGACAGCTTAGCACTAGAGCTCTACCACTTGAGCCACAGCACCACTTCAGGTTTTTCTGTATATGTGGTACCAAAGAATCAAACCTAGGGCTTCATGCATGCCAGGCAAGCTCTCTACCACTAGACCATGACCCTGGTCCTTGCCTAAATACCTTAATGAAAAGGCTTACAAGCTTTCTATTTAACAAAAACTAAAATTCAGTCAGTGAACATTGGCAAGTTGTTTAGCCAGTCTGGTGAATAAAATATTAGGAAAAAAAAGTATTAGAAAAAGAAGCATAAAAGAAAGTCTTTTTGAAAATAGGAATGAATTTAGTGTCATAATAACTTCCATTTGAGAATATTATATATAAGTAAACATAACAATTTTATACCAGTATAAATGAGAGCAAGTTGCATGTTTTGTTAACATTATAAAGTTATCAGCACTCATCACAGATACAGCTAACCAATTAAAATATACTAAAGTAGAAAATTGATTCCTTCAGAATTTAAACTAGTGTATGAATTTTAAATATTGGTCAAGTCACAGAACTTGCTGGAATTCTATTTGACTTCTAATTGCAGAATCAAGCAAAAATTCTGGGTAGATTAAATTCAGAGTCAATCCAAGAAGAATGTGTGGGATAATCGTGTTTTTCATTGTCAACAAGATAAGAACATCTAAAAATTGCTAAGGAGGAAATGAAAATGCGTTGGGCTGGCATCACTTGTAGCACATTCCCTGTGTTGATTTATATTATTACCACAGGGATTTACTCGCAGTCATCAGTGTCATGCTGACGCTACTGTCATTACAAATGTAACGCCCTTATCTGATGAGTTTTCATGTTAACCTCCTTTGCAGCAGGGAGAAAAACCATACCTGTTCCGTTCATTTTCTCACTGTTATGTTCTTAAAATGTTACAGTAAGTCATCTTCCCATGTATTTGAACATGATGTTGGCTTGTAAGTGTCCTAAAAATTGTTCTTAGAAATGCACATCCAATTAATAGACTCTAAGGTCTCCAACTACTCCATGAAGGAAAATGCTACCTATGGAAGAATTCTTAGGACAAAAGTTTATTACATTTTTCCCAAGGAACAGTACAGTTTTGTTTTGTGGGGTTTTTGGGAAGATATGACTGGTACCTGAGTCATCTGGGGGAGTGATGCTTCATTTCTCTACGAAAATAGCTTCACTTTCACAGTTCTCTTTATTTTAGCTACTAATAAAATTACATCTATATTAATTTTGGTCAACTGTTAACCCAAAATGAAAAGTCAAAGCGTGTATAGAACCTTTCTTTGCGAATTTATATACTGAAAGCTTTATAATAAGGGAAACATGGAAAGCAAATTAGGAATAATATAAGAATTGTAACAAAGGTTTATATCTTAATATTGAAGTACCTCATATCTCAATCAGAAGAAAGCTAACAATTTTATTTTTTTTGCCAGTCCTGGGGCTTGAACTATGGACTGGGCACTGTCCCTGAGATTATCTTTTACTCAAGTCTAGAGCTCTACCATTTGAGTCATAGATTCACTCATCCATTTTCCGGTAATGTAGTGGAGATAAGAGCCTCACAGACTTTCCTATCTAGGCTGGCCTTGAACCATGATCCTCAGATCTCAGCCTACTGAGTAGCTAGGTTTACAGGTGTGAGCAGCTGGTACCTGGCTGAACACTCACAATTTTAACTAGCTGAAGAATACAAAATTACCAAAACAAGGTGTAGAAATGATTTAAAAAAAAACACAGTGAATGGTAAAGTGGTTTTCATCATCCATTTAATAAAGATAAAATTATAAAATCTAATGTTGGCTATAGTGTAGTAAGATTAACATAAGTTCATGTATTGTTAGTATAAGTACAAGCTTTCTGGAAAACAACTGGCAGTAGTAATAAAGTACTTAAAAACTTGTCATAATCATCAACTTGGCAATTTCACGTTTAGAAATTTATGAATTACAACTAGTTAAAATATACAAATGGCTGCATATACATTATTTTTATTTCTGAAAAACAAATGGAAATATAGTATTTCCTAATAAGCCATTCTGATAATATAATAAGAATATTTAATAATTTGGGGAATGCTTGCAAAATATGAAGTTTTGTCTGTGCCTTTTCTAGTTCTCTAAAGTATAATGCCATATTGCTTATTTGCTAATAAATATGCTTGAAGCTAATGAGTATGTTGCTACAACATTGCTCTTAAACTATTCCATTTTTGTTTTATTTCTTATATTGGTAAATTTTTTTTGCCAGTCCTATGTCTTGAACTCAGAGCCTGAGCACTGTCCTTGGGCTTTCTCAAGGCTAGCACTCTACCACTTGAGCCACGGTACCACCTCCAGCTTTTTCTGTGTATATGGTATCGAGGAATCAAACCCAGGGTTTCATGCATGATAGGCAAGCACTCTAACACTAGGCCACACTCCCGGCCCTATATTAGTAATTTTGACTCTTGTTTTAGCTTGATTCTCCACAGGTCAATGTTTTCTTTGGATATTAAAGTACAAGACTTAAATGCAGAACCTTTGAGAGATGACTTTTTTTTTTTGGAGGAAGTCTGGGTTTTTTATTGTTGCTGCTTGTTTTGAGACAGGGACATGCTATATAGCCCAAGAATCTCAACTTCATAATCCTCTTGCCTCTGCCTCCTCCTTGCTGGGGTTACAGGTATGTGCCTGAGTGAAATACCAGACATACACTTTTGCTTTGATTGTCAAAGCCACATTCAAACCTATTTGGAGCCAGGGAAATCTACTAAGGCTAAACCACCAGTTATTTAAAACAAACAAATAAACAAACAAGAACCAACAAAATTACCACAAGTTGTGACCTTCCAACACCCAAATGTTACGACTTGGTGCTCATTCTCTCTTAGGGGTTGAGATGTAGTGGTAAGAAGTTAGGTGGTGGCAGTGTGCCTTTGAAGAAGCCTCTGGGACACTGTCCTCTCCTCTTTCTCTTCCTGCTGGCCAGGAGGAGGCATCTGTAGCATCACTCCCACCATAAAGTATTATGCTGCCACAGGTGCAAAGTAGTAGGATCAAGCAAATGTAGACTAAAAATGTGAGCCAAAACTAAGCCTTCTTAGAAACTGATTATTTCAGATAGTTTGTTAAAGAAACCAAAAGCTGATGGACCTATATACATAGGTCTTATATCAAAGAAAACTGAAAAGAGGTTCGATTTGAAAAACAATTGTTTTTCTTTCATCAGATTTCCTCTATGGTTCCCTTAGCCCAGTGCGCGCGCGCGTGTGCATGTGTGTGTGTGTGTGTGGTTTTCTTTTGATACGTTATAATGTGAAGGTAAAACACATCAAGGAGTTTGTGTAACACAAAAAGAACGTGCAGTGGAGCCTCAAAAGAACAAGCTTGTCTAATGTTTGCTATTGACCAAAAGGAAAAAAACAGTGAAGTGTGTTCAAAATCATAGATCTATCAAAGTAGTCAAAGCATGAAATACGTTAGAGGATTTGCTGCAACCTCTCACAAAAAACGTGAAGCTATTCTTTGTAGAGATTCTACAGCTTGTCCTTCTGAAGGTAATGTGTAAATATGGCATTGCAAGGTTTATGAAATATATATATTGATTGATTCTGTACTTTCTAGTGGAAGTATACATTTTCAATCCAAGAATCAATAATGTATGAAATTAATTTTTCATTATAGCTTTCTCACAGCTGCTAAATTAGGGATGTTCTGACTCTAAGCAGGAATGTGAAGCAAACATATTTTCTGTCTAGAAATTCTAGGGAGTTGAACTATTCCAGAATTGCCAAATATATTTTTGCATTTAATTTAAATATATTTGGGACTGAATCATGTAGGTATCTTTAAAAGCACAACTCAAACAGCTTTGTGCCAGTAACAAATTAATTGTAGTAACACACAAGTGTGACTGATGAAAACTCGTTAGTGGGGTAAGCTGTTTAATCATTTATTCCTAGCAAATACCTGTCAGACAGATTAATTAGCCTGGACCCAAAAGACTGAAGCTGGAAATAAATTAGTTAAAGCCTAAAAGTAATAAGGCTAAGAATTTTAATAAAAAATAATAGAAGCCCCACTGCTAATAAGCATCTTACAGCTATTCTCAGTCAATGAAGTCAGATATATTATTGCTAAGATACAAACTGGAAGGTACTTTCTGTAGAAGATGAATGATGCTTGAATATTGTCTATGTTTAGTAGTGATTTCTAATACCATCCACTATTTTAAGTGTTTGAAGATGTCAGCAAACTGAGAAAACAAAAATTCCATGTTCTAGAAGACTTTATCTTCTAATGAGAGGTGAAAGAATGTGACTTAGTGGTACAGTGCTTGCCTGGCATGCATGAATGAATCCTTGGGTTTAATTCCTTAGTATCATATAAATGGAAAAGGCCAGAAATGGTGCTATGGCTCAAGTGGTAGAGTGCTAGCCTTGAGCAAAAGAAGCTCAGGGTCAGGGTCCAGTCCTGAATTAAAGCCCAGGACTTGTACGTACACACACACACACACACACACACACAAATAAAAATATGTGAATTTTATAGTATGCTGTAAACTGACAAATGCTATTAAAACAAAAAAAAACAAAGACTGGGTTACTGGTAATTCTGCATGGTCTCAATTGTAAATGAAGTCATGCAGAGCTATGTTAAAAAGGTGACAGTTGGGCTAGGAGTTTAGCTTAGTGATAGAGTGCTTGCCTAGCATCCATGAAGACCTGGGTTCAATTCTTCAGTCATATATACATAGAAAAAAGCCAAAAGTGGTGCTGAGGCTCAAGTGGTAGAGCTCTAGCCTTGAGAAAGTCTAAGGACAGTGCTCAGACCCTGAGTTCAAGCCCAGGACTGGCAAAAAAAAAAAGGTGACAGTTGTTTAGCCAGGTGCTTGTGGCTCACACTTGTAATCCTAGTTATTCAGGAGGCTGAAATAAAAGGATTGCATTTCAAAGTCAGCCTAGACAGGAAAGACTGTGAGACTTCTTACCTCCAACTAATTACCAGAAAACCGAAGTAGAGCTATGGCTCAAAGTAGTAGAGCACTATCCTTGAGCACAGAAGCTCAGGGACAGTGCCCAGGCCCTAAGTTCAAGGCCCACACCACCACCACCAACAACAACAACCTGACAGTGAACAAACTAGAAGAAGGAGACATAGTAAGCTACAAAACTATCTGGAGAAAAAAGCTCTTCAAACAGAAAAGCTGGTGCAAAGCTGTGAGGCAAAAACAGGCCTGGCAGATGTGAGAAGCAGGGAGGAAGGATAGTATGTCTGCTGCAGTGGGGCTAGGAGATAAAATAATAAAAGAGGCAGAGAAGTAACAGGGGAACTGGGGTCATGTAGAGCTCCACAGGCCATTGTGTGGGCTTTAGCTTTAATTCTGTGAGCTGAGAGCCATTGCAGGGTTTTAAGCAAAGGACAGACATGATTTGATCTCTGTTTTTACCACATTACCCTGAGTTTATGTTGAAAAAGGACTTCAGGATGCTAGGTATACAGGGAGACTTGTTCGGAGACTAATTGCAATAATCTGGGTAAGAGCTGATGGTAGTTCAGACCAGGGAGGGGTTCATTGTGGATACAGAATTTCCTCATAGATTAAATGGAGTATGTAAAAGAGTCAACGTATCTGAAGTTAGCAACAGAAAAAAAATGTGATAGAGAAGCTGATGGAAGGTACAAGTTTGGATATTTTGAGTTTCAATTTGGATATTAGAGATTTGCAGTGTCCATTAATGGAACACTAAATGGACAGTTGGTTATACCAGTTTGAGGGCCCAGGGGAACGACTAGGGAATTATACCATACGAATGATGATGGTACCGTTAACAGCATAAGTAGAGCCAGAAAAGCAAAACTACCTAAGGACTATGCTGGGACTTCAAGATGAACGTGTTGGAGTGGGATGTGGTGGTGCACACCTTCGTGTAATCCCAGCTCCTGGAAGGCTAAAAAGGGAGGACTGAAGTTTGAAGTCAACCTGGACAACACAGCAAGACCCACTCTCAAAAAAAACCCTTTAATTGAGAGGATTCATTCACAGATGACGCCATTTATTGTGTTATTACTTGGCTAAAATGCGAACAAGAGGTTGAGAGTTTGGCCTAGTGGTAGAGTGCTCAAGCACCTAGCATGCACAAAACCCTGGGTTTGATTCCTTGGCAGTGCTTTGGCTTAAGTGGTAGAATGTGAGCCTTGAGAAAGCCAAGGACAGTGCTCAGGTCCTGAGTTCAAGGCCCAGGACTGGAAAAAAAAATGATGAGCAAGCTCCCTTAGACTTTCTTTATGAGAACACCAGTCATAGTCATAAATGTCTCTCCCTTTTGGCCTAATCACCTCCCAAAGGGCCAACCTTTTCCTAATACTATCACAGTGGGGTTTATTATATGAATTTGGAGAGGACATAACCATTCAGAAAGTATGAAATGGTTGTCTGGAAATATGAGAGAATGAATACACTTGGTAGATGTAGAACTACCAAGAAGGTCCCATTTGAACAAAAATAATTGTAGGTGAATACCTTACTATTATCTCCTAAACATACATTATCATTTGTAAACAGACCCAATTGTTAAGAAAATTTGAAAAAAAATTGTACTTTCTGTGCAGTCACATAGCTAATATGTAAACTCTGTTGTCAGGATGTGAAGCCAGGCTGTTGGACTTTGGCCACTGGACTCTTTCTGCTGCACAATTAAATATTTGTTGATTGACTGGATGAATGAAGGTTAAACTAAAGAAGGCAATCAATCAATGCCTTCATTGATTATGGAGTTCTGTGAAGTAATTTTTGTGTTCTAAATCCAAATCTTATACACAAGTCCATATGTGAAGGAGGAGCTTGCAGAAGTAGAAACATAGCTTAGACATCTGATAAAATTAGTTCTGAATCCCAAGTTTTTTCCTCACATGCTCTATAAGCCTATCCAAATAACTCAAAAAAAAAATCTGTACGCCTGTTTTCTCACTTTTAAAATTAGAAGAAAAGACATATATCTTACAGAATTTGTGGTGATGAATTAAATCATATACATAAAGTAGCTGGTTTAGTGCCAAGTACAAAATTCCCAGTAAAAGTTTTCCCCTCTCATTCCAATGACTAGACCTTTCCTTGAACTTGCAGTTTTGTTTCAGGACCGAAGGTTCTGCTCTACCACAGTCTACATAGACTCATTTCATAGAGAGAACTTATCTCCTTTTCTTCGTCTTGAGCATCTCTCTTACGCCTTTGCTGTCATCCTACTCTCAAGACATGAAGGCCTTCTAAACAAGATCCTATAGCAACATAAAATATATCCAACCTACGTCAATACTGCTCCATTTTTTCGTTATTTACGGAATATTTTCGTAAATATAATCAACCCACATATTTCGTTTCTGTAATCAGCCTTACATATTTAATACACTGGCCAAAAGGGAAAAATTAAGTTTAATGTTTCCAGACCAGCATGGCAATTAATTTCTGTACTATATTAATTTAACACCATAAACTGGAATGTTTGTCCAATATTACAGTACGACTAAGTTTTCCAAACACACACACACACACACACACACACACACACACACACACACACATAAGAGAAGCAAATTATGCACCAATAACAGTGACAGTTTTTCTGGATTCTGAAGTCATCTGAACAAACTTCTGGAGACATCCAAAACTCTAATTCCTTCTGTCTCCCTTTCCACTGGGTACTGAGGCGTGAACTCAAGAGTCTGGTGCTCGCAAGCCCAGTGCTCAACCACTTCAGCCATGCTCCAGTCCAGTTTTCTTTTCTCTTCCCTTTAAAATTCTTACCATTCTGAACACCAGTGCTTAATAACTTACTAATCTTCAGTTAATTCTGAAAACAATGGAGTGATAAGAAGCTAGCACTGAGACTCTCCCCCCTCCCATATTTTACATTTATAGACGTTAACTAAAACCCCAGCCTTTCCCACGGTTTGGATAACCTGGAAGCTACTTCGATTTTTGTACTGCTCATGACAATAGCACAAGAACTAAACCTAAACTTTTTAGAGAATTGGGAAAAATAAATTCTAGACAACTTAACCTAGGATTCTTTTTTTTTTTAATTTTTGTTTCTGTCCCCGGGGAATTTTGTTCAAGGCTACCTAACAACACTCTTGCTCTCTTGCTTGAGCCACAGATCCACTTCCAGCTATTTTGGGAAGGTTGGCTTGGGGGGTGGGGGGGTTAATTGGAAATAAGAGTCTCTTGGATTTTCCTTCCCCGGGCTGGCTTTGAACAGCTATCCTCAGCTTACAAACATAAGCCACAGGTGCCCTGTTTAAGATTGTTTTTTTTTCATAACACTTACTGCAAGCCTTGGTCTCTAGAGGGAAATAGTTGGGCAGGGGTGGGCGGAGCCGCAGCTGCGCAGAAGCAGAAGCCGTGTCTGCAGGGGCACTGGGGAACCCTGTAGAGCCCTTCGGAAGTGGGCGGAGCCGCAGCTGCGCAGACGTGCAAAGCTCTCGCAGCCTGCCGCCCACAGCTTCCGGAACCTTCTGGAAGTCACGACACAGCCAGGGGGCCTCTGAACACCTGGAGACCAGGTCTGTGTTTGGCTCTCCCGGCGGTTTCCGTCCCTCACTGAGCGGTTTTTCCGTGGTGGGCTGGCCGGACTGCGGCCTTGTCGGGCCTGCCGGGCGCCCCGGGGAATTTGTCTTTTACTATTTTCACGTTCCTTCTTTACCTAAAAAGTAAAAAGAAAGAAAGAATAAAAGACACCGAAACCCAAAGCAACAAGTCGCTGGGAAGACCGCGGCGGGTCAGTCCCGGCCGCGAGACGAACGAGAGCCCTGCGTGGAAGGCCTTGGCGCGTCGGGCTGAGGAGGCCCCGAGGCCCCACCTTCACTGACCGAGAAAGGGAAGCCGGCCGGCTGGAGGGGAGAAACGTGTGGAGAAACGTGTGGACCTGGCCTCCGGGGCTCTGTGGCGTTTCCCCAGAGATGCCCAGGTAGCGGCCGTGGCCCGCGGTCCAGGCCTGTGCTCCTTGCTAGTCCTCCACGGGCCTTGCGCTGGCCTGCTCGGGAGCTTCGGACCCGTGACCCCAGTGACCTGGCTTAGGTAGAGTGCGCGCTCTTCCCTTGCTTGTCAAGTGTGTGTCTCACAGTGTGGAGAGTTCAAAGGAACACGGGAGCTACTGATGGAGGCAGATGGAGGCAACGCGGTGTTCAGATTAGCAACGGTCTTTTTGCATAGATGCCTCTGCATGTCTTTTCAGGTGGCCTGTCATTGACGAGACAGTTAATTTCATGGTGACTGGAGGGGGGAGGAAGGGAACAGAATTGGATTTCTCTCTCTCTACTCAATTCACTGTGTCTGTGTGTGTGTCTATGTTTTGATGCCCATGTCCATGCTGAACTGAGGAAAGCAGAAAGGTGTCTCTGCTCTCATGGAGTTGGTCCTTCATGCATTCATGCAGCAAACGAGGAAATTATAGAACAGCTGGTTTCAAACCAGAAGGGTGAACTTTGTAATGATCAGATGCGACTGCCTTGAGAGATACTTGTGCTCAACGAAAGTAACTTTCATTTTGATTTGTGGGTGTTTTAAATTTTGCTTTGAACTGCTTTTTAACCGAGTACCGTGGAATGTATCACTTGGTTGACATGAACTTTACGATTTGGTAAGTGAAATGAAATATATTCATAACCGTGTTGAACAGAATATGGTAAGTGCACACGGGAAGTGTAAGACAAATTCTGAGTGATAAGAAATCTCATTTTGGCCGGGTGTGGTGGCTCATGCCTGTAATCCTAGCTACTCAAGAGGCTGAGATCTGAGGATCAAGGTTCAAAGCCAGCCCAGGCACAAAAGGACCTGAGACTCTTATCCCCAATTAAGCTTTAGAATGACGGAAGTGGGGTTTGGCTCAAGGATAGGGCAGTCACCTTGAGCTGAAGAGCTCAGGGACCTCGCCTGGCCAAGTTCAAGGCCCATGATCCACCAAAAAAAAAAAAAAAATCTCATTTTGTTTGAGGGGATCTGAAGCAGTTTCTTGGAGGAGGTAGAATTTGTAATGAGCTGTGAAGAAAAAGTAAGATTTTTTTCAAGTAAGATTTTAAAAATTGACAGTACATATACATAGACTTTTCTGAGGTTCTTCTTAACAGTGATAGTTTTTCAGGCTTACTTTATTCTGATGACCTTGGCTGCTTTCACAGTTCTGTTTCAGTTGTTTGTAGAATACCCTCTAATTGAATTTATTTGATACTTTTCTCATTAGAGGATTGAAACTGTGGTTGAGAGAAAAATTGTGTCATATCAGAAGAATATAATGTTAGTATGATTTATGACTATCAATATACATGTGGACCAACAGGCTGCTGCAGTGTCAGAGATGTCTTCAGTGTAAAGTTACTCTCCTCCCTTCTGTACTGTACTTTTTGGAAGAAAGTCAATATATATTTTTTCCCCCTTTCTTGAGGTTGTATCTATAACAGTTATATAGAAGTGTGTATAGATATCCTATTTATTCAGACATTTTATTTGAGTATATTTGCATGGGTTCACGATATTTATATTTTGGGTTATAATGTAATACTGTTTGTTTTGTTCCCTTTTTTAATTAAAGAATTTATTAGCATTGATTTTTACATCATATTTCAAATGACATGTTTAACAAACAAGTATTGAAGAAGGGACTCTTTATATGCAATCACTGGCACATAGATTTTAGAACAATCAAAATTAGGCTGAGGGTTTGTATGTCATAGATACATAATAATCTATGTAATAAAACATTATGTCTCTAGTCATAAGTTTTTATGACTATGTAGTTGTGTTTATATTTCCAATACCATGTCCATAGCATTGGGTATGCAACTTTTGAGTCCTCACTCTTGTACTATTTGGATCTAATAGCCACATATTAAGGATACCATGAGTCTTTTGTTCCTTTGGTCTTGACTTGTCTCATTCAGCATGATTCGTTCTAGATTTATCCACTTCCCTACAAATGCCATTATTTTATCTTGTCTGTTGGCTATGTAGAATTCCTTTGTGTGTGTGTGTGTGTGTGTGTGTGTGTGTGTGTGTGTATCACATTTTCTGTATCCATTCATCTGCAATAGGGCATCTGGATCATTTCCATCGCCTGGCTATTGTGAATAGTGCAGAGATGAACATAGCTGAGCAGGTGTCCTTATCATATCTTAGGTTATGATGTTCAGGGTAGATAGCCAGAAGTGGTATGGCAGGATGGTAGGGAAGGTCAATTTTCAGTTCTTTTTTTTTTTTTTTGCATTTTTTATTGTAATTAGTAAAAGGGTTACATGATATTTGCCAGATAGAAGGTGCATTAATTCACATACATTGATACCCTTTCACATGTCTTGGTACCTATTTCCCTCCCCCCCCCACCCGCCAATTTTCAGTTCTTTAAGAAACCTCCGTACTGCTTTCCAGAGTGGCAGAACTAGTTTACAATCCCACCAGCAGTGCAGTAGGGTTCCTTTTTCTTCACAACCCCGCCAGCATCTGTCATTGTCTGAATTCAAAATCTTGGCCATTCTTGTTGGGTTAAGGTGGTATCTTAGGGTTGTTTTTATTTTCATTTCCTTTATGACCATGGATGGGGAACATTTTCTCATATGCTTTCATGCCATTTTAATCTCTTCTTCTGATAAGTCTCTCTTTAGTTCCCTTGCCCATTTAGTGAATGTTTTGTTGGGTTTGGGGGGGATTAGTTTCTTGAGTTCTCTGTAGATACTGGATATTAAGCATTTGTCAGATGTATTATTGGTGAATATCTTTTCCCAGTTGGTTGGCTGTCTCTCTACTTTTGAGGCTATGCTTTTATCTGTGCAGAAACTTTTTATTTTTAGGTAGTCCATTTTATCGAGTCTCTTTCCAATCTGTTGTGACCCTGGGATTCTGTTCAGGAATCTTTTGCCTGTACCTATGAGTTCTAATGTCTCTCCTACTCTATCATGTAGCAGTTTCACAGTTTCTGGTCTGACATTGAGGTCTTTGATTCACTTTGAGTTAATGCTTGTGCATGGCAAAAGGCTAGGGTCAATTTTTAGTTTGCTCCAGGTGGCTGTCCAGTTTTGCCAGCCCCAAAAATTGAATAGGCTGTGTTTGTTCCGCTCTATATCTCTGGCTCCTTTGTCAAATACAAGTTGACTATAGGTATGTGGTTCTATTTCTGGATCTTCTATTCTGTTCCATTGATCTTCTGGTCTATTTTTTCTGCCAATACCATGCTGTTTTTGTTATTATGGCTCTATAGTAGAGTTTGAAGTCTGGTATTGTAATACCACCAGCATTGCTCTTTTTGCCTAGAATTGTTTTGGCTATTCTAGGTCTTTTCTTGTTCCATATGAACCTTTGGATTGTATATTCTATTTCAGTAAAGAATGTCTTTGTGATTTTGAATTTGTATATCAATTTTGGCAGTATAGCCATTTTTACTATGTTGGTTCTCCCTACCCATGAGCATGGGATGTCTTTCCATTTCCTAGTGTCCTCTTTAATTTGTTTTGTTAGGCTTTTATAGTTTTCATTAAATAATTCCTTTACATCTTGGGTTAAGTTAATTCCTAAGTATTTTATTCTTTTGGGGGCTATTGTGAATGGGATCATTTTCTTTATTTGGCCTGCTGTTTGTGTATTGTTGGTGAACAAGAAGGCTACTGACTTCTGAAGGTTAATTTTGTATCCTGCCACTTTGCTAAAGTGGTTTATTAATTCTAGGAGTTTGGGATTGGAGCTTATTGGGTCACTCAAGTAGAGGATCATGTCATCTGCGAATAAGGATAGTTTAATTTCTTCTTTCCCTATGTGGATCCCTTTAATGTCCTTTTCTTGTCTTACTGCTCTGGCTAAGGGTTCCAGCACTATATTGAAGACAAGTGGAGAGAGTGGGCATCCCTGTCTAATTCCTGATTTTAAGGTAAACGGTTCCAGTCTTTCAACATTTAGAATAATACTGGCTGTAGGTTTGTCATATATGGCTTTAATTATTTTAAGGAATGTATCTCTTATTCCTATTTTTTCTAGTGCTTTCAACATGAATGGATGTTGTATTTTGTCAAATGCCTTCTCCGCGTCCAGAGAAATTATCATGATTCTTATCCTTAGCTTTATTGATGTGATGTATTACATTGGTTGATTTGTGAATGTTAAACCAGCCTTGCATCTGTGGGATGAAGCCTACTTGATTGTAGTGTATAATTTTTTAAATTTGTTTCTGGATTTGGTTGGCTAGTATTTTATTGAGGAGTTTTGCATCTGTGTTCATTAGAAAGATAGGTCTGTAGTTTTATTTTTTTTGTTAGGTCTTTCCCTGGTTTGGGGATGAGAGTAATATTAGCTTCAAAAATGAGTTTGGTATTGCTCCTTCTGCTTCTATTTCTCGGAAGAGTTTCAAGAGTACAGGTGTTACTTCATCTTTAAACATCTTGTAGAATTCCACAGTGAAAGCATCTGGACCTGGGCTCTTTTTGGTTGGCATTTCCCTGATTGCTTCCGCAATTTCATTGTATGAAATTGGTTTGTTCAGTTTTTTTACCTCTTCATTGTTCAATGTGGGTAGCCTATATTTATTTAAGAAGTCATCGGTTTCTACTAGATTTTCTTGTTTCTTTGAATATTGGCCCTGGTAGTACTTATTCATAATGGACTGAATTTCTTGAATATCGGTTGTGATTGTTCCTGTGGGGTCCTAATCTTGTTTACTTGAGTCTCCCCTCTCCTTGTTTTGATTAATCTTGCTAGGGGTCTGTTAATTTTTTTGACTCTTTCAAAGAACCAAGCTTTTGATTTATTAATTTTGTATATAGTGGATCTTATTTCAATCTCTGAAATTTCTGATTTTATTTTTGTTATTTCTGTCCTTCTAGTTGTTTTAGAATTAACTTTTTCTTGCTCCTCTAGGTGTTTCAATTTCTTTTTAAAGTTATTTACATGCTCTTCTTCTGTCTTTTTAATATGTGCTCCTAGTGCGATAAATTTGCCCCTCAGAACTGCTTTTTCTGTGTCCCATAAATTCCTTTGTGATGTCTCTTGATTGTCATTACATTCAAGAAAGTTTTGAATTTCTTCTTTAATCTGGTCTGTAACCCAAGAGTTATTCAGAAGTGTTGTTGTTCAGCTTCTAAGAATTTGAATGTTTTTTGACTTTGACTGCATTGTTCAGAACTAGTCTGACTCCACTGTGGTCAGGTAGAATGCATGGGATTACATCAGTCCTCTTGTATCTGCTTAAGTTTTCTGTATGAACTATTATATGATCTATTTTGGAGTGTGTTCCATGTGCTGCTGAGAAAAATGTATAAAGTTTTGCCATTGGATGGAAGACTCTGTGTATATCTGTTAAGTCCAGCTGGGCTATGATGTAGTCTAAGTTGATGGTGTCTTTGCTTAACTTTTGTTGAGTTGACCTGTCATTTGGTCAGAGTGGCGTTTCCCTCTATGATTGTGTTTGAGTCTATCTTGTTCTGTAATTCTAAGAGAGTTTGCTTGACATATTTGGGTGCTCCCGTGTTGGGGAGTAAATGTTTATAACTGTAGTATTGAGGGTATGGATTGTACCCTTTACTAATATGTACTGGCCGTCTTTATCTTTATGTACTGATTTTACTGCAAAGTTAATTTTGTCGGAGATTAAGATTGCTACTCCTGCTTTTTTGCATGGTGCATTGGAGTGGAAAATTCTTTTCCATCCTTTTACCTGGAGTTTGTTTCTGTCTTTGGCAGTGAGGTGGGTCTCTTGGAGGCAACATATGGATGTGTGGTGTTTCTTAATCGAGCCTGCTGCTCTGTGTCTTTTGATTGGATTGTTCAGCCCATTCAAATATAGGGAAATTATGGAGAAGTGGTCAGTGTCCATTGTCATTATTTTTACTTCTGAGTTTCTTTCTCTTTTTTCCCTTTTGTGTTTAGTGATTTATAGGTAATTGCTTCTTAATGGGAGTTCTTGCTGTTCTGCAATTTGTTCTTGATTATTTAATATTTTTTTGTAATGCTGGTTTAGTGTTCATGTATTCATATAGCTTCTCTTTGGAGTGAAATATTCTTGTTTCTCCCTCAAATGTAAATGCTAGTCTTGCTAGATATATCAGTATGGGTTGGCAGTTGTTGGTCTTCAGGGCATGAATGATGTTTTTCCAAGCTTTTCTTGCATTTAGGATTTGTGTGGAGAGGTCTGCCATTATTCTAATTTTTCCTGTTGTAGTATAGCTCTTTCTTTGTTTTTGCAGCATTTAAGATCCGCTCCTTGGTATTCAGGTCTAGTATTTTTACTATGATGTGTCTAAACAAGTTCCTTCTAGGATCTTGCCTGTTTGGAGTCCTGAAACCTTCAATAATGTGAATATTTTCCCTTTTAAGGTTGGGGAAGTTCTCTGCTATGTTTTTGGTGAATAAGGGTTGTTTTCCTTTATCCTGGAACTCTGCCCCTTCATCGATCCCTATTATATGAAGATTAGATTTCTTGGCTGTGTCTGCCAGGTCCTTGAGTTCTCTTTGGTGAATTCTGACTGATTTCTCTAGACTGATGATTCTGTGTTCCAGCTCTTGTGTTTTATCTTCCGTTCTCCATCTCAGTCAATCTGTTGCTTAATGCATCCATTTTTACTTGAATTGTGGACTCTGAGCTGACCATGTCTGCTGAGAGGGTATTAATCTTTTCTTCCATTTCTCTTTTGAATTCAAGGAGCTCCTTGGTAATTTCCTGCTTATATTCCTGGAATTGTTTTTGTAACTCTGCTTTAATCTCTTTAGTCATGTCTACAATCATCTCCTTGAATAGTCATGTTTCGTGTCTCTTCAGGTGTCATTTCTTGCGATGGTGACATCTCTTTCATCCCTTCACTCTTGTTTCCTTTGGGGCATTGTGTGGGACTTTGATTATTTATATATGTCGTAATTCGTCATTGCGCTTTCCAAGGCATGAAGGAGTGTTGTTGTAGGTTCTTTCTGCGGTTAGTAGGTGGCGATCTTTACTTGGTGCTGAGTAACGCCATGTCTTACTTTGAGCTATATGGTCGGTAATTACTTTCTGCTGAGAGGCAAGGCAACACGCAAGTGTTACTGCTTTGAGGCAAGGGGCAACAAGGCAAGGTGCACGAAACAAGGCACAAGACTTGATTACCACTGGTTACGAATGTGTTGTTGCTTTATCACTCTCTGCTGAGACCTATAGTGGGAGTAAACACGTGGACCTCCCTGTCCTGCCCACCTTTGTCCTGATAGGCTCTGACACCCGATATTAGGAGGAAGGACTTCCAGAATACAGAGATCTTCCTGCAGGAGGGCACCCCCTTAGGTTTGGGCCAGTCAGATGCTGGAGCGCAGACTCATACACACCTCCACCCTCTGTCGGAAGGCAAGGTCTTAGTGCCCCTCAGTCTCCAGTTTGAGTGGTCTGGGAGAGGAGGCTGTTGGGCAGGTGGGAGCAGGGACACCTTCACCCACTTTGGTGGGGTGCTGGTTCTTAGAGCCTGCCCTCCTGTAAGTCTTCACTCAATGGCCTGGGGGAGGGGCTGTTGGGCGAAGGGACAGGATTCTGAATTCCTTGCCCCCCCCTGCACTTGCCAGTCTTTCTCTGGTGGGGTGGAGGGTCTGGGTTAAGATCTGTAGCTCACCACCAGCTCTGCTTCTTCAATGGGTTTGGGGAACCCGTTGGATTATATACTGATGGGGTTTGGCTGTGAGCTGCTCCATGATGTTAGAGGGTTGTTTGCTTACCCTCTAGTCCCCGCCGCTGTCTGTGCTTCCAGTGCCCGGTCTGTGTGGGTTCCTGCATGTGGATCCTGCCGCTTGCTGGAGTTGCTGGAGGTCGGGTCTTCCTGGGTCCGCGAGGGCGCCTCAGCTTTCGAGGCTCAGAACCCACATCAAGGGGTGGAGGAGGGTTCCTCGCGTTTTGGATTCTTTGAGAACATTGGATATAAGCTTTATCTGGATTTCTTTTCCAGTTTGTGTACTTCTCCGTTGCTTCTTGAATTTGTAGTTGTGGGTTTCTTAAGGCAGTTGGCTTGTGGGTTCCCTGATTCTCTCTTTTTTGTGGGAGTGAGCTAGGCTGGGTCCCTATTGTCTCGGCACCATCTTCCAACCCTATAATACTGTTTTATTTTGCTGCTCTAATCTTTTTGCTGTTTTAATTGCATCATTTCCTTTTGTTCCTCTGCTCTTTATGTCACTGGAGATATGTGGGGAGACTTATTCAGATAAATTGTATATACATATATATATATATTATTTGCCAGTCCTGGGGCTTGAACTCAGTGCCTGGGCACTGACCTTGGGCTTTCTCAAGGATAGTGCTCTATCACTTGAGCCACAGCACCACTTCCATCTTTTTCTGTGCATGTGGTACCCAGGAATCGAACCCAGGGCTTCGTGCATACTAGGTAAGCACTCTACCACTATGCCATACTCTGGCCTCAAATTATATTTCTTAATTGCTTCCTTTTGAGCAATGCAAATGCTCCAGGATCATTTGGTGAATTTCTTGTCCAAATCGTAGGATCAGCCATTTTCTCCAAGAAGACCTGGTTTCTTTGCTACAGAAATGATAGAAACTACCATGGGTGATAGATACATATTTTGCTACTGTAGTGTCTGGAACAGCACTTTAGCTGTCAGAGTATAAAGAAATACATTTGTGCAATATATATATATATATATTCATTTGCATCTGTGTTAAGCTAACAAATTCATAGTGATGAACTGCAACTATGGTCAAGAGTAGCCAACTCTAATCCGTTACCACATAGATCATTCTATGAGAAATATTATTAAAAATAAAATTTAAACAGAAAGATGAGGAATAAAGTAAAAAATGTTGGGACCAGGAGGTTAGCCTACTGGTAGAGTGCTTGCCTAGCATGCATGAAGACCCGACCTCGATTCCTCAGTATCACATACATAGAAAAAAGCTGGAAGTGGTGCTGAGGCTTAAGTGGTAGAGCTCTAGCCTTAAGAAGGCCCAAGGACAGTGCTCAGGCTCTGAGCTTAAGCCTAACATTGGCAAAATAAAAATGTTATGATCATTCTTACATAAGTTTCTTTGTACAAATTGCATGCATTTCAGTTGAGTACATACTAAGCAGTAGAATTACTGGGTTACTGGTTATGTGTATCTTCAGCTTTAGTACTTAATACCTATCAAGTGCAGAAAAGTCACACATTTTCCACCTGCTTGCAAACAAAGATGGCTTGTTATTGTTTAAGGAATTTTGGAAAATGTATGATGCCTGGATCAGAAACAAAGGATATTTTAAATTCATGGCAACAAACTAGGCACCTGAGATCTGAGGTTCACAGTTCAAAGGTAGCCTGGGCAGAAAGTTTGTGAGACTCCAACCTCCTACTCCTTAATTAGAATTAACCACCAAAAACTGGAAGTGGAGCTGTGGTTCAAGTTGTAGAACTCCAGCTTTTGAGCAAAATCAGCTAAGTAAGAGCACAAAGCCTTGAGTTCAAGTCCTAGCAATGGCACTGTGTCATACAGACACAAACACACACATATATACGCACAAAAGTCATGGCAACAACAGTAGCTAAAGCTCCAGGTTCTTCCTGGTTTCCTTGTACCTTCAAGTCTTACTAGATATGTGGAAACAACACAAATGGGCTCAGTGCCTGTTTGCACTTGAAGTTGGTTTTGCTAACGGAGAGAAACGTTTATTATGCTGATAGTGCCATTCTTTCCTGCCAGCTGCTGAAAATAAAAACGACCTAGGTAAAGAGCATTTGGAGCTCTATATTCTTGGCATACACAACACAGCAATGGAAGCACACTTAAGCCTCATAGAAAATTATCTATCTTAGCCAGGCGAGGTGGCTCATGCCTGTAATCCTAACTACTCAGGAGGCTGAGATCTGAGGATCACTGTTCAAGGCCAGCTAGGACACTAAAAAGACTAAAAAGTCATGTGAGACTCTTATCTCTAATCACCAGAAAAGTGGAAGTGACACTGTGGCTCAAGGGATAAGATGGTACCCTTGAGCTGAAGAGCTCAGGGACAATGCCCAGGCCCAGAGTTCAACTCCTATGACCAAGAAGACAAAAAAAGAAAAAAAAGAAAATTGTTTCTACTAAGAAAACCTAATTATCTTTCACACTGATCATATCAATTTTTACTTTATGTTCACAGATGTAAGAGGACCTGCTGTTTTATATCCTCACCTGCTTTATTTTTCCCTTTAATCTTAATTTTAGTTACCATAATACAGCTATTTTCCACAAGGATTCAATGGAAGAATTAGATCTATAGAACCTGATTTGAGTGACTGTTTTCTTAATTATTCTTGTTATACCCGAATTCCTAGAACCCTGAAAAGACCACCAGAGGCCACAGTCAAAGCTAAAAAGCAAGGGTCGTTTATTTACGAGTCTAGACTCGGGCCTCCGCGTACCCGTAGCCGGCAACGCTGAAAGGCCCTGAGCAAGAACTTTACACAGCTTTTATAGGGGAATTACAATTACCTGATTGGCTATTTGATAACTCAAACCATGGTTGAATCAGAGCTCAGGTGTCTAACCACTGAGCACCAAGCTGTTGCCACCTGGGGTTCAAGTACATGGGCCCTGAGCAAGGGGGGAGGGGGTCATTCCCAGAACATGGAACAATCTTGGCACAATTCCAAGAACAGTAGATGGCTATTGCCATTCTTGATACATAGGCAAGAAACACATTTAATCTGTAGTGAATATCTTAGGGAAGGGTTGGCAAACTATTATTTACGAACCAAATCTGACTTTCTACCTTTGGTCCTTGAGCCAAGAATGGTTGATATTTTTGTTGGTTGAAAAATAAGAGAAAAATTGTATTTTCAACATGAATATTATGTGAAATTTCTCTCTTAGTACACAGTAATAGATTTTAAGAAACACAAAGCAGTTCATTTGTTTTCCCTGATTTGTGATTGCTGTCGTTTTGTAAGGAGAGAAATGAATTGCAACAGATAATGTACAGCCCACAGAGCCTAAAACATTTACTCCCAGCCTTCTATAGAAAACATATACTAAACTCTGCCAAGAATTTTTGGGCTTTTTACTGCATATTGATATTTATGGAGTAGTTATCTCTTGGAGACCTTAATCCACATCTAACTAACTTTTTGAAATGCCCAAGTAAAATGAGCACTTAAATGTGGTAGAGCTGGTGTGATTGAACACACCTGTGATGCCTGTAATTCCAGCACTTTGGAGGCAGAGGCAGAAAAATCACTTGAGCTCGGTGGCTTATGGCTGTAATCCTAGCTACTCCGGAGGCTGAGATCTGAGGATCACGGTTCAAAGCCAGCCCGGCACAAAGAACCTAAGACTCTTATCTCCAATTAATCTCTAGAAAATGGCAAATGGGGCTTGGCTCAAGGGTAGGGTGGTAGCCTTGAGCTGAAGAGCTCAGGGACAGAGTCCAGGCCAAGTTCAAGCCCCATACACACACACACACACACACACACACACACACACACACACACACACACACACACACACACACACACACACACACACACACACACACACACAAGAAAGAAAAAAAATCGCTTGAGCACAAGAGGTCAAGTCAAGACTGGGGTACAAAGGGAGATACTGTCTCAAAAAAATAAAAGACAAACCAAACACACAGATAATAGAAAAAAAATGGGTAGAATTTTGTTAGATCAGATTGTTGTTGTTTTAGATGGAGGAAATGGCATGGTATGGCAAATGGCTTTAAATACATGAAGGAATGATCAATATCCTTAGCTATAAAGAAAAACCAAAACTAAGATTTCATCTCACTCCAGTGGAAATGACAGTTATCAGTCAGTGCTGGAGAAAATGCAGAGAAAAAGGAATGCTCAGATACTTGATGGGATTTTTTAACTAGTACAACCACTATAGAAATCAGTATGCAAGTTCCTCAAAAACCTAAGAATGGACCCTACTTCTTAACATTGGTCATATGTTTGACACTCTGGCATATATCCAAAGGAGAATAAATCAATACTCAAAAAAGCTAAGGGTGGAATCCGCCAACGTACCCAGTAAGAGAGGAAGGGATAAGGATGTGGTGTGTATGTGCATATACTATGGAATATTGCCTAACCATAAAGAAAAAGGAAATCATAGAAGTTAAAGGAAAATGGATGGAATTGGAGGAAAACATCTAAGTGAGATAAGCAAAGACCAAAAAGCCAGATATTGTATGTTTTTCTCACATGTGGGAGGTGGACCTGAAATATATACATATTGTGGACATGTACATATGTATATATATAGCTGTGTATGTACATAGACATATGTATATATGTAGCTAGTTAGGTAGAGAACAGTCCAAGGTAGGTACTGGTGGCTCAAAACTGTAATCTTAATAACTCAAGAGGCCAAAATTCTGAGGATAATTTAAATCAGCCCAGGCAGAAAAGTCCTTGAAATTCTAACCCCAGTTAAGCAGCAAAAAGCAAGCCTGGATGCATAGCTCAGGTGGTAGAGGGCCAGCCATAAGCAAGCGAGCTAAGTGGATGAGAGGCCCTGAGTTCAAGCCCTCATACCTGTAAAAATGAAACAAAAGCATGAAAAAACTATGACTCTACTAAGGAACTAAGTGAGAGAAGGGAAAAGAAAAAGGAACGAGGACAAATCATTTTTACATACGTTGCAATTGTTATAACAACAGTATAAAGATGGCTGTGAAAGCTTTGAGCAGGGGGTGGTATACAGGGAAAGAAAAGCAGGTTTTTAAATTTTTTGTTTTTTGCCAGTCCTGGGGCTTGAACATAGGGCTAGGGCCTAGGCACTCTCCTTGGGTTTTCTCAAGGATAGAACTTTACCACTTGAGCCACAGCACTACTTCCAGCTTTTTCTGTGTATGTGTTACTGAGGAATCAAACCCAGGTCTTCATGTATGCTAGGCAAACACTCTACAAGGAGGCCAAACTCCCGGCCCCCAGGTTTTTTTTTGTTTTTGTTTTTGTTTTTTTTAGTGTGTTGGATACTGATAGGGTTGGGCTAACAAGGAGGTGAATGAAGATTAACATGGTTGAAGTTTGTTTGCATATGTGAAAATAGAACAATGAAACCTGTTGAAATTTGTTAGGCAAACAGCTTCCTCTCCCATAGCTTAGCATGATCTCCTCTTAGGCAACACTAGGCCCATTCAGTAAAGGAGTAAATAATCGGCCTCCTACCCCCTTCACCTTCAGATGCCACTCCTCTGGGGCAGTTACAATTACATAAGATAACAAGATCTCCTTAAAGTGACCTTCATGTCTAGGCAGCTGTAAGACCCCTTATCTGCCACTTGGGCAGCAGCCATAAATCCTAGCCTGCCATGATGAAGCCCCTGGTCTACACATCCACACCAAGGTCCATGAGACTCATCTCCAGTTACTCATCAGAGAACTGAAAGTGGCTCAGAGTGGTAGAGCACTAACCTTGAGGGCAAAAGCTCAAGCATAGCACCCAGCCCCTGAGTTCAAGCCTCACAACCAACAACAACATCGAAGAAGACTAAATTATACACATTTCTAGTAGAAATCTGAGTAAAAAACACAAGCCTTTCACAAAAGTGGAAGCATGGTCAGTCTCAGTGTAATCAGAAAAGTCATATTTAGAACACAGTGAGATTCAGTTTTGTAACCTAGGCCTAGAGTGATCTTTACCTCTCACTTTATTTTCTTCTCAAACACTTTGAGATATTTTCTTATTACATAATTTCATAGCAGATTTAGTTATATAGTACTTTCTTCTTGTTCCCTCAAATGCGTTTTTCCCCCTTAGCACACGGTTCTTCAGGTCTGGTCTCAGACCAGCGTCATCTCCATCCACTATGTACTTGTTAGAACTGCAGGCATTCAGGCTCTACCCTTCAACTGTGTTCAAGGATATTGGTATACCAAACAACTTTGTAAAATGGTTTCCTACTCTTTTGTTTCTTTCCTTTATTATAACTGTCACCTGACCTTTGCCCATCACCCTGTAGAAACTGGCTTGAGGAACTGGTACACAAAATTGATGAAACTTGAGTTATATTGCTTTTTCCATTGTTACTTTCTTTTTCCATTTTGAAACTTGGATATTCAGATACTTAAAATGCACTTGTTATTTTAAGTTTTATTTCTCTTTCATTTACTTATTTATCAAATAAATATTCATTTTTTATTGTAAAGGTGATAGGGTTACAGTTACATAAGTCAGGTAATGAGCACATTTTTTTCTTGAAAGATTTTATTAACACTGATTTTTACATCATATTTCAAATGTCATGTTTAACAAACAAATATTCAATAAGAGAATCTGTATGCAATCACTGGCACATAGATTTTTAGAACATAAAATTGACAGTTTGTCATAGATACATATCAATCTATATAATATAACATGTCTATAGAGTATATACCCCATCATAGATTTTTATGTCTATGTAATTATGTTTATATCTCCAAGACCGTGTCGATAACCTTGGATACCTGAATATTAAGTCATCACTCTTGTACTATTTGGATCTAATATACACATATCAAGGAAACCATATGCCTTTTGTTCTTTTGCTCTTGATTTATCTCTGGTTCAACATGATTTTGAGCACATTTCTTTTTGAAAGTATCACCTCTTCCCTGTTTTTCCCTCCCATCCCCCTCCCCCATAAACATATTTCTGTGTTATTTTTAACTTTCTCAGGTCGTGACACCTTTAGGAGCTGGGATAATCCAAAGATGGCTGAAGACAGTGGAAAAGAAAGAAATTGGACAACCACTGTTATTATTAGCTCATCTCTGAAGGTAATGGGCATTTGGAGTAGAGTATTGGTCTTTAATTAAAACATTAAAAGCAATCATGGAGAACAAGATTTTTTAAGACTCTTATCTGTCCTCAGTTTTAGGAAGCAGGAAGGAAGGAAGTATATTTTTAAGTTAAGTTACTAACATTTTGCATCCATATTCAGCATTTTACCTCCTTATATCTTTGAAGGCTGGAAATTTTCTGAACTTTTTTTTCCTAATCCTACTCTAATAGAACATTAAGAGGTTCTAGAAATAGAAAACCATAGGCACATGTGTATTATTTAAGATTTTTATTTTATTTTGTGATAGTGAAACCAGGTTTTAAGATCCCAGGACCAAAGTCCAGGAGTCCCAAGGTAGGTCCAGCCATGCACCCCCACATGCCAAATATAGAGACATGGTGAAGGGCAGAAAAGGAGGATTTGTTACAAATCAGCCATGGTAAGATGGCACTTCAGTACATATCCAGCATTTTCAGGGGTACAGACATGGCTCAGGTTTAATAGGAAGAATTGTGGGGAAAGATTGAGAAGGGTATACATAGTTAATTAACATGCCCAAACTACAGGAGTGCCTGATTGAACACTGTCTCTGTTTTTGTACCTGTTTTTACCTTTGGGATGGACAGGAATAAGTTTCAGGGGAGATGATATGAGTTGTTTCATCCTTTAAGATGATAGGAAGAAAATATTGTTGGTTTGAGAGACAGTTTGTCTCCACACAGGATGTTTTTCATGAACTTGGTCTTTCCTGGAGCCCAAAGAGATTGCAAAGGGACTGCAGTAGAGAATAGCTCAGATCACAGGGCACAGGTACAGAGTTTGGGACTTTTAGTTTATTCACAGAGCCCAGTAAAAGCATCTTTTAGGTTGCCTTTGAACAATTGTGGGAATTAAATGTAGTGCCTTACACAGTGTTGTGTTACTTGAACCATGCACAGCCCTTTTTTGTTTTTGAGATCCAATCTCAGTAACTGCCCAATTTGGTCTTGAATTTGTGATCTTCCTGGTTCCCCCTCCCCAGGAGCAGGCCTGGGTCTCCTTATCAAGACCTTACTTAAGTTTTGGGGTTGGAATATAACACAGTAATTAGTCAGTTGTATAGCATATGTGAGGGATTAGATTCAATCCCTAGCACTCCAATGAAAGAGCGGGAAAGGGTTTTCCTATTAAATTGTGCTGTGTAATCGTTTTAAGAAGTATAGAGCCAGGCAGGGTGGCTTGAGTCTGTAATCCTAGTTACTCAGGAGGCTGAGATCTGAGGATTACCATTCAAAGCCAGCCTGGGCACAAAAACACAAAAGACCGAGAGACTCTAATCTCCAGTTAATCACTAGAAAATGGGAAGTGGGGCTGTGGCTCCACGGGTAGGGCAGTAGCTGTGAGCTGAAGAGCTCAGAACAGTGCCCAGGCCCAGAGTTCAAGCCCAACAATCACACACACACACACACACACACACACACACACACAAAAGTGTAGAATACTAATCATTCTGGTAATTTGGGCTATTAGATTTTATTCTTTGTTGAGAGTATATTTTCATCAAATTATATTTTTGCAAGTATTACCTGTTATATAGAAGTTAAATGTAAGTCGAACTCAACAAAATCCACCATTTCTATGGTGAAAAGTTTTGTATTGCCATACTTTCAAATTTCTAGTAAACTCTGGATCAGTTAGTAGATGCCTTTTTTTAACTGTAATTTTTTTCTTTGTTTTTTTTGGTCCTGGGGATTGAACCCAGGACATTGTACTTGCTAGGCAAGTGCTTTGCCACTGAGTTACCTCCCAGCCCTATTAAATGCCTTTTTTTCTGTTTAAGTGCTTATTTATATTGTTTTAAATTTATATTTGCTTTCATATGAGTAGGTTTGCTAGATCTACTCAGTTTTACATGAAATTAGTAGATAATATATATGTGGAAAGGATTATTATGTGGATCTTACTTTGGTTTGCTGGAATAGACAACTTTTGTGTTGTTTTTTTAATGCTCCAATGCATTGTAAATCCCCCAAAGAAGACAAAATAATAATATAATAATTCAGTGGTTTCCAGTCTCATCTGTATAAGGTATATCTTTTCATATCTCATGGATGTATAATGTCCTGTGGAAATCTACTTTGGAAAATCAAGTCCTACCTTTGGATTATTTGATTAAATCAATTCTCATACCTTTCTCCATTTCATACTTTCTGAATGTATTACTCTTTTTTATTATTCTTCTGGTAGGATCCCCTAATAGTATGTGATTGAAATTCACTCGCATAGCACTGGACTTTTTGTTCTATTTGCAGTTATTCCTGACACTGTGCTCAAGTTAGTTGACTACAGCCAACATACTCATCAACCAAGAATGGCAGCTAGAAGTATGAATGCCTTTCCTTGTTATTAAGCCTGTGCTCTTATCACCTTTATCTCCTTGCTTTGCTTTGTCTGCTTGTTACAATGCTTTTTTTTCAAGTTAAGATCTGGCTCAAACTTCAAGAAGTGTTCCTGATGTTCACATCTGTTAGATTGTTTTAAAGTTTTTGGTTCTTTGCTAAAATATTCAGCCTTGTTTTTCATCTCCTTGAACAGATTAAGCATCAATACCATAATCTATGTATCTGCTAGATGAAATATACATGTATATGGATCCTCCACGGGACTATTTCTATCATCTATTATTTCTGCTACTTTTCTTCCATGTACTGTAAACTTCCCATTTTGTATGTCACATTATTTTCTTACCTTGTGTTGGAATTTAAAATTGTAGAGAAAATTTGAGGCTAGATGTTATGCTATATTCCTTTAGAGAAGTCTTTTTATTTTTTTTGTTGATGGTGGGCCTGGGTGTTGTCCACTAGCTCAAAGCTAGTGCTCTACCACTTGAGCCACAGCACCACTTCCAGCTTTCTATTGGTTAATTGGAGATAAGAGTCTCAGGGACTTTTATACCCAGGCTCTTTGGACCCTGATCCTCAGATCTCAGCCTCCTAAGTAGCTAGGATTATAGGCATAAGCCACCAGCATCTGGCTTAGAAAAGTCTTAATTCTGTGAATGACACGGCGTGTGTGTGTGTGTGTGTGTGTGTGTATGCTGGTCAGCATCCAGCTTAAAGAAGTCTTAATTCTGTGAATGACACTGGTGTGAGTGTGTGTGTGTGTGTGTGTGTATGTATATGTATGTGCCCGTGCGTGCATGCGTGCACTTGCTGGTCATGGGACTTGAACTTGGCCTGGGCTCTGTCTCTGAGCTCCTTTTGCTCAAGGCTAGCACTCTAGCACTTGAGCCACAGTGCCACTTCCAGATTTTTCTATGATTAACTAGAGATAGAAGTCTCATAGACTTTCTTTCCTGGGCTGGCTTCCAACTATGATCCACATATCTCAAGCCTCTTGAGTAGCTAGGATTACAGGTGTGGCACCTGGTAAATAACACTTTTTAATCATATCTTTATTATCTTGGGTTGTAAAAAAGGGTTATAATTCAACATGCCAGTTTGAGTACAAAACACCTTGATCAATATCACCCCCTTTCATCATTCTCCCCAACCCCAGCACCTAACCCCACCTCTTGTTTCATAGGATATGCATTGGAATGTTAGGAATGTATTCTCCCCTTTCTCTTCATTCATCTATGCGTCCTCCCATTTGCACCTTCCCCATACACATCAAATATCAGCTTTTCAGTTTTCATTTTGACTGTTAGTTATCCTTTTAACACCATTTGAATTCTACCCTACACATACCATTCTTAGTTAATAAATTTGTATACACTTGCATGCAACCCCATATGTTTACCTGTATACTTTTAAATTAGATTTGACTTCCACATATGAGAGAAAATGTGTGTCCTTTATCTTTCTAGGCCTATTTTTTTAACTCAAAATTATTTTTTCCAGTTCCATCCATTTCTTTGCAAATAATGTAGTCATTCTGCTTAATGAATGAAGAAAGTTGTATTGTGCATATGGAATTATACTCTTAATATTCTATTTGCTAGTTTAAAAGTTTGAATTTCATAGCCAGGTGCCATGGCTCATGCCTGTAATCCTAGCTACTCAGGAGACAGATCTGAGGATCTTGGTTCAAAGCCAGCCCAGGCACTAAAGACCGTGAGACTCTTATCTCCAATTAACCACTAGAAAACTGGAAGTGACACTATGGCTCAAGAGGTAAGGTGGTAGCCTTGAGCTGAAGAGCTCAGAGACAATGCCCAGGCCCAGAGTTCAAGCCCCATGACCAACAAAAAAAAGTATGAATTTCAGATGAACAACTTTTAGTGTGTGCTTAAAATATTGCATAGGATAAACTTATGGGTTATTTTTGTTTTTGTTATTATTGCCAATCCTGAGGCTTGAACTCAGGGCCTGAGCACTATCCTTGGGCTTTCTCAAGCTCTAGACTTGAGCACAGCACCACTTCTGGCTTTTTCTATGTATGTAGTACCTAGGAATTGAACCTGGGGTACATGCTAGGCAAGCACTCTACCACTAGGCCAAACTCTCAGCCCTAAGCTTACACTTTAAAATTATATATTTTGCAATTCAGATTTAACTAGATGATCTGTATTTTTGTTAAAATTGGCAGTTCAAGCCCTAAGTTTTCTATATTTTATTTAATGAGATGCTTGATGGCCCTAGTTATAGATAATGAAGAAAAGTCACTTTCTTTGTTCTGTAATTCAGCAGACCTGCTTGAGAAGACTTGATTGGGAAACGTCTCTTGAATAGTGCTTCTGCAAGGGACAGCGGTGTGGGAATGCTAGTAACTCAGCATCACCTTAGCTCAGCTTCGGAGATTGAAATTGTTGGAAGCTGGGCTGAATTCCCTGTGAGAGCTGCTCTACTTTTCTCAAAAGCTCTGTTCAGTCTCTTTTGCCTCTCCCTGAATTGGCAGGCACCCTTAGGGAAGAAATGGCCTAAATCCTGTGGTCAGAGCTTTGAAATTCTGTGTAGATCTTAGCCTTATAATTTCTATCATACTAGCTCTCTGATGTATTCAAGCAGACTTGTTTCAGTTGTCTAGGTTTTCAAGTTGCCTTCAGCAGAAACGTTGGCCTAGATCACTTAATCCTGGAAGCAACATATTATTGTAAAACTACCTGAGAACTATATCCTGAGTCCTAGCTAGAATTAAGCACCACAAAATACTCTTTAGGAAGCCTGTTTTTTATATGTGCTATTAGACTATGTGCTTAACTAGAATGTTCTGCGGAAAAAATATAAAATTAGTTTACTTAAGGGATTTTTATTGATGGGGAGACTAACAAGATGGAACTTTTGTCAGGAAATATTAACTACTTAGATTTTAGATCCTCACTAATATAATTTCTTGCGTAGAATGGTCAGGCAAATTTTTTATAGTTGGTATTGAAGCAAGAAAACATAATTTCTCCATCTGCATTTTCTAGTATCTTTTAAAAGCATATTAAAGTAATAGTAATATAAACAGATGAATGAGAGGATTGGTTATTGTCTGTGGTATTCTTTGTGCATAGCACTTTGTGTGCTGTCAACTATCTAAGAAACAAAACACATCCCATTACATCCTATTTCCAGTTATACACTGATTTAGCTCATGTAGTCACTAAGTAATCATTTTTTCAAAAAAAAGAAGTTTCCATTTTCTATGGTTCTCAATTTTTTTCTTTTTTTTTTTTTGCCAGTCCTGGGGCTTGAACTCAGGGACTGAGCACTGTTCTTGAACACTTTTTGCTCAAGGCTAGCACTCTGCTACTTGAGTCACAGCGCCACTTGAGTCACAGCGCCACTTCTGGCTTTTTCTTAGTATATGGTACTGAGGAATCAAACCTAGGACTTCATGCATGCTAGCTAAATACTTTCACCACTAGACCATGCTCCTGGCCCCAGTTTAATCTTTAATGCTCTTGAATCATTTTTGCCCCCCCCCCAAAAAAAAACAAAGTACATGAACTAATTTCCAAATTCCAATCTAGGAATATTTTATTTTCAGTGTTTTTTCAAAAGATGGCTTCTTTTGATGAACAAATCCTTAGTATAGTTATAAAAATAAGCCATTAAATGTTCTATTTTGTTTACTGTCATAAAATTTACTGTAATATGTCTTAAAAATTTGTATTTCTGAAAATTCTTTTGAAGAGCTATGAAATTTCAACTGCTCTAGAAAATCGAAGCTACAAGGTTCGCTATTCAGATTCAGTGGAAGACGGATCAATTATATTCTCTCGTTCTGGTATGGTGTATTTGTCATCTTCCTTGGTTCTTAAAAATATATGCACATAAATTATAACGTCTGTAATTTAGTAACCATGTAACAGCTTACAGTGTTATCTTTTAGGAGTACAAGTGTTTTGCTGTTGCTGCTGCAAAGCAGTAGTACATTATGGCCAGTTATAGATGCATTTCTCTTTAGGTTAAAATGGCGAAAATAGAACTGAGCCAGTGAATCTAGCAGGGAATAAAAACCAAAAACAAACCAATTGTTTGGAACTAAGATGAAAATAAACAAAGTTACTTTATTAACAGAGTTCAAGCCCCAATACTAGTACACACACACACACACACACCATAGTCTTGATACTGAAGTTAGGCATTATTTCCACATGGCCAGTGCCTTAGTCTGAGAAAAATAGTAACTGACCAAAATGGGCTTCCGTGAAATATTTAGAATAAGTTATTCTTTGATACAGACACTTCAGAGGCCTAAGTTGTTTACTTGTGTAAGAATTATGATAGTAACTTCTACTCCTTGAGTTCAGGGCCTGGCCATTTTCTACATTTGTATTGACTTTGTTGGGTTAACAAAATGTTTCTTTATACGTCAGACTGACTTTATATTACATCCATTTTTCCTAGGAGTTGCATTTTTATTAATGGATGCTAATGAATGCATTATGTCAACTGAAGAAATATTTCTAATCAAAATTGAGAAATTTATTAATCTTCACCGAAATAGTTTTTTGGTTTTGTCTGCTGCACTACATGGGCCTCAAGAATGGAGGCTGATGTTCAGGATTCAGCAGAGGTATGAAAGAATAGCACTATACTCAGGAGGCTGAGATCTGAGGATCAAGGTTCAAAGCCAGCCAGGCAGAAAAGGACCTCAGACTCTTATCTCCATTTAACCTCTAGAAAATGGGAAGTGGGGCTTGGCTCAAGGGTAGGGAGGTAGCCTTGAGCTGAAGAGCTCAGGGACAATGCCCAGGCCCAGGGGTAGGGTGGAAGCCTTGAGCTAAAGAGCTCAGGGACAGTGCCCAGGCCAAGTTCAAGCCCCCTGCCTGACCCACCAAAAAAAAAAGAAAAAAAAGAATAGCACTACAGATTTATTTTCCATATGCAGTATTGTGTTATTCCAGTTTTTAATGATTTTAGTTGAGTTTTATTTTGCTAGAAGATAAATATTAAAACCTGTCATATTTAATGGCTAGAGTTCATGTTGATTTATGGGCTTCTCCTATATGACCAAATGAAAGTCAATAGTTTTGTCATTTATGCACCAAAGACATCTCAAATCCTCTAAAGTATCATGCAGGACATGAATGATTAAACATCTAACTGAACAAAAATGTTAGTTCCTTCTTTATATCCATTTAAAAGAAAAATGATCTGTATAACTTACGATTTTTTTTTTCAGATTCCTGGGAAGTAACTTACGGATACTTCCAGTACACAACACAGTAAATGCTATTAATATTATGTGCACTATAGCTAAGGTAAGTCACTGGGAAAAGACATTCATACACAAATACACAGTTGTATACTTGTTTCTTCACATTGTATAATCTGTTAGCAGGATTCTCAAATATCCTGATTCTGTTTATCCCAGAAAGTTATACTTGATGCATGTAACTTTCCCACGTCTCAACTCAAGTCTCTCAAAGCTTCTTATTTCAGCTATCAATTTACTTGTGACCAAAAGAACCTTCAATTATATGATTATGCTGGCCCTCTTCCTTTAAATTCTGAAGTATAAACATTGGTCAGATTGCAGTCATGAGCCATCTGGGTATAAATGTTTTATGGAATAGTCTTCACTAGTTGTTGGCTTTTTATTAAGGCTTGCCCAGCCACCCCAAGTCTCCTAGCCAGAGTTAGGTATTCTTTATTATACCCCTGGAACATGTCCTGTTAGAGCATTTACAATGCCATTCTACCTTGTTGGCTTACTTGTTCAAAATTCCTTGACGATAGAAATCATCTCTAGCATGTACATACGTTTTTAGCGTATAAATAGGAGAGATATATGCTGAACAAAGATTTTTTTAAATTCTGATTCTGAAAAAAATGTTTCTGTAAATAATGCCACATGTTTATATCTTCTTATAGACTACCTCTAAACCAAACATAGACACCATCTGTTATAGAATGATAACAACTAAAGCCTACATCATAGAGCAAAGCCCTGTTTGGAAAACACTTCACAAGATAAAACTGAGTAGTGATTCAATTAGCCCAAACTAAATGTTAGTGATTCAATTAACCCAATTATAAATGTATTTTTTTGGGAAAAATATTAAAAGTGAGCCTGTAATTCTTGTTAGAATATGATATGTAGTAAGTTATGGTCAAGTATGTTTAAAATATTCACATTAAATATGTATACAACTAAAAGTGAGTTTATAAGTGTGTGTAGTAATTCTTTTAATGTTTAAAAAATAATGGGTATAGAAACTGAGGTGAAAATAGCACTTGTTAGCACAGGCCTGAGGTCACTACTCCCCAGCACAGAAAAAAAAGGAGAAAAGAAAATAATTGGTACATGCATATAAAATTCATATAGTTTCTTAATGCTACAGATCCAGTTTCATTTTCGCATATTTATCAGGAAATAAAAATAATAGCATTTTCTAATTAGTTTCCAACAAAGGCAGTTAGTATTCTAAAGGAACCTTAGCAGGTACCTGCACATTGCAATTTCTAGAGAAAGCCCTCTGTTCCTTAAAGATTTATCCAAAGACATGGAAAGGAAGAAAACTCATTAACTGATGTGAACTTGAAACTTCTCTCTATCCTTTTAGAGTGGTGTGATATACATTTGAATACTAACGGAGGTGTAGAGAACCTTTTCTCTACCACATGGGCCATGTGGATGTTTAGAGCATTATTTGAGGACACAAAATCACCAATACAGGCAGATGGGCCAGGGGCAGCCAACAAAAAAAAGCCTATGTGCCGGTCCCCTATGTGCCAACTGCCTAAAAAGTCCTGAAATGTTAACAGAGCATGCAACAAACTAAATGTCCAGATTTTAGAAACACACAAGTCTGAATAAAGCATTTCTAATTTATGAAATTATGAAATTACCAGTTTCTATAGGATTTTTCAAAAGTATTTTTGCTTTTTAAGACCAAAGAGTATTACTGATCCATATGGTGTTGTTATAGAAGTGACAACTGAGAAAGGCTGAATTTTTCCTAGCAGAACATTTTTCTTAGGAAACTGGTTATTAAAGTATTAAATAAGGCATATAGAAAATACCACATTTTAGTGTTTATTTAGTAAGTAGAACTTTTATTTTATCCCAACATCTTCAGAGGTAGTCTTTGTTTTCATTTCAATAAGTTCTTCTACTCGAGCCAGAACACTTTCAATCAAATCAAATGTGAAAAGAGCTGAATGGAGGACCTGCAAGACAAACAACAAATTATTATCACTTATTTCAAGACAGGGTCTGATTTTGTAACCCAGGCTGGCCTTAAACTTGTGATTCTCCTGCCTCAGCTTCTCTGTGCTTGGACCCACAGCATATACTACTGTGTTAGTGTTTGTGTTAATACTGCTTTTAAAATAAAGCAAACGTCTTTAAACCGGATGTATTGGGGGGGGGAGGGACAACACAAAAAACTTTAGATCACCTTAAGCTGCATTTCAGGAGGCATATTAGGGATCTCTTCTCCACTTACAGTTACAGAACAAAGACTCTGAGACTTCTGAACTGCTGTAGAAAGGGGAAAAAAAAAAGATTACATTAAAAAAAAACTCTCAGGGGGCTGGGAGTTTGGCCTAGTGGTTAAAGTGCTTGCCTAGCATGCGCGAAGACCCGGGTTCGATTCCTTGGTACCACATACATAGAAAAAAGCCAGAAGTGGTGCTGAGGCTCAAGTGGTAGAGCTCTAGCCTTGAGAAAGTCTAAGGACAGTGCTCAGGCCCTGAGCTCAAGTCCAGGTCTGGCAAAAATAAATAAATAAATAAATAAATATAAAAAAACTCTCAGATTCTCACAATAGACTTTATAAGCTACTTTGACCACTCACTGATTTTAAAAATTTTTGTTTTTAAAAATTTATTGGATCATTGTTTTAAATCAAACTACAAACAAAATTAAATACCTTAATTCTGCAACATCTTAAACAGCATTATTTTGGTATGTGTAGGAAACTTTTCTCTTTGCACATAATTGGAAATAATAGCCATAATATTTTTTAAAAAGACAAGACTCCAAGTAAATAATGCCTATTAAGACATGAGCATATACATACACTGTTGACTTTATAAAAGTAATTGTGGGGGCCTAGTGGTAGAGTGCTTGCCTAGCATGCACGAAGACCCGGGTTCAATTCCTCGGTACCGCATACATAGCAAAAAGCCAGAAGTGGTGCTGAGGCTCAAGTGGTAGAGCCTAGCCTTGAGAAAATCCAGGGACAGTGCTCAGGCCCTGAGCCCAAGCCCAGGACTGGCAAAAAAAAAAAAAAGTAATTGTGGAACCTGGATCCAAGATTTTTTAAATAATGTGTATGCACACCCATTCTTAATCAGAACTTGACCCTGAAACTATATGCTTCCATTTGGATTAAATTTTTATTGACTCAGGCCTTTCAGTGTTTCAGACCTGCTGAGTATCACTTTTGATTATAAAAAAAATGGTGGCTGTCATAGTCTCTCATTTGGCATAAGTTAAATATATAATAATTTTTTATTTTGATTACAATTTTATATACATTTCATATAAAATATGAATCTTAGCACTATTTGAAAACAAAATTACCAACCTTGCCTATTTTCTTGGCTATTTTTAATTTCTGCTTCATAATGTGCTTTTGACATATTAAGTCCTGTATGAAGTGGCTTTAAAAATTTATTCTCAATCTTTCCAAGTTCTGTCCATAATCCAGTCTGTTCAAAAGAATGGATGAAAGAATGTTATTTGAGCCAACACTATGGATTGCTGTTATTCTAAACATACACTGAGAGTGGAAGAAACAAAAGGGAATGAAACATGGACCTTTTTAAAGACAATTTCCTACTTAATACTTGACTACATTTAGTCAAATATTTTGTTTTGACTTTTTTTATTATCTTTAAGTAGTAGAAAAGAATTTCAATTCTTCATGGATATTTATATACCATATCAAAACAAATCGGGATACTATGTCCATTACTATTCTATATGGTTAGCTCTTACTATTTTTCAAGGTTCATCACAAAATTATATGGTTTTAATTTACACAGTTTGAAACATCTTTCTTCTATAAACCATCCTGGAAATGACTCTACCTTAACTATGCCTTTAACTCTGGACCTTTCAATTGTTTTCCATAGTACAGATCTAGATCTCATAGACTGGTACTTTTCCTGTTAATGGGATGTTTATAACACAAAGTTGATTTGGAGTTTCTTAGTGACCAGTGACAATGGAGACTATCTGTTATTGGCAGCTTAAGGATTATTTTATCAATTTATTTGGGAAACTTTGATTTTAAGATTACTCTATAGTACAATAAGAAGGAACTACAGCTCAGCGGTACAATGTATGTTTACCACGCATGAAGGTCTGAGGTTTAATGCCCCAGAACCAAAGAAAAATAATAAAGCTACAGTAATCAGGACAGTATAAGTATAAAAAAAAAATCTAGGGCTGGGAGTTTGGCCTAGTGGTAGAGTGCTTGCCTAGCATCCAGGAAGACCTGAGTTCAATTCCTCGGTACCACCTAATTAGAAAAAGCTGGAAATGGTGGTATGGCTCAAGTGGTAGAACTCTAGCCTTGAAAAAGCCCAAGGACAGTGCTCTGGCCCTGAGTTCAAGCACAGGACTAGCAAAACAAACAAATCCATAAGTATATCAAAAACATCCAATATCACAGCTAGCATGACAAGAATGAGCTATTAGCATTGACTTCTGCTCTTCCTTTTCTATGTTTATGGTGATGTAGTAGTTGCTGTCTTTTCAAAAAAATTGTATTTGCATATCTAATTTCCTTTGGGTTTGCTGGTGTGAAAATGTTGTTTTTCTATTCTGGGATTGAGGATGGAGCCCTCAGGAAAAAGCTGCTGAAAAGCCAGATATCATTTCAGCTTGGAAGACAGAGGCAGAAGAGCAGGAAGATTATGACTTTGAAACTAGCCTGGGCAAATTCAGCCACTGGCACTCAGCCCACATCCAGTTTATCTGCAGCACAATTAAAACATCAAACCTACAAATCTGTGGTATAGAAGAGGGAGCTAAGATACAAATGAATGGCAAAGGAAACCAGTTGAAAATTCCCCAAATCCAAGGAAACAGATATCCAAGTACATGAGACAAGTATAACCCAGAACAGACAGGACCAGAAAATAACCTCTCCAAATGTAAGTATCAAGAGTACAAAATGTAAAATGTATAATGCAAAATAAGAAAGTTTATTACAAAAACAAGTTCATATTATACCTGACCTCTCAGTAAAAACCCTTAAGGCCAGGAAAACAGAGAATGATAGCCTTAGAACAAAATGACAATCAGGACTACCATCCTTTAAATTAAAAACTTAAACTTACATAATTGATTACTACTCAGGGATCAACCAAAGCAACACAGTGATGCAGCTTAGGAAAAGAAATGGAACTTCCGATCATTATAATAAGCTAGATCAGAAAAATAAATTTCTCATTTTCTTATATATAACATCTAAATAGACACACAAAGAAGTAGAAAATTTTGGGAAAAGAAGAGGGAGGACCAGGAAGAAAGAGACCAGGGCACAGTAATGGGAATGAATACTATCAAAGTAAACTTATATGCAAAAAAAAGAGTTATGCATTTAGCCAAACAAAAAAGTTATATGAATAGGAAAATGTCGGAAATGAAACCAAGTATTTCCTTATAATAGGTAACAATATAAGGAAAAACTGAAGAGGGATAGAGGGGTGAAAGCTGTGTGGAAATGTAACAGTGAAATGTAGGCAAATAATAAGTAAAAGTACCAATGTAGGTGTATCCCCAAAAATTTTATATCATTTCATTATTTTATTCTAGTTTATATGTTCCTATGTTACATACTTCATAAAAAGATTTTACTTAAAGTTTCTAAGTAGTTAATGTTCATTTATTACATACCTCATAAAATATTTTACTTATAATATATAGAGGTTCTTAACTTTCCCTGTCTTAGTTAAAAATATAAATTTCTAGCTAGGGGTCACTAGCTTATCCTATAATCCTAACTACTCAGGAGCCTGAAATTTGAGAATAGAGGTTCAAAAGCCAGCCCAGGCAATAAAGTCCACGAGATTCCTATCTCCAATTAAGTACCAAAAAGCTGAAAGTGGAGCTGTGGCTTAAGTGGTAGAGAGCTGGCCTTGAACACAAAGCTCAAGGACAGCACCTAGGTCCTGAAGTCAAGCCCTATAACAAGCACAAAAGAAAAGAGAAAAGGAGGGAGGAAGGGAAAGAAAAGTTGCTATGCTTTACTCAGAGGTTTTCAGGACTAAATTTGGGGCTGAAACTAATAATTTACACTTAAAAATGCTCAAGATAATTTGATTAAAACCATATATTGAGACAATGATCTAAAATGATACCATTCAATGCCACTGAGGAACTATCTAATTGTTAATTTAAAATTACAGTGATCACATATGGCCATTGTCTATTTTAATGGATAATACAAAACTATGTGTTTAAATATTAAAACCTTAACTCACAGTTCATAGTCATAAAACGTCAAGTAATAAAAATGTGTGCCAAAATTAGGCTAACAAAAGTTTGTTACACATCCTGTTCAGCATCATTCCACACATCTTTCATATAATGAACAACTGTATTTTTAGAATCATGTAGGAGTAAAGAAGCTGTGAAAATAATCTTTTTTTCTTTGTCATACGTTAAGGTTAAGATATTTTTTTAAAAATTTAAAAAGGAAACCATTTAAAGATTTTTTTTCATCTTAACTGTGAAAGTTTTGAGACTTACAAAAAACATAACCAGATTAAAATTTGGAATATTCACAATGCCTGCTTTTAATTTCATACCCAGGTAGACTCACAGTTGTAAAAATTTTGGAATGTTTTCATTTCTAAGGCTTAAATGTACATTTCAAGATTCACTGCAGCCTCTCACACAAAAGGAAGAGTAGGATTTCTTAGCTACAATGAAGCTTATTACCAGAAAAGATAAGGCCCTCCCAAGGACAGTCATGACAATAATAGAGAAATTAAAAGACATAAACCAGCTTGCCCTGTTCTCCTGTGTGTAATTTCAGAACTTCTGTTAACCTGAAGTCATGGCTATGCAGATACCATACAAAGAAATTTTATTTTTACTTTATCTTTCAACACTAAGTTACACTTCTAGCGCTTATGGGAAAATAGATAATATAGAATTGTATGTATAGGTATGATTGCAAGATATTCATAGTTCTCTAATACAAGGAAAAATATATGTGCATGCAATATATATGCGTTAGTTTATTTAATTCTTGATACGTCCTTTGGCCTTTGCAATTTCATTGTTGTCCTTGCGCCTGCTTTCACTGTACCTATTCCAATTAGAAATTATGTAGGAAACACAATGGGCAAGCAGATCGATAAGGATAGGATTAGACAAGATAAAAGGTAAGGAATACATTAAGTATGAGCTGAGCATTAGAATGCTGAAACAGTATTTATCCAGAGATATCCACTAGTGGAGAATACCAGGTAAGTTGGTTTTAACATTAGAGGTGACATGTAAGATTCAAGAAAAGTTATACGAAAATTAAGTATAGCTAGACAGTGTCTCTCACTTAGGCAGGGAGAGAGGGGCATGAAATAGCAGGGCGAAGAGAATGAATGGCTTAGGAAAAGACTTAAGTCTGCTAACAGTAACTCAGAAGGAAAAGAAATGATTATTCAATTATGAACCACTTTACTGTATCCTCATTTGAATGGATCTGTTCTTACTTAAATTCCCCTGTACTAATTTCAGCTGCTCATCCGACTAGCAAGTTATCTTTTCAGCACACTTAATTGGCCAAAAATAGGAACTGGTAGGAGTCTTTGGATGAAATGCCCCACAATTCATCATCACCAGTACAATTTCCTCTTTTCACAAGTTTCTAGAAAATCAGAACTCGCTTTTCTTCCTTGGTGTTAGATGGATTGAGTGATGGGCTTCACACATGCTACTATCCATGTATTCCTAGTGAGTCCACAGCCTCAACTCTGAATTGCAGGTGTGAACCCTCATGTCAGGCTGGACGCTATCAGTTTTTCACAAACCATAGTAGATACATTTGCCTCTTACTTTTGTAGTGATCTATGTTTAATCATACCTGGGAGAAATGGTTTCATGATGGACAGGCAGACTCTTATGCCACCTCAAAGACATTGTCATTATAGACTAGAATTTTTTTTTGCTTATTTAGTGTGTAAATACTAATGATTTATGTGGCAAAATGTGGAATATTTAATTCCTAAGAATTCTTCATTTTCCAGTCCCACGCCCTACCACTCACAGTACAGGGAATTAAACTATTACAAGACAAGCTCTCTACCATTTGAGCCATGCCTCCAGCTACTTTTTGCCCTGTTTTTGTGGTAGGATCTTGTTTATGCCCCAGCCATCCTGGTCTGTGATCCTTCTACTTGTGCTGGAGATGACAAGCATATACTACTGCATACAGCAACTGGCTGAGATGAAATCTTGTCAACTTAATGTCCAGGCTGGCCTCAAATCTCAATCCCTTGATCTCTACCTTCCAAGTAATTATGGTTACAGGCAGGAACCACTGCTCCTGGACCTAAGAAAAGAATTTTAGAATACTATTAAAAAGACATACCAACTGGGAAGCCACACCTGTGAAGCTACTCAGAAAGCTGAGATCTGAGGATTGTGGTTCAAAGCCAACCCAGGCAGAACAGTCCAAGAGATCTTATCACAATAAACTACTCATAAAAAGCTGATGTAGGGCTCTGGCTCAAGTAGTGGAGCACTAGCCTTGAACAAAAGAAGCTCAGGGACATCACTCAAGCCTTGAGTTCAAGTCACAGAAGTGGCACACAAAAAAATAAAGCCAGGCGGGGTGGGTCACGCCTGTAATCCAAGCTACTCAGGAAGCTGAGATCTGAGGATCAAGGTTCAAAGCCAGCCTGGGCACAAAAGGACCTGAGACTCTTATCTCCAATTAACCTCAAGAAAACTGGAAGTGGGGCTTGGCTCAAGGGCAGGGCACTAGCCTTGAGCTGAAGAGCTCAAGGACAGAGTTCAGGCCCAGAGTTCAAGCCCCATAACTGATAGGAAAAAAAAAAAAGAAAAATTACTGACATTTAACTATGTAAACATACACTGAAATATTTGGGGCAAAGTATGCTGATGTCCACAGCTTACTTTGAAATGCATTGAGAGTGATGGAAGGATAGAGGATGCCATAGGCTGGGGCGGGGGGGGGGGGGGGGGGGGAGAGTAGGAAAATCATGGTAAATCTCTTTCTGTTTTGCTATATTTGAATTCTTTTCAGAAATTTTGAAACAGATAGAACCAGGTTCAAAATGATTGCTAGTCAAAGATAGCAAATAGCTATTTCTGGCCAAAGAGGGATGAACAAATAGCTGAATCTACAGATCTGTACTTTTCCCACATACTTTTTGTCCCAAATCATGACTTAATTTTTAAAACTCTCTTTGACTTCTTTATATAAAACCAATTACTTTCACTCTTCCTACTACTTTCTTAACACGATTCAAGTGGTTATAGCTAATGGGTGACAAATACAGAGAAAGCAATTATTACAAAAGGCTGGTACAAAAGAAGATAAAAAGCAGTACCTCTATGGTATGACAAATCTTCCTCAAATAGTTTTCTATTTATCGACTACTTCTAATGAAGTGCCATTAAAAAAAGTTTCCTTCCTACACGTTATCCCAAAGGTGCGGTTAACAAATCCAGTTTCAGTGCTGAACACGCTTCAGTTTGTCATGTCTGATAAGGTTATGTTAAAATATACATCTAGCTCAGTCATAGATCATGAACCGTAGGTGAGGGGATGGGACAGGATATCCAGCATATGATGAGCTCTGTAAGGGTACTAAGGTCCTTAACTTCTTTACCCAACAAGGCTAGGCAGTGCTTCTATAAGAGAGCAGCGGCACCACAGGAAGAGAGAGAGGGGAATTGGTGTGGCATGCTGAATGCGTCTGGGAATTAACTGCAGGTGTCAATAATTTTTGGCATACATCTCAGTCTTTGGAACCATCTAAATTGTTAAGCATTGGCTGAAAGTAGCTACAAATTAAAATTTGAGATAATGCATTCTGAATATAATCACAGTTTGTTTTTCAAATAATTCACTTACTTGATTGTCATTTTCATTATCTTTAATAACCAAATACCTCAGTAAATTTAATGAAGCCATAATCCTGTTAATTAAAAACATAATTTGTTATTTACAGTATAGTTTTATAATAATCTAAATGCATAAAGTTAAAACATTTGGAATCTTATAATTAATTTGCCATTAGCAACTAGTCCCATTATATCTGTGGAGTAATAATAGCGTGTTACTGCTGCTTTGCATTTAAGTTCACAAAATACAATTAAGAAAATTACTTATTTCCTTTTAAGGAAAGTATTATTTCTTGCTTTCTGGATTTTAAGATTCAGATCGTTTGTACATGCTTAAAAATATTTCTCACAATCAGTATACTATTGACATGATCCTATACCTGAACGACCCAATAAACTCCACTCCCCAAATTCTAGAACTAATAAACCACTTTAGTAAAGTGGCAGGATACAAAAATCAACCTCCAAAAGTCAGTGGCCTTTCTGTATGCCAACAAAACACAAATAGAAGGAGAAATCAAGAAAATGATCTCATTTGCAATAGCCACCAAAAGAATAAAATATTTAGGAATTAACCAAAGATGTAAAGGAATTATTTAATGAAAACTATAAAAGCCTAATGAAAGAAATTAAAGAGGACACCAGGAAATGGAAAGACATCCCATGCTCATGGGTAAGGAGACCCAATATAGTAAAAATGGCCATACTGCCAAAATTAATATACAAATTCAATGCAATCCCCATCAAAATCCCAGGCATTCTTTACTGAACTAGAAGTTGTAATCCAAAGGTTCATATGGAACAACAAAAGACCTAGAATAGCCAAAACAATTCTAGGCAAAAAGAGCAACGCAGGTTGTAGTACAAACAATATAAAAGCGGTAACTCAATATTTGGGTACCCAAAGTTATGGACATAGTCTTGGAGATATAAACATAACTACATAGACATAAAAAATCTATGATGATGGGTTGGGAGTTTGGCCTAATGGTAGAGTGAAGACCCGGTTTGATTCCTTGGTACCACATACATAGAAAAATGCCAGAAGTGGTGTTGAGGCTCAAGTGGTAGAGCTCTAGCCTTGAGAAAGTCCAAGGACAGTGCTCAGGCCCTGAGCTCAAGCCCAGGACTGGCAAAAAAAAAAATCTATGATGGACTATATACTCTATAGACATGATGTTTTATTACATAGATTAATATGTATCTATGACATACAAAGACTAAATTTTAATTATGTTCTAAAATCTATGTGCCAGTGATTGTACATAGAGATTCCCTTCTTGAATACTTATTTGCTAAATATGACATTTAAAATATGATATAAAAATCAATGTTAATCTTTAAAAAATTCATCTAATATACCAAATTTTAAAAAAAAGAGCTAAGGCAGTAGGGTAGTACTAAGGTTTGAATTGAGGGTTGATTTTTTGTTGTATTTGCGATTTTCAAGATAAAGCTGCTTCCTGTATGGCACACCTGGAGTAAATCTGCTTGTTTTAAACTTCTCATCATAGCTAGGATGATACGCACATACCATCATGCCCAGCTTCTCTGGTTAAAACTGAGGCTGGGCTGGAATGGAAATTGTCCATTCTCAGCCACTCACAAAGCTAGAAACTGCCTGGCTTCCAAATACACAACCATTTGTAAGTTATATTCTTGTTTTTTAATCACAAAGGCTGTGGTTCCAAATCTCTGTGGAATGCTGAGTATAACAACTGAATATAATTGGAGTTTTGGTGTAGGGGAGGTGGATGGGGATGGTATTAGAGTACTGGCCAGACAGGTACTTGGCCCCAGATCTTTTTGCTTCAGTTTTCTAATAGGGCCTCTCATCTATGCTCAAGCTGGCCCAGACTATGATCATTACATTTGTTTCCTGTGTAGCTGGAATGACACTGTGCCCAGCTTTTTTTTTTTTTCTTTTATTGGTTGCCTGGATGGTCTCAAACCACAGTCTTCTCAATTTCTACCTCCTAAGTAGCAGATTACAGGTGTAAGCAGTAGTACCCAGCTAATATGTTGGAAATTCTTGAAGAGATTTTATTTTGTTTCTATATAATGAATAACTTTAAATATGAAAATTATGTAATTTTATGAATTTACCATAGGTCATTATTAGTTTAGACAGCTGACTATTTGAGCCTCAGTAATGAACAGCTCACCTGTCTGAATTTTGAAGTAAATCTGTTTCAGCACCCTCTGGTAGAAGCAGAACCAAATCTAAAAGAGATACCAGTTGTGGTCCTGTAAACCATTTGTTATATGTTTTCTGAAAAGCAAAAGAAAAATTGGGAAAGGTTTAAATTATACCAAGATAAATCATGTGTTTTTCTAATACCTGCATACTACAAAGACAAACAATTACACATTTCAAATATTTTTGTCTTTTGGTCCTTGGGCATGAACTGAGCAACTCAGCCTCCTGAGTAGCTAGGATTACAGGCCTGAGCCACCGGTGCCTAGCTTCAAATTTCTTGTCTTTTCCTCTCTCTTTTCTCTTCCCTCCCCCCCCCTCGCTCTCTCTCTCTCACCAGTCCTGGGGCTTTTCTCAAGGCTAGTGCTCTACTGTTTGAACCACATCATCACTTCCAGCCTTTTCTGTGTATGTGATATCAAGGAATTGAACCCAGGGCTTCATGTATGCTAGGCAAGCACTCTACCACTAGGCCACGGTCCTGGCCTAAACACATATTTTTTAACATTGATTTCTATCCTTCTATTCATTCTTCAGACTCCTTGAACAACCCTTCCCTGTTTGGAATTACTGATACGCAAATATATAGGACTTAAGTTCCCATTTATTTTTCAGAAGTCCATGGCAAAACAAAAAGTTGCATTATTTGTTCAAAGAATTAATTTAACAAAATTCACAATACACATTTTAAAAAATAGCACAGACTTGAAAATATACCTTAATAATACAATTAGACAAACCATGGGGTAAAAACTCACATTGATGAATTTCACATACAAATGAATAACACTATCATCATGACACCAAGGCCACCTTAAATGCTTACCTTAAATGACAAATCAATTTGATTTTTGATATTTTGAATAATAAAGGCTTCCACACCTGAGTGATTACTTGTATTCAATAAGCACCTTGGAAACAATTACAATACATGAAGTTATACTACTTTGCATTATAATGAAATGATTATTAAAGTTATGAAAATTCAAATGGGCCATATGTTATTTCTAAAAATAAAAAATTCACAGTGAGGGGCCGGGAGTTTGGCCTAGTGGTTAAAGTGCTTGCCTAGCATGTATGAAGACCCGGGTTCGATTCCTCGGTACCACATACATAGGAAAAAAAAAAAAAAGCTGGAAGTGGTGCTGAGGCTCAAGCGGTAGAGCTCTAGCCATGAGAAAGTTCAAGGACAGTGCTCAGGCCCTGAGCTCAAGCCCAGGACTGGCAAAAAAAAAAAAAAAAAAAAAAAAATTCACAGTGAGAAGATAAGAATAAAGTTCAAAATGGCATCATCAAACTGGGACTGAAGAGACAGAGAAACTAGAATACCTCCTATGTCCATAAGTGTGGATAGGAAATAATTGTTACTCTACAAAGCTTTTGAGAGTTGATCAGAAAAGCTCAAGATACGGAGTTTACAACCCAGTGATTTCATTCCTAGATATAAACTGAGCTAAAGTTCCTACAGGCATCAGATTCTTTTTAAGTGTAGCTTAAGTTTACAGTTTTTTTGTTTGTTTTTTTGGTTGGTGTGTGACCAGTACTAGGGCTTGAACCTAGGGCCTGGGTATTATTCCTTATCTTTTGCCTCAAAGACTAGTACTCTAAGCCGGGATGGTGGCTCACGCCTGTAATCCTAGCTACTCAGGAGGCAGAGATCTGAGGATAGTGGTTCAAAGTCAGCCTGGGCACTAAAGTCCGTGAGACTCTTATTGCTAATTAACCACTAGAAAACCGAATGTGGTACTGTGGTTCAAAAGGTAGGGCAATAGCTTTGAGCTGAAGAACTCACTCAGCGCCCAGGCCCAGAATACAAGCCCAACAACACCCCCCCCCCCCCCCCCGCAAAAAAAAAGACAAGCATTCTATCCTTTGAGCCACAGTACCACTTCCAGCTTTTCTGATATGGCTGGCTTTGAATGGTAGCCCTGAAATCTTAACCTCCTTAATAGCTAGGATGAATGGAACCCAGCTAAGTTGACAGTATTTTAATTAACTGACATGAAAGACATACTATTATTCATATGGAGTATATGTATATATGCATCCAAAACATTTGCTAAGCCCTTTTTTCTATCTGCTTAGATAAATGCTATACCCTGCAATAGTTGCATTTCACTAACCTGGTTTCCGCTAACTACAAGCTTAGCAATTAGCCATATGTTATGGCTTCATTATGAAATATACTCTGAAAGTTTATGCATTAAAGATTTGCTGGCTAGTTGGCAGGCTTTTGGAAAGTGGTTGGATCCTAAGGGTTGTGATCTAATCAATAGATTAATCCCCTTAATGCATTCATAATATAATGGAATTACTGAAAAGTGATGAAAATTGGGAGTCAGCCTAATTGCAGGAAGAGGTCACTTATAGGGCATAATCTAGAAAGCTACATCTTGTTTCCCACTGTGACCCACGGGGCTAATGCCATGATGCTCTGCTATATTAAGACATACAGCAGCCAGTTAAGAGACCGAACCTCTGAAACCATAGATCAGTGTAAATCCTTTCCCCTTAAGTTGTTTCCTCAAGCATTTTGATATAGCAACAAAAAGTGACTAACACTCCCATGCTTGATACATACCTAAATAATGTATATTTGCCTTGTGAATCCAACTTATTAATATATAGCTGAAGCATTGCTAAGCCTTTTTTCCTCTAAAATGGAACAAATAGTTTCATTAGATCATATGAATAAAGATCATTTATCAAAAATTTCTCACTGTAAGTTATTTTTAATATCACAAAATGTACATACCAGTGTCTCAATGGGGCAGAGTGTCATTACTTTGACTAAGCCCTGTGAATAAAAAAACTTTTGTGCCATCACGCCTGGCACAACGTGTAATTTTTAAAAATAAAGGGTAGCTTTCAATTTTATCTAGTAGCAAAATGAAATCAAACATATAGAAATGCACTCATTAAATATTTATAAGCAAGTTTAGTATATTAACAGAAGGTAAGTCTTTCTAATTTGAATATTAAGAAATTCTTATAATCATAGCTAGTGCCTATTTGTATATTTTAACAAGAACACAAGAGATGATGACCCATAGGAGGGGAAAACAAAATGCATATTCATCTCTGAATCATGAGTCAATGTATGCTTCAGACAGAGTTCTGAGAATCTGCATTCTGAAAGAAATAATATCTTCACAACCAAAGTGTTAGGAATACACATTATACCATTACTTGTGGTAGCCACTGGTAGCTAATGAAGTTAGTTAAAATTCAGTTCCTTAGTCAACACTAGCGATATTTCCCCATTTCAATATTCAGTAAGTACTAGCTTCTGTACTGTACAGCACGGATCGTGGAACCTTCCTACCATCACAAAAAGTCCTACTGGCACTGGAGATTTCACATGTGGAGGGGAAGTAGGAGAAATCTGGAAGAGGCAAGTGCCTATTTTCACGATTAGAATGCACATTTTAGTTACCTGAGGTACACTAAGAAAACTCTTGATTTCCAAGTACTGATACAGTAGACTATTGTCTTCTATTCTCAACAAACCATTCTCCAGCAGTTCCTACAGATGAAAATATATACATATAAATCAAGAGCTGTATTTGTTTGTCTTTTAAATGATAAACAAAACTTACCAATCCTTTGGAGAAAACAGACTCTTCGGTTCTGGAAGGAAATATTAAAATTTATTAGTACAATTTTACAAATTGCTTTAAAATGATTCTTTAGGAAATACAAAAGCTTTTTAAATGCAGGCCAGGGGCTGGTAATCCTAGCTACTGGAGAAGCTAAGAATGGGAGGATGGTTAGAGCCCACATTGGGCAAAAGAACTTGTGACTGCCTTTCTCAACTAATATCTCGCTTGGATGGCTGACTAGATACATGGGAAGCTGCAATATTGATAATCATGGTTCCACTACAAAGCTGGGAATAGTGGTATACTTCTTTCAGGCCAGCTACTATGGTAGGAAGTGATAAATATGAAAGTAATGGTCCAGGTGCACACTTGGCAGGAAGTAATATCCTATTTGAAGTATAGCCAGTGCAAAAAGGCTAGAGGCATGGCTCAGCAGAATGCCTACCTAGCAAGTACTTAAGTGTTCAAACTCTAGTACTACCAAGGAGAAAACCAGTGTATCATTAGCCAGGTGTGGTAATACAACTCTGTAATACAGAAGTTGGAGACCGAGACAAAAAGATGTTGAATCTGAAGTCAGCCTGGACTACACAGTAAAACTGTGTCTCAAAACCAAATTTAGTATGCAAAATAAAGTTCTGTTGCAGAATTGCCCCAAATTCTTAATCTACTTTGATCTACTTTCGATTTGGAAACTAATATTCAAATCTGATCAAAATTAACCTACTTGTAGCTTATATCTTGATATTCGTATCAGTAGATCTTTAAGAGCAAATGCAAAAAAAACTATCAGTTTTTTTTTTGTTTTGTTTTGTTTTGTTTTTGCCAGTCCTGGGCTTGAGCTCAGGGCCTGAGCACTGTCCTTGGACTTTCTCAAGGCCAGCACTCTACCACTTGAGCCTCAGCACCACTTCCAGCTTTTTGCTATGTATGTGGGGTACCGAGGAATCGAACCTGGGTCTTCGTGCATGCTAGGCAAGCACTCTACTGATAGTTTTATATATATTATAGTTGACTGTTCTGTAAAACTTGTAATTTGTGTTTTAAAAAAGTTTTCTATTTATAAGAATACTTTCAAACAAACATTTGTGATCATTATTAACTAAGTATTTAGGATCTGTGGTAAAAAAAATATCCTTGGCTCCAAGTCCTTATTGTAGCCATGCAAGAAGCAAGGAGTGTTATGGATTGGTGACTGACCAGTTTGGAAGTCCCAGGCATTAAAAACTTAAGATTTAAATCAATACATATTTGCACTATATGAGTAATATAAACTACTTGAAATGAATATAAAATTATTCAAATACCTAGTACAATATAGGTTTATAGAACTCATCAATATATGTTCCAAGAGACCCTCAGAAATCCCTGCTTTATAGGCTGAGGTTTGGGACATTTTCCATGCGACAAATTCTCCTTCCCTTAAGAAGAGTTGGCATTGGTAAATTGTCATTAGTTCTCCTACAAGAAGGATAGTATTTATTGCAAAAGGCCTTGAGCTTAATAATTTAAAACCTATCATAGGGAGAGGAACAAATCAAACAGTTTTGAAATATTAAGTTTCTGTCTGGAGAACTGATGCATATCTGTTCCCTTGATTATGAACATGGTCTTGGAAATATAAACATAACTACATTGATATAAAAATATATGATGGGATGTCTGTAGACATGTTATGTTATATAGATTGATATGTATCTATGACATCTAAACCCTCGGCTTAATTTTAATTAGGTTCTAAAATCTATGTGCCAGTGATTTTATGTAGAGAGTACCTTCTTGAATACTTGTTTGTTAAACATGACATTTAAAATAAGATATAAAAATCAATGTTAATAAAATCTTAAAAAAAAAAAAAAACAAAGAAAAAAAAGCCCCATTTCTTAGCATCTCAAATGAGAAAAGTTGTACTTGAATGGCACATTGTCAATAGCTTAGGCTGATCCAACGTGAGATCAAACTGCCAGTCTTGTTTGGATGCAGTTCATAAAGCAGAAGCATGGGTGTATTTTGTCTGTTGACTGCCCTCAAATGGAGGAGGCTGCAATAGGAACAAGGCATCTCACTTCTCATTCCACCACCTTTTATAATGTTTAAAAGCCATGGAAACAGAAGACCAGAAAACCCCTCACAAAAAAAAAAAAAAGAACCTTAACATTTACTTCTTTACTTCTTATTATAGAACAGTTAATGAGGACCTGGTAAAAAAGAGGTAATTCCTCTCATCTTGGCAAGAACTATCTTAATCCTATTAAATCCTGAGTCACGTCTACATGATCTTACCTTTGCAAAAAGACTTCAATATGCTCCATGTTGAACTGCAAAATGTATGCTGGGCTTAAATAGAAAAACAATACATACAATCAGTAGGTTTTTTTTCTACCAGTACTGGGGAGAAAACCCAGGGCTTCACATAAGCATTCTACCACTAATCTATATCCCCAGCCCCAAGATGTGTGAAGTTGTGTGGGTGTGTATATTTTTGGAATTTTATTTTATTTTATTTTATTTATTTATTTATTTATTTATTTGTGGGTCATGGGGCTTGAACTCAGCCTGGGCGCTGTCCCTGAGCTCTTTATCTCAAGGCTACCACCCTACCCCTTGAGCCACAGCGCTATTTCCAGTTTTCAAGTGGTTAATTGGAGGTAAGAGTCTTATGGTCTTTAGTGCCCAGGCTGGCTTTGAACCGAGATCCTCAGATCTCAGCCTCTTGAGTAGCTAGGATTATAGGCATGAGCCACTATGCCTGGCTTAAGACTATGTTATTTTAGCTATCTACTTCGTGGCACTTCAACTTTAGCAGAGTAATGTATATAACTAAGTTATTTTGGTGGTTCTTGTGTACAAGTAGGGTCAGACAGAAATATATTTGAATTACTCCTATACAATTAAATGATTCAGAGGGGGTGGGAGTAAGGAAAAATAGAGGAGGAGAATGACTGGAATATACAATATACATACATGAGAAAGTAACAGAAATTCCTCCATAACTAATGTATGCTAATTAGAAAATAAAAGTTTTTTCTGCAGGGTGTGTGGCTCACACCTGTAATCCTAGCTACTCAAGAGGCTGAGATCTGAAGATCAAGGTTCAAAGACCCACACAAAAGGAACTGAAACTCTTATCTCCAATTAACCTCTAGAAAACAGGAAGTGGGGGTTGGCTCCAGGGTAGGGTGGTAGCCTTGAGCTGAAGAGCTCAGGGACAGTGCCCAGGCCATCCAGGCCTAGTTCAAGCCCCATGACCTACAAAAAAAAAAAATGAAAGGACACAAATAGCCAATGCAAAAAGGGGTTGAACAGCTGGGCACTTGTGGCTTAGGCCTGTAATCCTAGCTACTCAGGAGGCTGAGATCTGAAAATTTCAGCTCAGAGCTAGCCCAGGCATAAAAGTCTATGAGACTCTTATCTCCAATTAACCACCAGAAAAGAGGAAATGGCACGTGGCATGGGGCCCCCATGACCAACCAAAAAGAAGTGGCGGGGGGAGAGGAGTTGTTTGAAGGCATGGCTCAAATGGTAGACAAGAGTAAGGCCCTGGTTTAATACCAGCCTTGTGTAAAACTAAAACATAGAGCCAGGCACTGGTGGTTCATTTGTGTAATCCTATCTACTTAGGAGGCTGAGATCTAGGATCAGAGTTCAAAGCCAGCTTGGGCAGGAAGGTCCTTAAGACTTATCTCTAATTAGCCACCAAAAAGCCAGCAATGGAGCTGTGGCTAAAGTGGTAGAGTGCCAGCCTCGAGCAAAAAAAGCTTAGGACAATACCTAGGCCCTAAGTTCAAGTCAAAGAAGAAGAAGAAAGAAGGAAGAAGGAGGGGGAGGAGGACGATGACAACATGAATGTAGTCTTACCTTAACACCATTGGCAATTGATCAAGATTGATGCCCTGAACAAATACCAGATATGCCAGAGAAGCCATGGAGTCTGCCAGCTGTTTGTCTTCCTCTTCCTCAAATTCAAGGTAATCCCAAATTCTCTTCCTCTTTCCATGATTAAAAATAATTTGGGGTAAAGGGTATCCAATTGTTGATAAAAGGCTCTGTGAAATGGGTTAAATAAGCTTATGGTGTGAACAGACTGTAAGGTGTGCTTGTACCTCATCCTCACACCCTATAAAATCCCTTCCCCTTAAGCAAGTGTAGGAATTGAGACTTTTAATCATGGCTAAATTATGTGATTTGTAGACATAACGAGGTGATTTTAAAATTTTTCAGAGGGCCTGACTGAGCCAATTTTTTTTTTTTTTTTTACAGTCCTGGGCTTGAACTCAGGGCCTGAGCAATGTCCTTGGACTTTCTCAAGGCTAGAGCTCTACCACTTGAGCCTCAGCACCACTTCCGGTATTTTTCTATGTATGTGGTACCAAGGAATCAAACCCAGGCCTTTGTGCATGCTAGGCAAGCACTCTACTGCTAGGCCAAACTCCCGGCCCTTCAGCCAAATTTAGGTAGTAGATTATTTTGTTTCTTGCTTCTGAAGCTTGGATTTTAACTTAGGGCCTTAGGTAGCTACCACTTGAACCACACCTTAGTCAGGAAAAGCAGAGGCTGGCACTTATAGTTCAACTTCAATCTTCCTGTTTATTCTTTCCATGTAGCTGGGATGGCAAGTGTACCACATTAGGCTGAGCAGTTAGTCAAGAGGAGGTTATCATGAACTTTTTGCCTAAATAATCTCAACTCTCCTCATAAGTCAACAAGGATCTAAGAAATTATTGGGTCAGGTTTGGTGGGACACATCTATAATCTCAACACTCAGAAGGTTAAATCAGGAGGGTATGAGTTCAACGCCAACCTGAGCACAAAGCATTTCAATCAGGGTTACCCCTTTCACCATTCTCCCCCATCTCTCCCAACCCCACTTATCCTATACACATGTTCTTATTTATGAGCGGAAATTTGGACATGAAATTATTGCTGCTTTTATGCTCTTTTTGGCCTGTATTCTACAAAAACCATATACAGCTTTATTAATAAAGTATCAATGTATAGGCTCATGTGAAGTACATGAGCATATAGGAGGATTACATTTAAGGTCAAAGAAGGCTTTATAGCAGATTAAGTTGGCTGTACTTACGATTATGTCAGAAGCAAAATTCCAAAAAGGATCATTCTCAGCTTCTCCAGATTGTTCTAGGAACTGTGCTGTCAGCAATGGGTACTTCAAACTTTTGAAACAGCTAAAGTGTAAGAAATGGATAAGTATGAAGTCAACACTACCAAAACATAAAAGGTCAGTACTTTGTAGTTTTACATTAAAAAAAAAAAAGTACTGCTATGCTCTGGACACTTATCTCCTCCAAACCTAATATTGAGACTGCCCTGCCAGTGTGCCAGGATGTCAAGTACTTGGCATACATTGAACCTCGCGTGTTTAGTCTCTATGCCCTGGGAAGACTAGGTGGTGAGAACACTATGGATTTTTAGTCAGGATGCTCAACTGTCTAGTAGTCCTGCTGTTTTCAAAGGGAGAATAAAATCACAATTTCCCAACAGCCAGAAGAGCTATGGACAAACACTGTCCTACTTTCATCATCTGACATTACAAAGCACAGAAGCAATACATAGAAAAATATTTGGTTTTCTAGCCTAAAACTACCTGGTTTTCAATACCTCATTATATCAATATAATATCTGGTTTTAATAGTATCAATGCCAAGCTGGGTGCCAGTGGCTCACCCCTGTAATCCTAGCTAAGGAGGCTGAGATCTAAGGATCATGGTTCAAAGCAGAAAAGTTTGTGAGACTATCCAGTTAACCACCAGAAAATGGGAAGTGGCATTGTGGCTCAAAGTAGAAGAGCACTACCCTTGAGCAAAAAAAGCTCAGGAACAGTACCCAGGCTCCGAGTTTAAGCCCCACAACCAACCTAAAAATAAAAATAATAATATAATGTCAGTGCCTCATTAAATGCCCATGCGGTATCAACTATACTCTATATTCTTCTAAAATTCAATATCTGAAACTAAAGCCCAGCTACCAATGGCTCACATCCCTAATCCTAGCTATTCAGGAGGCTGAGATGCAACAGAGGTTCAGAGCCAGCCTAGACAAATTTAAGAAACTTTATTTCCAATTAACTAACTAACAAAAAGCCAGAACTGGAGGTGTGGCTCAAGTGGTGAAACTCTAGTTGTGGACAACAACAACAACAAAAACACTGAGGAAAGTAAGAGGCCTTGAGTTCAGGGTTCAGTACCATCAACATTAAAACTGCATTTATATTCACATGGCATAAAGTAATCAAACCATCAATTACTTAACTCCATGTTCTTAACAACGCACTTACAATTTCAGCAGTTCATCTTTTAATTTTTCCTTTTCCTTTCTTTCTTTGCCATTAATGACTTCTTCAACAAAAGGTTTAGTGAATTCAATTAAGGCCTTGCAACACTGACAAAGCCCATAGTCATCTGCTTCTGTCTGTTCTTTTGAGTATGGGACAGGGAGGAGAGACAGCTGACTCCAGAGGGTAGCTAATGCCAAGCCGACCGAATATGCCCTGTTGTTGGGAAGTTTCTGAATCACTGAAACAGACATTGACTTGTTATTAAAACAGCTTCATCAAGCACATTCAATGTATCAAAAGAAGTTCAGTATACAGAAAGACTACTTTTTCCTTACATTTAACAACTCTGTTATCAAGATGACACATCATACCTTAATTGGGAATGATTTTCCTTGTTGGGGTCCGTTCGTATGAAAACATGCAAACCTTTCATAATATATACATCTTGTTTTTATGTAGAAAATGTTAAATTCTTTTTTTTTTTTTTTTGTGGGTCATGGGGCTTGGACTCTGGGCCTGGTACTGTTCCTGAGCTCTTTAGCTCAAGGCTACCACCCTACCCCTCGAGCCACAGTGACACATCCAGTTTTTTAGTGGTTAATTAGAGATGAGTCTCTTGGTCTTTAGTACTGCTGGGCTGGCTTTGAACCTTGATCCTCAGATCTCAGCCTCTTGAGTAGCTAGGATTTAGAGGCGTGAGCTACTGCGCCCAGCTTAACATTAAATTCTTAAGTCAGAAACACTTTGTGTTTTTATAAGGACAAAATATTTCTATGAAGCAATGTGTAAATGGGAGTATCATTTTTTTATAGGATTTTGAATACTGCAAGTGCTACAAGGCTGATGGGCATTATATTTACAATAAATTCATTCCAATTTCTGATTCTAGGACCCTGTATCACACATATTTCCTAAAATTAAAAAAAAATCTATCCTCATGAATAAATACAGTAGTCTGCTGTGCTCAGCCAGGGAGGCTTCTCATTTCATACTTCCTAGTGTCTTTCTCCAGCCATAGCTGTGCTATTCTTACCTTCAAGTGCCTAATTCCCTGCCTAACATTCTTAACCAAGATACAGAACAACCATAATGCTAGCAGACTGAGTATCACAAACATCTTGAAGGGAACCCTTTGACTATGCTTAAAGGAGAAAATTCTACATATAAACCACAGATCATAAAGCAATAGATTATAATACAACACACACACAAAAAAACAGTATAACTTTCCACAGAATATTTACTAGGTAGTCATTCTGCCAGGAAATATCAGCAGGATTCAAACTGGCATTACTACAACTAGTGTAAGCAGAGGACTTAATAATTTGGCCTAAACTGTATTTTAGCATAGTATTCACTTCTTTTTTTTGCCAGTCCTGGGGCTTGAACTCAAGGCCTGGGCACTGTCCTTGGGCTTTCTCAAGGCTAGTGCTCTACCACTTGAGCCACAGCACCACTTGCAACTTTTTCTGTATATGTGGTAGTGAGGAAATGAATCCAGAGCTTTGTGCATGCTAGGCAAGCATTCCACCACTAGATCACACTCCCAGCCCAAGTATTCACATTTTGGTAAACATCAAGGTCTTTACACAAATAAAACAAGAAATACTTTGATATCAAAATGCTCATTACCTGTTTGTAATGGCTGAAGTAAAAGAAGAATAATTTGAGATATCTGTTTTCCAGTGGGCTCTTCAATCAGTTCAAGCAAACCCAACAATAATTCCTTTGGATTACATAACTATAAAAATATTCACAATTGAACCTGTTTAAGTTGTATTTAAAGCCACATGATTACTATTTTTTAGAAGGTATATATTAAGAAAATACAATTACTTTTGCTTAGCTGTGAAATGCCTTAACCAGTTGTTAGGAGATACTAGAGGCGGGGAAAAGGGTGATGGTCAGAGCTCAGGTTTGCTCTGCGTTTCACAGGTGTGCACTAGCTGTGGGTGCTCTCCAGGCTTTACACAGGTGGGCCTTTCCTCTGCTAACCTGCTATGCCAATCTTCCTATGCCTACCTGGTAGTCAGGGTAGCCCACGGACTCTTTTCTACTACCTGAAGATAGAACTTTAAACCGCTTTACGACTGGACATATCTTACCATCTCATTTGGCTTCTTTTCTAGTTGCTGTTTTCCCCTCCAGAGCTGGGGACTGCACCGAGGGCTTCAAGCTCTTCTACCACTGAGCTACATCCCTAGCTTGCTGTTTGTCAAAAGCCTGTGCAGTCGGGAACTCTTATCTAGAAGGAGCTTTTTTCTAGATATATATTTTTTCATTGATCTCCAGTAGTCTCCTATGATGTCATTTTTTTCTAAATCATCGTATATTAACTGGGAACTCTTCTGGCCTTTTACCAATAGTCACTCTCTGAGGTCATTAGTCACTACTGACCTGTGCTCTGCTTCTTCTCCTGCCCTAATAGTTGCTTGTAATTCTAGGCTTTTCATTTTGTCTTAGGAAAGAATTTGAAACCAATTGCCACAGAAGACCACTGCCACTTGATTCTAGTTCCTATGTTATAAAAAGATCGGAGTGCTTCTCTAAACACTGAATCCAGAATGCATATGATATAGCCATCTGTCCAAGTACAGCTCCCCGGGTCTTTCCCTCAGGATTCTAAACCTGTAGGTCTGATGTGTTTAGTAATTCTGATATCTAGAAACTCTGAGAAGCAGGAAATAGAATGTTCCTCCAATCACATAGGATTAGTTTGTTCTCCAGAGAATTGTCTTAAGTTTTCTTAGCAAACAATATTAATTAAACATCAAAGGGAATTGTAATACTGCTATGTATTATGAAAAAGAACCTAGTTTTATTAACTTACCTTTACCAATAAGTCAAGCATCACAAAATAATCTTTTCTTTTCTCATCTTTATCATTCCACAAAAGACACCTAACAACAGGACCAACAAGATTCCAGCCCATAGACTTGATGATGACCTGAAAAACATTGTCAGAGTAAAGCAAACACTGCCCTCTACTGGACTCTCAGTGTGCTTACCTCACCTGGAGGAGCTTAGGATTTCGCTGACACAGGAAAAAAGAAGCAAATGAGGCCTACCACACTTCACACTCACTTGCCAGGGTAGGCTACAAACATATACTGACATTATAAAATACTTCCTAAGGCTGTGAGTAGTGGCTCACACCGGCAATCCCAGCTACTCAGGAGGCAGAAATGGGGAGGACCCCAGTTCAAGGACAATCCGGGTTAAAAGACAGTCCCTTCTCAACCAATAATGAGCTAGACATGGTGGTGCTCTCGTGTCATCCCAGCTTTTCCAAAAGCTTAAATACATTCATGTTCTAGGCTGAACGGGACATGGATATGAGACCCTATCTGAAAAGCAAGTAAAGCAAAAAAGCTCAAAATATGGCTCTAGTAATACTTTACTTGCTTAATAAGTACAAGGCACTGAGTTCAAATCCAAGTACCACAAAAAAGAAATAAAATCTTTTTAGTACTTTCACTGAGCAAGGCAAAAGGATTTTGATTTATCAGGTAGCATGGTCCTTCTTAGGATGTGAATAGTTCTTTTATTTCCAATATGGGAGTTAATTTGCTTAAGATTAACAGGTACTTAAGCTAAGTGCTAGTGGCTCATGGATGTCCTCCAACAAGTAGAGGCTGATATGAGAGGATCCAGGCTCCAATGCAGCCCAGGAAGAAAAGTCTACAAGACCCCATTACAGTGGGAAGAAGTTGAGCATGGTAGTGTGTGCCTATCATCTCAGCAATAGCACAAAGCCTAGCCCAAAAGGATCAGAGTCGAGGTGCATGCCTGGGCAGAAAGCAAAACCTTTCTCAAGTAAAACCCGTGCACTGCTGATGCCATTGTAAGCTAGTACAACCACTCAAGAAAGCAGTCTGGTGGTTCCTCCAACAACTAAGTGTAGACTTTCCCTACAATCCAGCCATACCACTCCTAGGCATCTACCCAGAGCAACTTGAGCCAGGATATGATTAGGACACCTGCACATCCATGTTCATCACTACACTGTTTACAATAGCCAAGAGATGGAAACAACCCAGATGTCCCACTACAGATGAATAGAATTTTAAAAATGTGGTTAACTAAGCCAGGAGAGGTGGCTCACACCTGTAAACCTAACTACTCAGGAGGCTGAGATCTAAGGATTAAGGTTTAAAGCCAGCCCAGGCACAAAAGGACCTGAGACTCATTTCCAGTTAACCTCTAGAAAACAGGAAATGGGGCTTGGCTCAAGGATAGGGCAGTAGAAGAGCTAAGGGACAGCACCCAGGCTGAGTAAAGTCCCATGACCCACAAAAAAAAAAAATGTGGTAAATATATACAATGGAATTTTACATAGCCACCAGAAAAATAATGACATGCACTGGGAAATGGATGGAGCTAGAGCAAATCAAACAAGACAAGGCAAGGGAACAAAGGTGCCCTCTTTAATCTGTCTTATTGTTATTAGGTGACTCTATTTTGGGGTCCCTCATATATGGAATATATAGCACACACGTGAGGGAAGTTGGGAGAAGGGCACAGGAGAAGTGGACAGCAGGTGACAGAGCGGCACTAGACACTGATGAAATAGAACTAAGCAGTGCAAGGGTGGTGAGAGGAGGAAAGAGGGAACAACTGACATGCTAGCAAAAGGAAAAAAATGTGCATACCACCCTATCTGGAAGAAATAGTTTTATTGTCAAAATTGGAAGAGTTAAAACATTTTTTTCCTATGTAAGACTAGAGGTTTTTGTACTTTTCAACAGTTATAAGTTTTATAGATTAGAATGATGCTTAGTATTATATAAATAAAAAGGTGATTGTGATTTTAGTTAAATATAACTATGCCACAGTACTGTGAAATATATCAAACTACTTAATCTCAAATAATTTTTTTGTTGGAGGAGAAAAAAGTAAGCAGTGCAGCCAGGTGCCAGTGGCTCCCCACGTAATCCTAGCTGTTCAGAAGGCTGAGGTATGAGGATCGCTGTTTGAAGTCAGCCCAAGCAACAAGCTTGTGAGACACTCATCTCCAATTTAGCAGAAAAAAGCCAGAAATGGGGCTGTGATTCAAATGACAGAGTGTAAGCCTTGAACAAGAGAGCTCAAGGACAGCACCTAAGCCCCAAGTTCAAGCTCCAGGACTGGCACATACACACACATGCCAAAAGAGTGGACACAAGGTGGAGGCAGAAGGATAGTGAGCTGGAGGCCACTATCCTCAAAGTTAATAGTGAGATTCTCTCTCAAAAACAAAGTACCTACAATGGCTCATAATTGTAATCCCTGCTACTCTGGAGGCAGAGATGAGAAGGGTCACAATTTGAAGCTGGCCTCAGGAAAAAACATGAGTTTTTTACCTGAAAAATAGCTAAAGCAAAAAAACAGTCTGTGATTGTGGTCAAGTGATAGAGTGCCTACCAAGCATCCGTTAAATTCAATCTTGGGTCCAATTCCCAACACCAAATAAAAAGAGAAAGAAAATAAAGTTGTAGTCAGCTTTAAACACTGCTTATCAAATTTGGAGCCTCTGAATTTAGCAGAGCGTACACACAAAGATGATTCTCAAGCTATTAAGACTAAGTCTGGCTATGCTTAAAATTTATCCTATCAGTTTTTTATTTAGAACTATGCTAAAAATAAACTTCTCAGACCCACCGAGGTGGCTCAAGCCCTAATCCTCAAACTTGGAGGGAGATTGGAGAAATCAGAGGCCATCCCAGGCATAAAAGTTCACAAGACTCCATCTCCATCCAGTAATGGCTGGGCATGGCTGTGCATACCTGTCATCCAGTGACAACAAACAGGAGGACTGCGTGTCTGGCAAGCCTCGGCAGAAAGCAAGGCCTTATCTCCAAAATAACTAGAGCAAGGGTTGGAGGTGTGATTCACAGTGTAGACTGTAAGCATGAAACTTTAAGGTTCTAATCTCAGGATGCTAAGACTTAAAAGATAGAGGTTCAGGGCCAGGAGTGTGGCCCAGTGGTAGAGTTCTTGCCAAACATGCAGGAAGCCCTGGGTTTGATTCCTTGGTACCACATACAAAGTAAAAGCTGGGAGTGGTGGTATGGCTCAAGTGGTAAAACACTATCCTTGAGAAAGCTCATGGACAGTGCCCAGACCCGACTGGCAAATTAAAAAAAAAACAAATGAGGTTCAAAGCCAGGCAGGGCAGAAACATGTATAAGACTCTTACTTCCAATTAACCAACAAAGATGCTGGACTGGAGGTCTCACTCTAGTGGTAGAGCATGAGGTGTGAGTGAAAAAGCTGAGCCAGATCCGGAAGCCCTAGTTAAAGCCCTAGTACTAGCCCCCATACCACCAAAACAACAACAAAAAACCAGCATCACCAAAAATAAAGCTGAATTACTTTTGATTAGTGATTATTTCTTACCTAAAAATAATGTTTTTGACATGGGATATCACTATATTGCCCAAGCTGATCTTGACCTTGTGTGCTCAAATAATCCTCTCACCATAGCTGCCCAAGTACCTGTCCATGCAGCTGGGAAATGGTTAAGTCCACACATATATAAAGCATTTAAGAAAGCGCAGGGCCAGCCAGATACTGGTTACTCACCTGTAATCCTAACAACTGAAAAGGCCCAGATCTAAAGATCAAGGTTTGAAATCAGCTTGTGCAAAAAAGTACATGAGATTCTTATCTCCAATTAACTAGCAGAAAGCTGGAAGTAGAAGCTTGATTCAAGTGACAGAGTACTAGCCTTGTATAGAAGCCAAGTAGGAGCATGAGGCCGTGAGTTCAAGCCCCAGTACTCAAAAAAATGAAAAAGAGACAGAGAAAGACAATATAGAGAGTAGGGCATAAAAGTAAATGTAAATACTCGTTATTTTAGCATTAGTAGCCAAAAGCTAGATAGATTTAAAGGTTGTCATATGAAAATACAATGGAGAAAAAAAAATCAAGGATTGTTAAAAATATATATACATGAAATTTGGAACCAGCATCATGGCAAACACTGTAATCCCAGCTACCAGGGAGACAGGTGGGCAAAAATATGAACCCTCATCTGTAAAACTTTTAAAAGGCATAGGTTAAAGTGCCCGAGTTCAATCCCTAATACTACCAAAAAAAAAAAAGAAGAAGAAATGTACTTTATTTGTGGCTACAAAGATCATAAACATATCCCACACACAAAATTTAAATTTGCTAATTTTTCTAAAAAAACACTTAAGAAGAAATAAGCCATTTTAACTGTAAGAATCTACAATGGGTAACTAAGAGTAGCTATAGATACAGGTCAATGGTAGAGTACTTGCCTAGGCCCCACTAGGTTGTGGGTTCCATCCCCATCCTGTCTCAAAGCAGGTCATGGAGGATCGCATTAGCCTATAATCCCAGTACCCAAGAGGCAGAGGCAGGAGACAGAGAGTTCCAGGCTACACAGCAGGTCTCTGTCTTCTCTAAATCTAATCAAGGTTCCCCGGCCAGAAGTGCAGGCATCAGTAAGACAGTAAATGGAGGAAGGTCATGTTCCCAGGAAGACAGTGTTCTTTTTTAAACCCATACAAAGAGGAGTCTAAAGTCACAAAATTTGATAGTGTGTTGCTAGTAATGTGTCCCAGGAAAAAGTTGTTCTCAATCCACCAACAGGTTCCTTTCCTGCTATGATTTCTATAGGAGCTAGATGACACTGGGCAACTCTGATTATATGTATATAAAAAAATTGTTTTACATAAAATCTAGTTATCAAAAAAATCTGGCTAGAGGATAAAGGACTGATCAGCCAAAAATAAGTACCCAGTCTACATGACACTAACATATCTCAGTGTAAATCAAATGCTACTCTTTGATCCCTGAAGCTAGAAATAATCCTGTTCTTTCAAAAGCCTGTTACTTATATTTCTACTGCTGCCCTTGCTTCATTTCCTCTGCCCCAGATTACTACTTGTTTGTGTCTCTATCAGACAAAATACCTTAAACTATATGAATGTTCCTTCCTAATATCTCTCTCCCCCGCTCCTCCCTCTCATACTGGGTCTGGGTGCAGTCAAGGCTGCCTGCCCCACGTGAGCCACAGCTCTACTGGCTTTCTGCTGGTTAATTAGAGATAAGAATCCATAGACTTTTCTGCCCAGGCTGGCTTTCAACTTCAATCCTCAGATCTCAGCCTTCTGAGTAACTAGCATTATAGACATGAGCCACCAGTATGTCTTCCTAATTTCATTGTTTTGTTTTGTTTCACTCCTGGGGCTTGAACTCAAGACCTGGGCACTCACTGTTTAGGGGCTTTCTCAAGGCTACCCAAGCATTCGACCACTTGAGTCACAGCACCACTTCTGGCTTTTTCTTCGTATATTGTACCAAGGAATCAAACCCAGGGTTTTGTGTGTACTAGGCAAGCACTCTATCACTAGGCCATACTCCTGGCCCCTAATTTCATTTTTGTTTTCCCATTTCCAAATGTGAAATTTTAAATGGATTCTTGGATGTTTTATTTAAAAATAATGAAAAATTGGATCCAATTATTCTCTTGCCCAACACATTCCCAAAGTAAACACAAAGATGACACTTACTTTATTCTTTTCATTCTGAATAATTTCTAATAGCTGATCTATGTGCCCTTCTTCTATACACCTTTGGCCTGCTAACTGAAATAGGCCAAAATCTTCTTCTTTGAAGTCATGCTCTTCTAAGATTTGCTGGTTCAAAACAAAACAAATATACAAATCAGGTAGACATGGAAAATGAAATTCAACATATTTTTTTATTTACTTTATCTCTCTGGAGACAAATGACATCTGTTTAAATTCTATATTAATTGCACACACTTACATGAAAATTATGATTACCTAATAAATACTTCAATGATTTTTTTTTCTTTCCCCTTTGTGTTTTTTTGGAGGAACAGGGTTCTTCCCTGGCCCAAGCTGGCCACAATTCTGTCTCCATCTCCTGTGTATTGGATTATAAGCATGGACCTCTAAGGTTCACTGAATGAACATGAAATCTACATGATCAAACAAATTCATGAAAAGGGTCTGTATTAAAGTTAAAAAGGAAAACCAGTGTGCCTTCCTGTTCTCATGCTATTTATGGGCAGGTCAAAAAAAGAAGGGCTTAAAGATAAGCAGCTTGACCACCAAAACTAATCTGTGCCCTTCTCATATGCTAAAAGGAATTTAATTTTACAAAAAAAAAAAAGAGAGAGAGAAATACTTACACATCTCTTCACTATGGACTGAAGTTCCTCCACTGCCATTCCGAATTATTTTTTCCTAGTTTTGATACTGAAATATACTAACACAAAACATATTATTAGATATGACATTACATGCCAAAAGTTAAGTTTCCCAGAAAACACAATGAAGAAAATTTAAAGTTTTAAGGCATGTTATCGCTGAATGTTGGTAGGCCTAAGAAAGCAGAACTTTTTAAACCATGGAGCGTCTTTTTTCCCTATTGCATCTTAACGGGAGGGAGGGATCCCTAGGACTTCTTAAAGGCTTTGCCTAAAGAATATACAATGAAGGGCTTTCAAAAGGCCAACTATTTCCTTTCGGGGGGGGGGGAACCCCTCAAACAAGATTCTAATCACTGGAGACATTTTTATTGGTTAATTTTTAATTTGTTAATTTCCCACTTGACAAATCCAACCCAATTCGGTCGCCCAGAGGGCTTACGGTTCTGCTACCCCCACCCCATTTCCCTGCAGAAGCTGCCAGAGACCCGGATCACGCGGGGTCGCGGCACCGGCGGGCCTCGCGGGCGGTGTCTGGACGCGGCCGCTCGGATGGGGAGGGAGGGCCTCCGGCCGTCGCTCCGCTGCTCCAGGGCTTCCTTTAGAACTCCGTAGTGCGGGTGGGCAGCACCCGGAGGAAGCCATTTCTGCAAAGTCCGGCTCCGCTAGCGTTCAGGGCCTTACCTCGCAGGGCCATAGGCCGTGTCCACCAGGACCCGCCGCCCACCGCGAGCGCCCTAGTTCGGTATCCATCGTATCCACTTACCCGCCAGACCTCCAGGCACTGTCCACGCCCGGCACGGATCGGGGCCCCGCAGGCCGCGCTCCTAGCCCCGCTCGGTCCCGTAGCCCCGCCCAACTTCAGGCCACAGCCCCGCCTCTCAATCCTATCTCCTGCCATAGCACCGCCCACTTCCTGTGACCACGCCCCCACAGCTCTGGTCTCCACCCATCATCCCGCCCCTCTTCTGTAACCGCGCTTTTCCTCCCGGGTTTCCGGCGGTCGCCCCGCCCTCTCCAGTAGCCACGCCTCTCAGCTACAGTCTCCGACCTTCGCCTGCTCCAAGCCCCGCCCTGACAGGTCTCCCCGCCCCCACGGTGCGTGGGGGACGGAGCCTCACGGGGGAGACGACGCCGGAACCTGCCCAGCGCCGGTGAGTCCGCTTCCCATGGCTGACGGCGACGGACGTCGTTCCGTGGGCTTACAGCCGGGGCCTGCGCGCTCTTCCCGAAACGCTACAGGTAGGAACATGGTTCCCGCCCGTGTTAGCCCCTGAGGACCGGGCCCGGGTTTCGACCCCACCAGGGAAGGAGTCGCCTGTCGCAAAGTGGAATGCTCCTGCCCTCGTCCTCCCACCCTCTGGGGTGTATGGGGAGAGTCCCTGCTTTACCGGTGTTTCCGACTGCCGGGGCCTGGGCTGTGGGGAGCGGGCCGCGGGGCTGGGGGCCAGCCTTGAACCTGCGGAGGGGGAAAGTGGAGGGGGGGCTCCCAGGGAGCCAGACCAGACCTGGCCGGAGGCTGGCCCCCCGCCGCTTCCAGGAGCAAACTCCGGAAAACATCTAAAAGTACCCAGATCAAATACCTGGGATGCGTGAGAAAAATCGTTTCCCAAAGATACCGTGAAACCAAGAAAAATCTAGGTAGTAATTAACTGTGGAAACAAATCGGATTTTCTTATTTCATGTGATTTATGCGCAGGGTTGGAAGTGGGTGGAGAGGTGTCTGCAGTTTATTTGGACATCTCATTTGATTGTGTAGACTTGACCTAGTATTTTTCATTGTAGGTACTAAACAGACAAGTGCCTTGAAACAAGATGCTTCCAAAAGGTATGAGAACTCCTAGGGCAGGTGCATTCACTTGTTAATTGAATTGGTTTGAAAAACAATGATTGGTATTTCTTCGGGAGAAAATTAATATGATAAGGAAGGAAAAGACACAGAAAGTACTAAAATTTTCACATAGACTGCTGCCTCCCTTGGCTGCAGGACTTGAGAAAACCAAACTAGACTCTTGACTGCCAGTCAAGGTAGGATATCTATAGAAAAAACACATTAATCTGGGATTTCCTTTCCCATTCCTTCAGGTGGTTTTTATTGTATATGTGAGTATGTATGTGATTTATCACTTAACGAAGATTTGGATGTGATCTTAAATATTTTTTTCAAAACCCTTTCCTGAGTGTAAACCACTCTCCCCTTGGATAAAGCCCTGAGGATGTGATATTGAGCTAAATATTTCTGGCTTAGTGAAACATAGCAATCAGACTAGCACCGATAAATGCATAATAACAAATTGTGATGAATGATTGGATTTAAGTTTACAAAATATTAAGGCTGGTGATCATCTGAGAATGGAGATGCTGAATGTATTTGAAATGTCTTAGAACATATTTCCTTATGAAGCAATATATAGTACGCCTAACTTGGCGTTGTGCTATATTATAAGAATAAAGTTTAGGAACTTTTTTTTTTTGCTGGTCCTGGGGACTGAACTCAGGGTTTGAGCCCTGTCCTTGGGCTTTCTCAAGGTTGGAGCTCTACCATTTGAGCCACAGCACCATTTCTGGCTTTTTCTATGTGTGTGGTACCAAAGAATTGAACTACTTGGTCTTTGTACATGCTAGGCAAAGCGCTCTACCACTAAGCCAAACTCCCAAGACACGAGAAAGGGTATCAATGTTTGTGACACCTTCTATCTGGTGAATATAATGTAACTCTTCTATTAATTTTATTACAATAAAAAATATGTGGGAAAAAAAGAATAAAGTTTAGTTGATAGTGATTATGACTGATTTGTATAGTCCTCAACATTGATCCGAGCCAGGCATGGTAATATATTCCTGAAGTCCTAGCAGTCAGAAAATGGAGGCAAAGGAATTCAAGTTATAAATAAGCTTGGGCTACATAGTAAGAACCTATCTCAATCTATTGTGCACTTACTGTCCACCCCTTTCTCCCCCCCCAAAAAAGAAAAAAAGCTACTGATCTTATGCAGCCCTGTAGAGATTACATTTGCTGCAGTTTCAGAAATCTACAAAATTGTTTTGTAGGGGTTTGACATGCTAGGAATGGAAATTAGGTCTTCCTACTTGCTAAGCAAACACTCTACCACTGAGCTATACTCTCAACCACAGATGAAGTTAGTTTGAGCAGATCACCAAGTTAACAGTGACTCTGTAAACTTATTCCATCTGGAAAGTATTGATACATTCAATCCAGCTGAATGCATTTAAGACAGAATTGAAAAGATCGACAAGAATGCAAAATAACTACTTCTCTCAAAGTTCTTCACTTGAAAAAGTTGGCAAGGACACATGATATCAGTGACTACTTGGATACTGCAAGGCTTCTTTTTCCAGGTCAACTCAGGCAGAACAGGCTTTGAGACTCCATTACAGTGAAAGAAAGTGGGCATAGGACTGCACACTTCTCATCCCAACTACAGTGGGAAACATCAAACCGGAGGATCTCAGTGCCCAGGAAAGAAAGTAAGACACTAAAGAGTAACCAGTGCAAAAAAAAAAAAAAAAAAAAAAAGAGCACTGGAGCTATAGTTCAATGAGAAGTTCCTGCCTAACAATCTTGAGATCTGAGTTGAAGCCCAGTATCATAAAAACAAAAAATATTGGAGCTGGGAGCATGGCCTAGTGGTAGAGTGTTAGCCTAGCATGCACAAAGAACTGGGTTTCAATTCCTCGATACCACAAACACAGAAAAGGCTAGAAGTGGTGCTGTGGCTCAAGTGGAAGAGGGCTAGCTTTGAGAAAACACAAGGACAGTGTCTAGGCCCTGAGTTTAAGCCCCAAGGGCTGGCAAAAAGAAAAAAGTGTGTGTGTGTGTATGTTGGCATAATCACATCTGTAATCCCAACTGCTCATGAGGTGGAGGTTAAGAGGGTCATGGCAAAACAAGGCAGAAGCAAGATTCCCATATCAATCAGTAAGCCAGGTGTGATGATGCACACTGTCAAGAAAAGTGTAGCTCAGGTTTCAAGTGATGTGAGTTAACAGTTCCTTAATACAGGCTGTATACTGAGCTTAATACATGATAGGGTTTTGGGTTTTTTTATTAGTAGGCAGTAAAATGAGAAATAGGAGTTTTTTCATGAAGCTATTTGAGTTCCATACAAATAAATGTCTTTCAGTCGGTGCTCATATCTTTCATATATCTTTAATGTAAAATGTTTTTTACAAGTCGGACATGTGGCTCACCTATGTAATCCTACTGTAAAAGTGGAGATAAGAGGATCTTTGAGGCCAGTCTAGACAAAAAAGGTTAACAAGACCTCATCTGATTCCATCAGAAGCTGGGCACAGTGTTGTACCTGTCATCCCAGCTACAATGGAAGCTTTTAAATACGACTGCAACCCAACACAAGAATAAATATAAAACTCATGATAATGGAAATGGATAAAGGGCGGGGAAGCATAATGCAAAAAAGTCTTTAGATATTTATGTGAGAATAGGTATTGATTGCAAATTTTCTTTTTATTATATTATTCCTATTTGGCAAAATAAGTTATTAGAAAAACTGTCAAATATCCAAACTACTTTTGGAAGGTTTGCTGCTTCAGTCAAGGAATTACAGGCCCAAGTCTTGGAAGTTAGTGTTAAGGCAGGAAAAGAAAGTGAGGGCATTCCAAGGTCAAAATGTGAGAGGCAATTCAAGGACCAAGTGCCAGCAAAGATAGTTCCAGCAAGTATGTAGACACCATCTCAGGAGAGAATCAGGTTAAGTCACTAAAATGATTGATATCTTTGAGCCTATGGCAGTAACTCACAACCCTGTTGAACATTAAGATTGGTCACTTTGAAGAAAATAACCAGGCTCTGCAGTGCAGTGTCTCATGCTGAAATCAGCAATGCCTTTAGCTGAAATCTGAGGATTATGATTTGAATCCAGCTCACACAGAAAAGTCTCTTCTCTCCAATTAACCAAAAAATTGGAAGTAGTGGTAGGTAGAGGCTCAAGTGGTAGAGTGCCAGCCTTGAGCAAAAAAGCCAAGTGAAGCAGAACACCAAGTTGAAGCCCCAATACCAGCACACACAAAAAAATCCAATAAATAACCAGTCCTTATCCTCAGAGATCCTGACACAGAGTGCAGGGGGACCTGATCATAGTTACTGGTCTATTTTTTAATCTCAAGATCCTGGTGTGTCCCTGGGATTGAGAACCACTATACTGGTGTATTGTTTTGATCAGATGATTTCTAGGTAGGTGTTCCCTAATGTGTTGGGTCAGGCAAAGGTTGACAGTTCACTGGCAGCAAGGACAAGCCCTCATAGGAACGATTTTATTTCCCTAAACTATATACTCATCCATACAGCTATTTAACAAGACTTCCCAACAAGCTATTTCACAAGATCTATTCTGCTCTGCTTTCTGGCTACATTTCAGAGGGAGAAAAATTGTTTTTAGGCATGTATGACATTGGTAGAAAATTCACCCTCGTTTTCCTTTCCATAATAGTCTGCGGATGCTTCCTTTTGCTCAGACCTTGAGAATTATCCTCTTGGTCAGATTCTGTGTAAGCTGTGCAGTAAGTAGTGTGTTTACTTTTTGGAAACTGTTGGGTCAAAGTAGCAGTATAAGCTGGGTGCTGGTGTCTCATGCTTGTAATCCTAGCTACTCGGTAGATTGAGAACTGAGGATCATGATTCAAAACAAGTGACAAATGTAAATGCAAATGTAAGTAACAAGATAGTGCCTCCAGGGTAGTGTTAGACTTGAACTTATGGAAGGTTAAGGACGTAATGAAACTTGTGAGTGGACTAACTTTCTTATTAAAATTTTAGGAAAGCAGAACTAGAAGCAGCTGTGAAAAAGAAGATTGAATTTGAGAGAAAAGCTTTACGAATTGTTGAACAACTTTTAGAAGAGAATATTACTGAAGAGTTCCTAAAGGAATGTGTATGTGTTATGTTGAGAAATAGTTTTATAAAACAACATAATGAAACTTCTTTGCATTTTTTTAAATTCTTCATTTTTGTTGGTCATGGGACTTGAACTCTGGGCCTGGGTGCTATCCCCTGAGCTCTCAGCTCAAGGCTACTGCCCTACCCTTTGAGCACAGTTAGTAGAGTACTAACTTTGAGCAAAAAAGCTCAGGAATAGCACCCAGGCCCTGATTTTCAGCCCCATGACAGTCAATAAGAAGAAAATAAAGCCAGATGTGGTAGAACATGCTTGTAATCCCTGCACTGGGGAGACTGAGGCAAGGTGATCACAGATCAAGACCAGCCTAGACATTAACACAACTGATTTTTTTTTTTTTTTTTTTTTTTTGTCAGTCATGGGGCTTGAACTCTGGGCATTGTCCCTGAGCTCTTCAGCTCAAGGCTATTGCCCTACCCCTTGAACCACAGTGCCACTTCTGGTTTTCTAGTAGTTAATTGACGATAAGAGTCTCACAGACTTTAGTGTCCTGACTGGCTTTGAACCTCTATCCTCAGATCTCAGCCTCCTGAGTAGCTAAGATTACAGGCGTGAGCCACTGTCCCAGCTTAGAGTGCTAGTCTTTGAGGCAAAAGATAAGGAATAATACCCAGGCCCTAGGTTCAAGCCCTAGTACTGGTCACACACCAACCAAAAAAACATTAAAAAAAAAAAACTGTAAACTTAAGCTACACTTAAAAAGAATCTGATGCCTGTAGGAACTTTAGCTCAGTTTTTATCTAGGAATGAAATCACTGGGTTGTACACTCCGTATCTTGAGCTTTTCTGGCCAACTCTCAAAAGCTTTGTAGAGCAACAATTATTTCCTATCCACACTTATGGACATAGGAGGTATTCTAGTTTCTCTGTCTCTTCACCCCCAGTTTGACGATGCCACTTTGAGCTTTATTCTTACGTTTGGAGACTCTGGTGGAAGTACACCAGAGTTTGAAGTATAAAGCAGAAGTTGGCCAAAGAAAATGTGTGCACGCATGTGTGTGCATGGCTTTGAACCTTGATCCTCAGATTTCAGCCTCCTGAGTAGGTCAGATTCTAGGCATGAGCCACTGCGCTCAGCCATGTTTTGTTTTAATCAAATAAATGCTTCCTTTTGAAGAAAAAAAAAATTTATGAAGAGTATTTCATCCCTATAAAAACAGAAAAACTCAGGGCCAGGAGTTTGGCCTGGTGGTAGAGTGCTTGCCTAGCATGCAGGAGGACCTGGGTTCCATTCCTTGATACCACATACATAGAAAAAGCTGGAAGTGGTGGTGTTGCTCAAGTGTTAGAGCTCTAGCCTTGAGAAGGCCTGAGGACAGTGCTCAGGCCTTAAGTTTAGTCCCCAAGACTGGCAAAAAAAAAAAAAAAACTTGTTCATAAAGATCTCAAGGTTATATAAACAACAGTTTAGATCATTTGAATTTGAAGACACCAAAAATAATTGATGTTAACTTGTCTTACAAATCTGTACACATTCTTATTTTTTTTCCTGGCCAGCCAGGAAGAAATAAGTGCTCTACCACTTGAGTGTACCCTCAGCCCAATATCTAATATATATAAGTGTGTACATTGAACATTTTTAAAGTGCTTTTCTTTTTCTCCTCCAATTCTACCTTCCCCTACATTTTGAGGTGAGATTGATGAGGATTTGAGCTGATAAATGTCCTTTTCTATTAATCTGAGAAGAGCACTCTCTCCTGTCATTACAGGGGAAGTTAATCACTCCTGCTCATTATAGAGATGTTGTGGATGAACGCTCTATCATCAAACTTTGTGGTTATCCTTTGTGTCAGAAGAAATTGGGAACTGTAAGTAACTGCTTTTTTTTTTTTGTATAAGCTTCTGTATTTTTTTTTAGCAAAATTTTGTAGAAAAACAGGGAATGAAATCCCTAAGCTAATGGCACAAATTAGCTAAAGCTAGGGCTGGGAGTTTGGCCTAGTGGTAAAGTGCTTGCCTAGCATATACGAAGGCCCGGGTTCGATTCCTCAGTACTATATACATAGAAAAAAGCCGGAACTGATGCTGAGGCTCAAGTGGTAGAGCTCTAGCCTTGAGAAAGTCCAAGGACAATGTTCAAGCCCTGAGTTCAAGCCCAGGGCTGGAAAAAAAATTAGCTAAAGCTATGATATGTAGATGATTTAATTTTAAAAGTCTGTGTTTATTGCTTGAATTCTTCTCTGAACTGTCATTTCTTTTATTTAGGTACCAAAACAAAAATATAAAATTTCTACCAAAACCAATAAAGTCTATGATATTACTGAAAGAAAGGTAAGTTCAAATGCTATGATAAAGCTTGCAATTTTTAATATGATAGTAAATAGAATTTAAGTATGTGTTGGCACCAATCTAAAGCAAATAGTGACACAAGATAGAAAGTAATAGCAGACTCAATGGCATATGTAGAATTTGGTATGTGGTAATACAATAAGTGATACTGGCACAGTTCTATCAAAGTAAAATCACATGAGCAACTCCCGCCTTAATCTGTTTACAAAGTGGACAAAAGAAAGACTAAAATGTAAAAGGAAGATCTTTTTAAAGATTATATGCAAGAATATAAACTTGGGGTAGAAGGGTTTTTTGTTTTGTTTTTTTTGCCAGTCCTGGGGCTTGAACTCAGGACCTGAGCACTGTCCTTGGGCTTTCCTTAAGGCCAGCACTCTATCACTGAGCCACAGCACCACTTCCAGCTTTTTTCAGTGTATGCGGTACCACTGTACCAATAGGCCAAACTCCCAGCCCCTTGGGGTAGAAGTTTTTATATAAGACAAGGTTATCAGTCAAGGAAAAACTGACAATTTTTCTACATTAAATTTAGAACTTTTTCTTCAGTAGTTGACAGAAGAAAGTGATAGTGCTTTATATTTCTATAAATATTTCTATAATTAACTATAGGTTCATAACCACACTATAAATTATGTAAGAAAAGGAGAAACAAACTAGTAGAAAATGTTTACTTGAATGCCTAAAGAACATAGGAAAAGGTGCTGAGTCTTTGATTGAGAGAAATCACAAATATATTTGCAAATTATTTGTTATGTCTTTAAAACCCCCAATGTAGCAAGATTTTTTTTATTGTAATTAGTAAAAGGGTTACATGATATTTGCCAGATAGAAGGTGCATTAATTCACATACATTGATACCCTTTCACATGTCTTGGTATGTAGCAAGATTTTAAGTCTGACAATATTAGGAATTCTCTATTCTGCTTATGAAGCAAAACTTGGTATAACCTTTTGGAGAACCTATTTGGCATTTAAGATGACCACACACTTATTTCCCCCACTCCCCAGCACTGTTGAGGATGAAACCCAAAGACTTGCATGTGCTAGACAAGTATTCCAACCCACATCCGCTCAACTTTACGCCTTCTGTATAAATAAGCCTTATATTACTTGGTATATATTCTAAGGATATTCTTGACCCTGTACACTTGGTATATGTTTAAGAATTTTCATAGGACATCAACAGAATGTGTTATATGCAGATAGTAAATATTTTGCAGCCTTTCAAAGAAAAACTAAGCCAGGCGCTGGTGGCTCATACCTGTAATCCTCACTACTCAGAAGGCTGAGATCTGAGGATCGAAGTTCAAAGCCAGCCCAAGCAGGAAAGTCAGACTTTTTTTTTTTTCTTGAATTAACCATTGGAAAACCAGAAAAGTGGCACTGTGGCTCAACATGGTAGAGCCCTAACCTTGACCTGAATTGCTCAAGAACAGCGACCAGGCCCAGAATTCAAGACCCACCACGAACAACAACAACAAAAAAGACTGACATGCTATAACATAGATGCACTGTGAGGATTTTATACCAAGGGGAATGTTGTATGGTTCTGCCTATATGATATACTTAAAGTAATCAAATTTAAAGAGACAGGAAGCAGTATAGTGCTTGTGCTGTCTATGAAGTATAGGGTTTCTGTTTTGTAAGATGAGCAGATTTTTTGTTGTTGTTGATTGTAGAGCTTGAACTCAGGGCCTGGGCGCTGTTCATGAGCTTTTCTGCTCAAGGCTAGTGCTCTACCACAGTCAGCCACAATTCTACTTTGAGTTTTCTGATGGTTAATTGGAGATAAGAGCCTCATGGACTTTGCTGCCCCAGCTGGCTTTGAACCACAATCCTCAGATCTCAGCCTCCTGAGTAGCAAGGATTACAAGCATGAACCACCAGCATCCGACAAGATGAGCATACGTCTAAAGATGGATACTGGTGATGGTTGTGCAACAGTGTGAACTTAATGTCCCTAAACTGCATGTTGAATAGGGAATAAGATGAGCTAGGGGAAATGGAGCACCAAGGTGAGTGTTAAGAATGAGACGTTGTTTCCAAAAAAAGTTAAGGTTTTAACCTTTAAGTAATGGCATAAACAAGAAATAACTGAATTGTCCATATAACAACATGGAATGTAATATTACACAGCAAAATATGCCATATAACTATGAATGAATCTTAAAAACTTGACTGAGTGAAGGAGAATAGTATATAACAATATGATTCCTTTAGGTAAGTTTTAAAATAGCAAAACTCGGTGTGCCTTATAGGGAGATACATATAATGTGTGTGTATAGAAAAATCATCAAGGCACTGGTAGCTCACACCTGTAATCCTAGCTACTCAGGAGGCTGAGATCTGAGGGTCATGGTTCAAAGCCAGCCTGGACAGAAAAGTCTGTGAAGCTCTTATTTCCAATTAATCACCTGAAAACTAGAAGTAGAGCTGTGACTGAATGTGGTAGAGCACTAGCCTTGAACAGAAAAGCTCACGAACAGCGCCAGACCCTGAATTCAGCCCCATGACCACCAAAAGAGAAAAAAAATCAAGCTCCAGTACCAAAAAAGAAGGGGAGGAAGGTGATTAAAACGAAATTTGTTAGTGTTTCCTTCTGGGGACTGTGGAGAAGTATACTGTATGATGTTTCAGAAATACCTGAACCTGGGGTACAAGATTTGTAGGCTTATTTTATTATTTGAGCTATATATTTATGTTTTATACTATCTCCTTTGTGTAGATTATATTTTTATTTTCATTTTTTTATTTTTCTTTGCCAGTCCTGGGCTTGAGCTCAGGGCCTGAGCACTGTCCTTGGACTTTGTCCAGGCTAGAGCTCTACCACTTGAGCCTCAGCACCACTTCTGGCTTTTTTTCCTATGTATGTGGTACCGAGGAATCGAACCTGGGTCTTTGTGCATGCTAGGCAAGCACTCTACCACTAGGCCACACTCCTGTGTAGATTATATTTTACAGTAAGAAAATGACTGATTTACAGGACCAGGAGTGTGGCCTAGTGGTAGAGTGCTTGGCAGCATGCACAAAGCCCTGGGTTCCATTCCTCAGTACCACATACACAGAAACAGCTGCAAGTGATACTGTGGCTCAAGTGGTAGAGTGCTAGAATTGCAAAAGCTTAAGGACAGTGCCTAGGCCCTGATTCGGTCCCCAGGATAGGCAAATAACAACAGCAATAATAATTTTGTCATGTTCTTTTCAGTCTTTTTGCAGCAATTTTTGTTACAAAGCATCTAAGACTTTTGAAGCACAAATTTCCAGTACTCCAGTATGGGTGCGAGAAGAAGAGAGGTAAGTCATTATACACATTTGTTCATTAGGAAAATGAACAATTCTTTTTGCTTTTTGATTGGCTGAGAATTTTGTAATGCTAGCATTTTACATACCTTAATGTGGGAAATACTTATATTTTAATCATAGTTATGAAAAATTTTACAGTTAAAATCAGAAAATCAATGCATTCAAATGTTAGGTTTCTTGTTGCCAAAAAAAAAAAGTCAGTGGTTGCCCCAGCCGTCACTCAAGTATGTTGAGATTCCATTGGCCACCTGTGTATGGCCAAGCCCAACCACGTGGCTGGGCTAGAAATTCCAAAGAAAACTTGATGAAATGAATAATGTTTCAAGGAATTCATGTTTGAATGCAAGGCAGTGTTATTTATAATAAGGTGGTAAAGATCTATACCAAATAAACATACTCACTAAATCATAATAAAATGCAATTAGCTTTAAAAAAGAAATTGCTTTGGGGTAAATCTTTGCCTAAAACCCTACTAACCTTTCATCAGAATGTCTACCTCAGAATTTGTAGTCTTGCCACTTATATTTCTGGCTCTTAAAATTGTCTTATTTGTATACCCTTCTTTTACTTACTAAAAAAAGATGAAAATAGTCATTTGTTTCCCTTAATGTAAACTAACATATTTTCAGAGTATACAGTTTGTCTTTAGTACCTGGCATGGCACACATGTACACACCAACTTGTGAGTTTAATAATAATTGAGATAGAGCAGAGACTCATACCTGGCTCCTTCTGAGGCTGAAATCTGAGAATCAGGATTTGAAGCCAGCCCAAGCAGGAAACTCCATTAGACTTTTTTTTTTTTTTTAAAGCTAGAAGTAGAGGTGGAGCTGTGGCTCAAGTAGTAGAGTACTAGTCTTTAGCACTCAGGGACAGAGTCCATACTCTGAATTCAAGCCCTAGGACTGGCACCAAAATAAAAATCCAATATTTAGATAGCAGAATAATATTGTTCTAACTTTAATGGGGATTTATAATGCATATTAGCAAGATTAAGATATTGCTTATTGAGAAGCCCTGAATGTAAGGGGAAGAAATGCATGGGAATCGATCTTGATCTTCCCCTACCATCCATGTCTTGCTTACATCAACTGCAGTTTGAAAATATTTAATGGAGGGGCCGGGAGTTTGGCCTAGTGGTTAAAGTGCTTGCCTAGCATGCACGAAGACCTGGGTTCGATTCCTTGGTACCACATACATAGAAAAAAAGCCGGAAGTGGTACTGAGGCTCAAGTGGTAGAGCTCTAGCCTTGAGAAAGTCCAAGGACAGTGCTCAAGCCCTAAGCTCAAGCCCAGGACTGGCAAAAAAAAGTATTTAATGGAATATTCTAGAGATAATTCCTAAGTTTTAAATTACATTTTTTTTTGCCAATCTTGGTACTTGAACTCAGGGCCTGGGCACTGTCTTAGGACATTTTTTAAAAATTGTAATTAATAGAGGGGTTACAGTTATATTTGCCAGATAGAAAGTACATTACTTCTCACACATTGATACCCCTTCTCATGTTTTTGTCACCATTTCCCTCCCCCAGTCCTCCATCTTGTTTTCTCCCCTTCCCTTTCTTATTTCAAATAAATAAACGTATATACAATATACCAGATAACAAGGTAAGATACTGTAACAGTATGAGATTAACCAAGGGGCAACAAAAGAGATGAGAAATAACAGTATATTAAGAACAACAATCACACATTATAGAGCTCTTGTTTCTATATCCTGGAGGTCCTTTCATTTAGTCTTATTCTGTATAGCTTTATGTATCTAGGTTTGAGCTATTGTAATCCTCTGCTAGAAGAGTCCTTGGACATTTTTTGCTTAAGGCTAGTGCCCTGCCACTTGAACCACAGTGCCATATCTACCTTTTTCTGTGTATATGGTTCCAGGGAATTGAACCCAGGACTTCGTACATGCTAGGCAAGCACCCTACCACTAGGCCACACTCTTGACCCCATAAATTACATCATTTTTAATAACATGGTTAAAACTTACCATGCCAAGCACCTGTGGTTCGTACCTGTAATCTTGGCTACACAGAAAGCTGATAACTAGAAGATACTTAGGCTAGCCCAGGGACAAAAGCCTTGTGAGCATCCATCTCCAATTAACAAGCAAAATACCCGCTGAAAATGTGGCTGAAGAAGTACAATGCCCATGAGAAGCCTCTTGGTTCAAAGCCTGATACTGGCTAAAAATTAAATTTGGTAACATCTTGCTCCTTCTGCCCAGGAGTCATCCCTTTTTCCAAAGTATCCACACAGTATCTACTTCTCACCTGCTAATCACTGCATAAAAATATAGTATTTATTGGTTTTGGAATTATGCATGGTTTTACTAAGCATCCATGAGGAGTCTCTGTACCCTGCTGTCTGCAGGAGTGAGGGGAGTGATGAGACTAGGTGAACTTTGGTACTTCCTAAGTGCTGGAGAGCATTAGAACTTCATCTGGTGTTGGTACCAGTAACTACATGAGATTAACCATAAGGGGAAGAAAGAGAAAAGATGAATTTAAGAAGAATCACAATGCAAGGGCTTACAGGTTCCTTAGATTAAATCCAGCTCTTTCCTTAAGCTTGGATGAAGTGTATGTTTAAGCTATTGATTGATACTGATTCATCATATACAACTTGATTAGAAGAAAACAGTAATCTATAAACATTTCTCCTGTTGTATGTACTATGACTATAGCCCCTGATCATGTTGAGCATTTATTACTTTTATAATCACATCAATGTTTAAGATGCAACAGTGTTATCTTCATGTCTAAATTCGGAAAGTTGGGGATTACACCATTGTTATTTAACAAGCCCACTAGAGGTCACTGTTTTTCAGAGATTGTTTCTCTTTTTATTTTTTATTTTTTGTATTGTATGCTGAAAATTCTAGTATTCAGTATTTTTAAAGCTTTTTTAGTTATTAGCTTTACAGAAATATGTCTTGAGCTCTACTCACAGGTGGTATGGTTACATCATTTAAAGTCAGCTATTTTGTTTGGGTTTTTTTGAAACAGTAGCGTATATTGTACAAGAGGGTTTCATTGTGACATTTCCATATACAAGAAGCATACATGTTGATTACTCATTTCTTCATCACTCTTCCTCATTCCCCCTCCTCTATTTCTTTTCTTTTTTTGTCAGTCATGGGGCTTCAACTCTGGGTCTGGGAGTTGTCCCTGAGCTCTTCAACTCAAAGCTAGCATTCTACCACTGGAGCCACAGCGCAACTTGGAGTTTCCTGATGGTTAATTGGAGAGAAGAATCTCAGACTTTGCTTCTTTGGCTGGCTTTGAACTTCAATCCTAGGATTATGGGTGTGAGTCACCGGTACCTGGCTCCCCCTCCTCTCGTTCATTCATTCTTTCTTTTTTTTTTTTTTTTGCCAGTCCTGGGTCTTGAACTCAGAGCCTGAGTGCTGCCTTTGAGCTTTCTCAAGGCTAGGCTCTACCACTTGAGCCACAACACCATTTCCAGCTTTTTCTATGTGTGTGGTACTGAGGAATTGAACCCAGGTCTTCATGCATGCTAGGCAAGCACTCTTCCACAAGGCCAAACTCCTGGCCTTCCCCCTCTATTTCTAAAAACAGTTTCTTTTTTTTGAGGTGGGGGGAGTTAGTTCTGGGGCTTGAACTCTGGACCTGAGTGCTGTCCCTGAAGTTCTTTTACTCAAGTCTAGTGCTTCTAACATTTGAGCCACAGTGCCACTTCAACTTTTTTCAGGATAGTTTATTGGTGGCTTTTAACTACAATCCTCAGACTTCAGTCTTCTGAGTAGGATTACGGATATGAGTCACTTCTGAAAACAATTTCAACAGGTTTCACTGTTCTATTTTCATACATAAATGTAAAGTACTTCAACCATATTCATCCTTTCTGTCTTCATCCTCCTATTAGTACCCTCTTCTGAACAACATTTTTTTACATTAATTTTCAAGAAGGTTTTGCCATGCTGTCTCTCACTTGTATATACTGTATTTTAATCACATTGGTCCCTTTTATTATGCCTTCTTCCTCATCCTTTCAACCTCCCCCCTTCTTCACTCACTTTCAGTGACTTTCACAGTGCTTTAACAGCCAGATACAATGTACTTTATTCTTTTTACCATTTTCTTTGCCTCTACCCCCTCTCCCTAATCCCTTCAAATGATCCTATTACTGCAGACTTGTAGAATTAGTCTTTTAAAGGAAAAAGTGCTTTCAAAACACTGTGACATTTAGTATTTAATGCAGTTTTTTGTCCTAAGCAGTCATTATTTTAAAAAAATACAACACACATACAAGTGAATTTATCAAAGTACAGCATATTTCTTCTACTAATCCATAAAAATCAGTCCTATATGAATAGTACTGAAAATCAATTAAAATAAATTAAAATTTACAGAGTTGTTTCAATCAGAGGGTTTCAATCAGAACACTAAAACTACACTACAACAACTAATTAACATTTGAAAGAAGTGCAATATTTGAGCTCATATTTTTTTAAAGTGCTACCTAAATATTGACTAAAAGAATAGAACTGAACCAGCTCAATTCTGCAAAAATTAATGTTGGTGATTTAGCTAGTCTGTAAATTTTAATTGAATTGAGATTGAAAAGAAAGCACAATGCATTAAAAATTCCTGTTGCATTTCTTTGAAATTAAAAAATGAACATAAGAATTGCATTAATAAAAGATTTCAGATTTGCCTCAAAACAGTTGTGGGTCTTTTATGGCATGTTTTTCTGGTCCAAATAACCATGTATTAATTCTTACCATTGTTAATGCAGTATTTTATTAGCTTGATGCATTATACAAATTACATCACAGTAATTTAATCAGTGTTAAAATTTTAATTTCATTCAAGGAATTAGATATCTTACTGCAATGACTTGTAAACTTTTTGACCATTAACAATATATTTTACATTTATGCATGTAATTGGGAAAATCTTAAGAGACCCCTGTGTTATTTCTTACTCTGTTGCCATTGTAAAATAGTAGTGGCAGATAACTTAATTGATTGGCCCTGGTCTGCAGTTTTAATGAATACTGTTAGATCTAGCTCATGTTTTTAGTCCTTTTTACTAAAGGAACATTACTTATTAGCACTGGTCCTTGATTTTCTCATTTGTAAAATGGAAAGTTACATTTAACCAATTACTGCCCTTTAGCTCAAATGTTTATAATCCTGAATTAGTTGTGTCTTTAGTAACTGCTATAATAGTGAAAGTTTCCTACACAACTGTTATTTCTAAAAACAGAAAAATTAATGTAAGACTAGAAAATCCATGCCTTGTGATAGTCACTAACTTAAGAATTTAGAATGATTTAAACTCTTTCACTTCAAAAGATGAAGGCTAGTGAAGGAATAGATGAGAGATTGTGGAGAAGAGTCCAGAATATTTTCTAGCATACTCTGAGCTCTTTGAGGATGTTGTGATTTCATCTGCCATTGAGAATAGTGATTTGACCCAGTTCTGTGTTGCCTGCATTATTGTGACTGAGGATAGTTATTTACCATACTGTAGAATACCAAAAGTAGTAGCATCCCTTAAAATTGATGATACCTGATAAAACAGAAGGTTCATGACCACATTGGTACAGATGTATAAATGTTAAGACTGATTCATAAACTTTGCTCTACACTTGTCTCAAGGCTTTGTTCTCAGAAAGGGTCCCAGAAATCTTTTTGTCCTTCTAACATGGTGGAGAACAACAGTACTGGGGCAGAATATCTCTTAATTCTTTCATAGAGAAAAGACATTGACCTAGAATGGTTTGGGCACTAATATAGTGCAGTGCTTCCCCTGTTGTGAGTTAGCAGCTTTGTACCCACTTGTTGGCCAAAAAAAGACCACACACAGTTAGATGCCATGGGAGGGGAGTGCTCATTTAGATAGGCAGTCACATTTATATATATCCTTTGGTTAAAATAGACTCTGACAAGTTTTCTAGAATTGTATGCTCAGATCCAAAAATCTTAAAGAAGAACAGATGTGAAAAGCAAATTGTGATGTTAAACATGAAATTAGGGTGACTGGTTAATGCTGATGGAGCTAAAAGTTCCGTCATGTCATGTGGCCCAGAGTTGGGGATTTTCACATGTCACTTCTTGGCAATAAACACTACAATCTCAGAGGTGCGGAAGCCAAAAACCTCTGCAACACAACTTTTATAACCTCTTCCTGGACAGCCATTTCTGTTGCTTGGTAAGCAGAAGGAAAACTTTCTGAAGCAGATTTAATGCTTTTCAAAAGCATTGAAAAGTTCCCACCTGATTGGGCAATTCTAGGCTACTGCTTCTATGATTTATATATAAAACATTTCAAGTGATATATATGTGTGCATGCATGTATATTTAACATGTGGCTATACATATGAAAAGATTGACAGGTGCCGGTGGCTCACACCTGTAATCCTAACTGCTCAGGAGACTGAGATCTGAGAATCACTAATCAATTTATACCTTTGAGAAAACGTTTACCAAGAACTGCTTTGAAAATATGCTTTAAAATAATTAGTTTTGTTTTTTTAATTTAGCTTCTAGAACTGTTTGCAAAACAGAATAAATTGTGTAGAAAGAATAGATGGTATGAAGAGAAATATCATTTTGTAAAGAAAGAATTTGAATTTCACCCAAGAAAGAATAGGAAAGAAGTCAGTGTTTCATGTTGCTTCATTCTTTGTGAAGCAGCACAGAGTAAAAGTAAACAAGAGTTTTATGTTGAACCTTTCATCCAAAACCTGAATAGACACATACTTAGTTTATTCTAATGTTGAGTACCATTGCTGAGAAAAGATTTAAAATCATTCATGACACAGTATCTAGAAGCAAGGTTAAATATAGTTCTGTTTATCTAAAGGCAGAAAAATTAGGATAGGAAAGCAAAAGAGACACAGAATTCAGCGAGAGGGATCAAGCAAATCACTTTGTCCCCTCAACTTTATGAGCAAGGGTCTTTTTAATTCCCATGAGCAGCAAAGTCAATGTTTAAATTTTTGAATGAGGCCTAGCTTTGAATTTAGTTTATTAAGTCAACCAGTCTTTCAAAGCTTCAATTTCCTCACAAGGTATAAGTTACATGAAGATTAAATGAAATACTGTAATTAGTTTGGAAAGATGAAAAATACTGGAGATAATCAGTGATAGTTGCACAATGCAACTGTACTTAATGTAAATACACTGAGTTGTACACCAAAAATGTATATATTTTGCTACTCACTTGAACCTAGGGCCTGGGATATACTGAGCTCATGCCCAAAGAGACTTTGGCCCAATTTTTTTTTTTTTTTTTTGCCTGTCCCAGGGCTTGAACTCAGGGCTGGGCACTGTCCTTAGGCTTTTTCAAGGCTAATACTCTACCACTTGAGTGACATCACCACTTCTGGCTTTCTCTGTGTGTATAGTATGGAGGAATCGAACCGGGGTCTTGGTGCATGCTAGGCAGGTACTTTTAACTGTAGGCCAAACTCCTGGCCCATTTGGCCTAATCTTTATCCCAGTTTTTTTTGTGTGTGTGTATGTGTGCCAGTCCAGAATCTTGAACTCAGGCACTCTCCCTTAGCTTTTTTTGCTCAAGCCTAGCACTCTACCACTTGAGCCCCAGTTTCATTTTTGGCTTTTTTGGTGCTTAATCGGAAGCACTAAACTAACCCTACTTTATCCTACTCAGGATCTGAGTAACTAGGATTTTAGGTATGAGCCCAGCTTTTACCACAGTTTTTTTTAAAGCCCACCTAAACTTACATAGAAGACGTTTATTAAATGTCAATTTTTACTATACCTATAGTTTTCTTTCTCAAAAAACGTCAAGCAAGAGGGAGACAGGGTGAGAATGATTGCAATACATTGTAAATGTGTGGAAATAACACAATGAAACATCCCCCTGTGCATATATGTGTGGGGTGGTGTATATGTATGTCAAGAAAACAGTATATAAAGTTGTAGTTCCAGCTAGTAGAAAGGCTGAGGCAGGATTACTTGAATCTAGGAGATGTCAGAAGTATGTGTAGCTTGGGGATTTCTCATAAGACTGTCTTAAACAGTGTTCATGACTTAAAATCATGTTTTCCTTTTGATTTACCTCTTGATTCAGCCACACTTGCACCTCATTCTTATTTGAAAATGTTCTGCCTTCATGATCTTGAAATACAAACTTCCCGTCTCTGACCACAATAGTTATCTCATCTATACTTATCAGGCTACTTTGTAACCTCATTTTGACCTCTCCTCTCCCCAGCTCCATTCTTCTGGATTGACAAACTTACATTTATCCTTACAGACAGTCTCACTTTCTTTATTCCCTAATCTTCTGCTATGTCTACTTCTACATTCCAGGCATCTTTTATTCTGAACATATTTTCCTGTGCCTGAGCACTACCGGTGAACATTCTCAAATAAGACCACTAACACTTTAGATATGCTGTCTTCATGCAGTATCACACCAGGCCAAGAGAAATACTTTGTTCCTTGTTTTGTGAATGGTGGATGTATGGATAGGATATAAAGATTTATGCAAAGACATCTGACATAAAAAGATTTGGAATTTAGACCCAAATCTGCTTGGCACTGAAGAAATGATGACATTGGTCTTACTTGGCATTCCATTGGCCTTTTAAACTCAACTGTTTCCATTTAGTTCTTTACTGACTACTTGATACATTCACATCTTTTCTGATTGCCCCAAACCTTGAAGCCATCCTATACAGTAAATACTTTGACCTCCTAGTACCATCAAGGGCATCCAGCAGCCTCTTCTTTAGCACTTGATTTTCTCTGTCCCCTCCTTGCTGGTACCCTGTGTCTTTGTTACTGGGCCCCTTCTCCAGGGCCTTCCCTCAAGATTTATGCCTATTCCTCCTTTAAGAACTCCTTTCATTCTGATACTTTGTCCTCTACTTTCAAAAAGAAAAAAATATGATAATCGGTGAGCTAAGCAAGCAGCGTCTCAGGGGAGTAGAGGGTACAGATTCTGGGAGGTGGAGGGTTGATGACTCAGAAAGAATTTGAAAATGGTGAGGGCAGACCTCTTCAGAGGAAGCTCACAGTGAAAGGGGCTGGTGGGGTGGCTCATTGAAGAACAGAATTGTTGTTTCTTTAAGAGATAAATTAGGTTTAAGCTGGAGCATGATTCATAGGGTGTCTCTAGGTGTAAGCCATGCCTTATGCTGAAATATTTCCTCTCTCAGATTTGATTGGTTCTACAGGAAGTTTTTTCCTATGTCCTTAGCAGCTTATTAATTCTTACGGTACTGATTTCTCTTGAATTATACAATGCAGCTGTGTAAATTTTTATTACTATTATAGTTCATTTTTAACAGTTCAATATGAAAAGGCATTTGAAGCTGAAGCATAGTGGAACATGCCTATAATCCCAGCACTTGGGAAGTAGAGATAGGAGGACTGAAGCTTGAAGCCAGCCCAGGAAGATATTAGTAAGACCCTGTCTCAAAAGTAAGGTATTCATACTATTGCATACTAAGAAGCCCAGCTATTTGGGAATTGAAGGTAGGATCATGGTCCAGGGCTGGCCTGAGCAAAAGCAGGAGACCTTATCTAAGAAACAAAACAGATCAAAAGGACTGAGGAGAGCCAGGCACTGGTGGCTCATGCCTGTAATCCTAGCTACTGAGAAATCTGAGATTTGAGGATCGTGGTTCAAAGCCAACCTGGGCAGGAAAGTTTATGAGACTCTGATCTTCAATATACTACCATAAAAGCCAGAAATAGAACTGGGACTCAAGTGGTAGAGCACCCAGGTCCTGAGTTCAAACCCCACAATTGACAAAAAAAAAGGGGGGGGGAGGTATATGGTTGAAGAAGAATGTTTGGTGTCATTTCTTAGTACTGCCAAAAGTAGGAATGGGGATATATGTGACCCAGTTTTCACTAGGTTGAAAGGAAACACGGATTTCCCTACTAAATAGTTACTACACTTACTTTTTTTTTTTTTTTGCCAGTCCTGAGTCTTGAACTCAGGGCCTGGGTTTGTCCTTGAGCAAAAAATGCTCAAGGCTAGCACTCTTAACACTTGAGCCACAGCACCACTTCTGGCTTTTTCTGTTATGTGGTAATGAGGAATCGAATCCAGGGCTTCACGAATGCTAGGCAAGCACTCTACTACTAAGCCACATTCCCAGCCCACTACAAGACTTTTAACACATTAATCCTCATATAATACACTTTTCTACAGTCACATGAATACTCATATTACCACCAGTCTACTGTTATTAACCCTTGTATTACCACCATTCTGCTGCTGTTCTGTTCAGTAGTTGACATCTCTGTACCATTATCTGACATAAGTTTTAAGAATCATAGTCCCTCGATATTCCTGATACCATTTTACTTCAATAATGATTTACTGTCCATAATTTTTTTCTTTCATAAGATACAGTATAATTATCATAAGCCATATTTACATATCTCCACATTTGCAAGTTAGCTATTGGATCTGAGAATCCAAATAAAAATCACTGTACTACGTGTACATTCCCGGCTCTGGTGCTACTCAGACCCCACTGCTGAACCATGTGCCAGGTGGTGGCATGGGGCAGAGCCCTGCAACATTATCTGGGAAGATCAGGATGTGGATGTGACAAAGGAAGAGCAAAAGATCTGGAAGTAGACTTACTAGGAAAACTTTCAACCTACCCTGAAAATGATTAAGATTTTAGGTGTAAGGAAAGCTGACATAGACTTTTTGTGATGGGTTTCTCAATACTTTTTCCTTTTAAGTGTTCCTTTCAAAAAACACCTTGCCTGGAGTAAAACTGCATGAGGGTTTGCCTACCTGCTGAGAGGTGGAGATGGGGATCTCTGATCAATGCCAAACTGACTCCCTTTCAACCACCTGTCACAGCATCGAGCACAAATAGGAGGATCCCAGCCCAAGCCAGCCTCACCACAACGCAAGACCCTAGTTCAAAAATAACCAGGGCTGAAAGGGAGTCATTGGCTTCATGAAATGTCTGCCTAGCAAATGAGAGGCCCTGAGTTCAGACCTGTCTATGGATCTGTCTATATTTTCTATCCAAAGCCATTATTATAAACACTGCACAGTGTTCGACATGTCATTTGTCTTCAGTTTTCTTGTCTGTTTGTGTCCTAGGCATCCTGACTTTCAGCTGCTACAGGAAGGACAAAGGTACGGTTGTCTCGGTGTCACCTTCTATATGGTACTTAAGTTAATGGACACATTAAGCATGAACCAGGTGATAGGGCTCTTGAACTTCCTGTGCTGATGCATTGAAAGCACCCTGTTGTAGGCACACAAAGAAGTATTTGACATGTTCAGCTTTTTCTTTTGTGATGGTGAGGTGCTGTGTTTGATGTACATGATTTATTGTACAGCTGTTCCTACTGAGGAAGTCTAATTGAGCCTGTTGAAATATGATACAAACACTCTTCATACTGTGTTTAAGTTGTGCCAATTACATTTGTTGAAAGGTTTTTATGGTGTTCTTTCTTAGGATTTCAAGAGATTAATGTGTCAGTTATTTAATTATTTGGAAGAGTATCTGAAGCATTCATCCCAACGCCAAGATGTGATTTAATTTGTAAACCTCATAGTATTGCTTATCTGACCACGGCTATCTCACAAAACTTCCTTTAATCCTCAGAACCAATGCTGTCTAACGTAGTTATAGTCACAGCACAAGTAAGAAATACTATTTATCTATTGATGTGTATCTTTATAGCCTCAACCTAGTATAGAAGAAACAATAGTAAATAGAAAATAAAAATAATGAAATAGGGCCGGGAGTTTGGCCTAGTGGTAGAGTGCTTGCCTAGCATTCACTAAGATCCGGGTTCGATTCCTTGGTACCACATACATAGAAAAAAACTGGAAGTGGTGCCAAGGCTCAAGTGGTAGAGCTCTAGCCTTGAGAAAGTCCAAGGACAGTGCTTAGACCCTGAGCTCAAGCCCACGACTGGCAAAAAAATAATAGTAATAATAATAATGGAATAGAATAGAATTCTCTGGGTTTTTTTTTCCTTTTGCTATACTCTTTTTAATGATTTTAAAATAATTGTGATAATGAAGAAAGGAGAACAGTATCAATATACATTAGTTAGAAAACAAAAGCTTCCTCCTAAAATTTTTGTGTCATGGTCTATATGTAAAGGTATGCCTGGGGAATTAAAAATTTTATATTGATCTTTGGAGTATAAATACAGTAGAAATTTTGTGTTGCTTTCCTGATCAACTGAATTTATCTTTTCTTCTACAGTGGCCATTCAGGAGAAGAAGTACAGTTCTGCAATAAAGTCATCAAAACATCAGATATTGACAACACTTGTCATTTTGAAACACAATATGATTCTAGTCCTTCTAGCATTGACAGTGATTGTAACAGTGACAATGAACAAGACTTTGTTTCCTCCATTCTACCAGGAAACAAACCAAATGCAAGGGGTGCAAGGCCACAGCTGCACCAGAAAAACATAATGAAAAAGAAAACTGATCAGAAAGCAAGCTTGAAGCACAAAGACATAGAACAGGCAGTGGTAGATGTTGCGGCTCAGTTAGGTAATTGTAGCTTAGATAATCAGGAGAAAGCTGCCTGTGAACTTCCTTCACAGAAGGAAAATACTCCACTTTCTTCAGATAGTCCTGCACAAGAGAAATTAAATGCTTCAGCAGATTCTGAAGGTAAATACAATATGTCAGAAATAACACTTGTGGGCATAAGTAAGAAAAGTGCTGAGCATTTTAAGAGAAAATTTACCAAGTCAAACCAAGTTTCTAGGTCAGAGTACAGTTCAGCACAGGTGTGCCCTGAAGTCACCAAGACAAACTTACTTAAAGTTCTGAAGGAGACTTTAATTGAATGGAAGACAGAAGAAACTTTGAGGTTTTTGTATGGCCAGAATTATGCTTCTGTGTGCTTAGAACCCTCGTTAGCCTCACTCGCTAATGAAGAACTTGATGAAGATGATACAGATTCCAATCCAGAATGTCATTCCCCATCTCAGAACAGCCTGAATGAGTCATTACCTTTTAGATGCTCTGATCCAGCCAGAAAACCATTGCCAAATTATGAGGACTTGAAAAAACAAACTGAAACCCTGAATCTGAGGATCAGGGAGTTTTATAAGGGACGATATGTTTTGAATGAAGAAATTTCCCAGTCACAAGACTCAGGAGAGGTATGTCTTGATGAGTTTCTCCAGGCTTCTAACTTTTGAAAAAGCTTAGCAGATACTGTGTTGGGACTATATGCAGTGGAATAGACTTACTAGTTGAATAGTAACATTTTATGGATAATAACTGGTAAGCCTGCTCATTTAAAATACTATAGATAAAAAGAATAAAGGAACTTACTGAGAAATAACAGACATATGGAATAGAAAAAGTGCATTCACATCTGGATTTGTCTATACTGTCATTTATGAAGCTAGCTTTATAAAAATTAGTTTCTTGAGTCTCTTTTCTCATCTTTAGTGTTCACCATCATTTGAGAATTGAAGTCATTTGGCAGGAAAAATGGGTAAAAACCTTGTTTTTACCACAAAATGTGATCACCAAATATGTGGCTCTTAATTTATAAAGCAGTGTGAAAGTGGGAATATTACAAATTTTTTAATTGTCTTATATTTCTGTAGACTTTCTTTCCTAGCCTAAAACTGTACTTGGAATTAGCATTAAGCCATGAGAAACATAGGTCTCACTAGCTTCATAAACTGACCTGTAGTCTCTCACTTGCCCCTTCCAACTGGTTTCTGGCCCTGACATTCATTTTTTAAGTAGCTCATTTTTCTTTACTGCCTTGTTCTGTGATGCTTTGAAACAAATACAAGGAGACGTTTCCCCAATTTTTTTTGGTTAAGTTGAATGATCTTATGTACCATTTCCCAACTTTTCCATAATAATGTTTATTGTATTTGCTAATTTCATCCATACATTTCCTACATTTGTAATCCCTTCTTATTCATTTTCTTGTTCAGTGAAGGAGGTCTTAAGACCCCTCTTGTAGAGAAGAGAAAGGAATCCTTAGAACAGGCAAGAGGACTCAAGCAGTTTTAACAGCCTTAAGTCTTAATGCTCAAAGCAGGTTATTTCCTGTTATACCAGCTATATAAATTTTTGTTTGATGTTTTGTGTTCTACTTACAAAAGAAGAAAAATGTCGATTTATTACTCTATTTTGTTTTGTTTAACCACATGATATAGCATGATCCCACTTTTCCACTGGTAGATTCGAGTGCCCAGAACCAGATTAGAAAACGCATCGTCCTTGAAAAACTGAGTAAAGTGTAAGTATATCCTTGCTGTTTCAGCTTCATAGGATGTTTAAGTTACTTTGATATTTATGAACTCATTATAAATAGTACCCTTGAATTTTGAACACGAAGGTATTGTGAAACATTCATACGAATTTCTTGGCTTGAGAAGTTGAGGGTTTGTTTTTTTGCCTTTTTTTTTTTGCCAGTCCTGGGCTTGATCTTAGGGCCTGAGCAATGTCCTTGGACTTTCTCAAGGCTAGAGCTCTACCACTTGAGCCTCAGCACCACTTCTGGCTTTTTTTCTATGTATGTGGTACCGAAGAATCAAACTCAGATCTTCATGCATGCACTCTACCATTAGGCCAAACTCCCAGCCTAGCCCCCATTTTTCTTTTTAAGAATACATTGTTTTGTGTAGAAAACACAGAAAGGCCGAGATTACAGGAGTAGACTATCTCCCTACTTCTCTGATTCAGTAAAATCTGGGTAAAATGTTGAAACTAGACCATTTAAATAGTGATTGTGGTGAATGTGTCATGTCAGTTCTCATGAGAATAAGAAGTTATTAGGAAGCTCTAACAGTGGCTTACACTGCCATTTCACAGTCAACAGCTTTGCACGTTGGCTTTGAGCTTCCTGTGATGGAAATTATTATTCTTGTAAATAGCCCAGACATAAATGATACTTAAAATTGGTTACAGAAACTTTAAACTCTTGATAACTCTAGAGGTGTGAGGACTGTCTTGAACTTTCATTTTCTTTCTGGATCAAAGAACATGAAAAAAGTAAGTGAGACATTATTTAAGGTGCTACAAATGCAGAGAAGTCTGAATTTTGTAGCAATTTGAAAATAAAACATTTCCCAAAGCCATATTATTTTGAAGAGCCAAACTATAAACTGTGACCTGTAATGGGAGACATTACTGTTTTGCTTTAAAATATATATTACTGGCTACATCAGAAATCATTTGGACAGGAACCAAGAATTTGGCCTAGTGATAGAGTGCTTACCTAGCATGCATAAAGACCCAGCTTTGATTCCTCTACATCACATACATAGAAAAAGCTGAAAGTGGTGCGTTCAAGTGGTAGAGCCTATAGCCTTGAGAAAGCCGAAGAACAGTGCTCAGGCCCTGAGTTCAAGCCCAGGACTGGCAGCAAAAAAAAAAAAAAAAAGCTCAAGCTGGGCGAGGGTGGCTCATGCCTTTAATCCTAGCTACTCAAGAGGCTGAAGTCTGAGGATCAAGGTTCAGTGCCAGCCCAGACACTAAAGTTCCTGAGTCTCTTATCTCCAATTAACCACCAGAAAAAAGTGGCACTGTGGCTCCAGAGGTAGGATGGATAGCCTTGAGCTCTCGCCCAGGCCCAGAGTTCAAGCCCCACGACTGATGAGAAAAAAACATTTGAACAGGCTTTGTATCTTCATTTGGTCCTATATAAAAATACTTATTCAACAAGCATTTTTTTCAGAAGTGTTCATTTTATTATGAAAACACTTGACAATTACACTCTTGTCACATAATCACCTAAATTTAAAACTACATAAACTCAAGACATTAATTAAGACATGCTTTTTTTTCCCCCTCTCCACTCAATCAAGGTAAACAGAAGGGGCCTTGCTCACAAGGAGCTTACATTCTAGCGGAAGAAATAATGAGGGAACATTTATGGTAACATGGGAAATCTGTGATAAATAAAAGTAAACTTCATGTTTTATAAGAACATGCAGTAGAAAGCCAAGAATTTGCAAACATGTTCCTAAAGAAGCTTGTGTTTCACTGAGAAAAGGAAAAAACGAAATGGTAAGGCTTAGGAAGATAAACCATTTGACAGAGGAAGCCCTGCAAGACCCTAGGATGGAAAGGACTAGGAAGATTGCTAAAGCTGATGGTCTAGAACAGCCCAGCCAGTCTCCTGTGCAGTGCAAAAGATAAACATTTTTAAATGTTGATCTGGGTAATATTTAGCTGATTGTTTCCATAATATAAAGATTTCTCATAGTAAAACTATTGCATCAGTTACTAAGTTGCTTTCCAAGTAAGAAAAACTTAAGGACAAAAATACAGGTAGCAGCCATAATAATGCATTTCCATGGTTTACACTCTATGATATAGGCCATCAAGTGTGGAGTTACTGTGCAATGTGTTCTTAGGACTTCCTACCAGTAAGAATCTAGTAATAACCCACCTAAGTGCCATTATCACCCATAGAAAATCCAAAAGCATGGCCTAGTAGTAGAGTGCTTTCCTAGCATGCATGAAGCCCTGGGTTGAATTCCTTGGTACCACATACCCAGAAAAAGCTGAAAATGGTGCTATGGCTCAATTGGTAGAGGGCTAGCCTTGAGAAAGACCCAAAACAGCATCCAGGTTCTGAGTTCAAGCCCCAGGACTGGCCAAAATAAAAAAAGCTAGGGTTTCTCTAAAAAATGTTCTCAAATAATTATATTTTTTAATATAAATATATTTTTTTAATTTTTAGATTGCCTGGACTTTTGGGTCCTCTTCAGATTACAGTGGGAGATGTTCACACTGAACTTAAAAATCTTGTCCGCACATTCAGGTTAGTACTGACACTATGATTTCATCCGTTATTTTACTCTTCACTGATTGCCTTATAGAGTCCATAGTTAAATTAAGGCACAAGGAAAAGTAAGTAATTTTATATCCATTTAGATGCTGTTTTCTTCTCTCCTAAACATTTTTCCTTTGAATGCAGCTTCTTGGTGGGAACCAAGAAGGATATATTTACTTGATGTATTTCACCCTTGTATATTTCATTTGCTATATCTGATATCAAATAAAATAGATATTTCCTTTGATAAATGTGTGTGTGTGGGTGGGGGTGTGGGTGTGGGTGTGGGTGTGGGTGTGGGTGTGTGGCTGTTCTGTAACTTTTGTTCCTTTAGTCAATATCCATTTCCTTTTGGAGACACTGTGGGCTATAATCTCTCCTTTCTGTACCTTACTATCTACTGTGGAAAATGTTTACTAATTACATTACACTCATGCTGTCCTATACTTGTGATGTATAAAGATAGCAGGTCTTAGGTATTACCATCACAAACATAACTACAAAGTGATGCATGTATTAATTAGCGCAATTATAATCTTTTCATAGTGTCATTAAATCATCACACTGTACAATTTATACACCTCGGTAAAGCTGAGGAAAATTGTTATTATTTTTTTGTGTGTGTGGGTCATGGGGCTGGCCCTGGGCGCTGGCCCTGAGCTCTTCAGCTCAAGGTTACTATCCTATCCTTGAGCCACAGCCCCACTTCAAGTTTTCTAGTGATTAATTGGAGATAAGATTCTTACAATCTCCAGTGCCCGGGCTGGCTTTGAACCGAGATCTTCACATTTCAGCCTCCTGAGTAGCCAGGAGTACATGCGTGAGCCACTGTATCCGGCTTGAAAATTATAACTAACAGTTATAAGCGCAATATATTTTACATAAAGGACAACACAGGAAGGTTACCTCAGGAGCTTAGTCTTGCCAGATGAGGAAGTCATTGTATTATCAAGGTCACTGTCTGAAGAAATGACAATGAAAGGTATGAAGAATAAATATGCCATTTGGAAATGTGTCTCAGTGGTAATATGTTACCATACATGAGGTCCCGGTTTTGATTCCCTAGAACTAGATCATCATATCTTCAATTCTCTTAAGATGAGAACCTTACTGATCAACAATCAAAGCACTCACATATCAGAGGACAATCTGGTGGTAAACTTGGTGTACTTAGCAGTGTACTGTGAGAACTAGTAATCTCACCAGACCAAAATGCCAGAGTTAGATATTTCTGTTAAGAAAATTTAAAGGAGGAAAGAAAAAAATACAAAAACCAATGAGTCTAATCTGAGGATCATGGTTTGAAGCTATCCTAAGCAGAAAGGACACACACACACACACACACACACACACACACACACACACACACAAAATGGTTATGATAGTAAATTTTGTTATGTATGCTTAACCACAAAGACAAAAATCTGAAAATACTATGTAGTAAACACACTTCTGCTCCCAGAAAGTTCACTTAACTCTCCTTGCTGAAGAATACACATGTGCGTTAAGTATGCCATGGTTTTCCTACTCTAAGCTAGGAACTTGTATTCTGTGTTATATACTAGAATATTTTTTTAAACTTTTATAATTTTATTTCTTTCAAAATTTACTTTTGCATTTCATTATGAAACAAGTTCAACTTCATTGTTTTCTTTTTTCTTTTTGTTATTGGTGGGATAATGTATAGAGGTGTTACAGTTACATATGCCAGGTAGTAGGTGCATTATTTCTCACATATTATACCCCTTCTCATGTTTTTGTCCCCATTTCCCCCCCCCCGCCCCTCCCAATCATCCTGTTTTCCCCTTCCCTTTCCTATTTCAAATAAATAAGTGTGTGTGTGTGTGTGTGTGTGTGTGTGTGTGTGTGTGTAAACAGTGAGGCTGTTGAAAAAAAAAAACCCTATTGGATGTATGTTCAGCTGTGTCCACGGTCATCAGTATCACAAGTGGGGAAAGCCAGATGTGGTACGTGCCAGTGCTCCCAATGAGCAGAGGTAGACCTTGAGGATTGCAGCTGAAGACTGGCCTGCGCACAAACATGAAACTATCCAAAAAGCTTTAAAACAAGGGGGATAAAGCCAGGCGCTTGTGCCCTGGCTCACACCTGTAATCCTAGCTACTCAGGAGACTGAGATCTGAGGATCGCAAGTTCAGAGCCAGCCCAGGCACTAAAGAACATGAGACTCTTTATCTCCAGTTAACCATTTACTAAAATATGGTAAGGATAGTTTATTTTATATTCTCTTTTACATATACTTGACATTTGACCAAAGTTTAGGAAAGGAACTTGAAAGAAGGGGTGGGATAGGAAAAATGAGAGTGATAGAAGATGCATTATGTTTAATAAACTGACATGTTGAGTTGAATCTCCTTCGTACAACTGCTTTAAAATAATTTTTTTTTAAGTTTGGGAACGAGCTAGAGAAGCACAGCTTAAGTGTTAGAGTGCCTGCCTTGCAAGAGAGAGGTCCTAAATTTAAACCCTAGTACCATCAAAAAGAAAAAAGAAAAGGAAAAATGAGCCCCAAAAGTATGTGTCATATTGATAAGGGGATATTACATAATTCTTTTCCCCAAAAAGAACTTAAATGCTAATTATTTTTAAATGGTTATTTTACAAATCTTAACTTTGCATGGAAATCTAGAGCTTTAACAAACATTGGCATGGCTGCTTTTTAGAACAGTGTAAGTTGCTTGGAGTATAGAATGGACTCTAGTTAACAGTACCCATTTTGGAGTCTTCAGATTTTGACTGGATGATGGGGGCAGGGTTTTCATCAAAGCCTGTAGAAGAAAACACCATATTGATGACAGTGATTAATGCTGAGAAATCTTTCCAGTCCAAATAGACAATGGGAAATAATTGACATAATAACTATATCCTTCTCTTTAAAATACTAATCAATAATAAGAACTTGTAGAACAGTGATTCTCAAGCCGTTTAACAACTACAAGATGTTCACCTCTGCCTCTGGAGATTGGGGTTCATTTGATTAGGGTTGGGCTGACACATTAGTATTTTTTAAAAGCCCTCTAGGTGATTGTTACTTGCAGAGATGAGAGCCTGCTTTAGAAGCTGAGCACAAAACAGCTTTTTCAGCTTTTTGTAGTGTCTTCCCCCAGTGACTTGTGAGAGCTGACTTTCCACTGGATTGCACCACAGTCTGTCATGCAGAAGGTTGCACTGACTTACCCCTCACAGTGTAAATAAAAGGAGTTCCACCACAGCTAGTCGTAATGATTCATTGTTAACAGTGTAAGACATTTCTCTAAAGCAGATTTGAATTGAAATTATATTTTGACATTAATCTCATCAGTGATGAGTTAAGGCATTTTTTCCCTAAAATATTAATGAGTTTCACAGTATTGTATTTTTTTAAGAGCTTGGGTTTTTTTTTTTTCAGTGTTTTCTAACAAATACTATGATCCCTGGTTTTGAATTGTCGCTCAGACAACATGTTCATACAGTATTTGTGCTGGGAATTTACTTTGATGAGCAATATGAAAACAAGCAAAATGCTGTTACTCTGCTAATAATATACTCTGAAGTAGGGCAAAACCTCTTGTGTTTCCTCAGCCCCTAGAGCAGTGGTATACAGTCAGTAGTCCAGACATTTTTTTTTTTTAATGAATGAATGGTTGAACCTTAAATCAATCCTTAAAATGTGTCTCAGATACTTATATATGGTTACAAAAAGGTGGGGGAGAAGAGATGTATTCATTTGTTTTATTTCTTTTTATTTTAATTTTGTTTTTGTGGGTCATGGAGCTTGAACTCTGCCTGGGCACTGTCCCTGAGCTCTTACAGCTGAAAGCTACAGCTCTACCCTTGAGCCAAGTCCCACTTCCCATTTTCTAGAGGTTAATTGGGAGATAAGAGTCTTTTGTGGGGGCTGGGAATTTGGCCTAGTGGTTAAAGTGCTTGCCTAGCATGCACAAAGACCCAGGTTCGATTCCTCAGTACCACATACATAGAAAAAGGCCAGAAGTGGTGCTGAGGCTCAAGTGGTAGAGCTCTAGCCTTGAGAAAGTCCAAGGACAGTGCTCAGGTCCTGAGCTCAAGCCCAGGGCTGGCAAAAAAAAAAAAAAAGTCTTTTGTGCCTGGGTTGGCTTTGAACCTTGATCCTCAGATCTCAGCCTCCTGAGTAGCTAGTCGTTCAGGCGTGACCCATCATGCCCAGCTAACTTTTTTCTTCTATAGTTAGCTTCCTTTGAATTCTTTCGGCTATATGCTAGATTCTATTTCATTTGCTACAAATAGAACAACAAACAACAGGAAACAAAAAAAAAATCCTTTTCTCTGAGAACTTAAGTTCTATTACCTTTTTTTTTATTATTGCCAGCCCTAGGGCTTGACCTCAAGGCCTGGGCACTTTCTTTGAGTTTTCTCAAGGCTAGCGCTCTACTACTTGAGCCACAGTGCCACTTGCAGCTTGTTCTGTTTAAGTAGTGCCAAGGAATCGAATCCAGGGCCTCATGCATGCTAGGCAAGCACTCTACCACTAGGCCACACTCCCAACCCCATAATTTTTTTAATGTAGTTTATTGTTATTAACTTCATTTTTCTCCAAGAAGCAAGGGAACATGATAGAGAAAGTAAGTTACAAGTTTAGATAAGATGATTAGGAAAGACTTCATTAAGAATACACATTTGGGGGCCCAGGAGTTTGGCCTAGTGGTTAAAGTGCTTGCCTAGCGTGCACGAAGACCCGGGTTCTATTCCTTGGTACCACATACATACAAAAAAGCCGGAAATGGTACTGAGGCTCAAGTGGTAGAGCTCTAGCCTTGAGAAAGTCCAAGGACAGTGCTCAGGCCCTGAGCCCAAGCACAGGACTGGCCAAAAAAAAAAAAGAATACACATTTGGGTAAAATTGTAATCAGGTTAGAGAGGTAATCAGGTTAGAGAAGAGGAGGAAATAGATAACCAACCCTGAAGGGATAAAAGACTGACAAAAATTAACCAGAGCCGGGGCCGGGAGTTTGGCCTAGTGGTTAAAGAGCTTGCCTAGCATGCATGAAGACACGGGTTCGATTCCTCGGTCCCACATACATAGAAAAAAGCCAGAAGTGGTGCTGAGGCTCAAGTGGTAGAGCTCTAGCCTTGAGAAAGTCCAAGGACAGTGCTCAGGCCCTGAGCTCAAGCCCAGGACTGGCAAAAAAAAAAAAAAAAAAAAATTAACCAGAGCCTTTTTTTTTTTTTTTTTGGTGCCAGTCCTGGGGCTTGAACTCAGGTCCTGAATATTGTCCTTGGGCTTTTTCAAGGCTAGAGCTCTACACTTGAGCCACAGCACCATTTCCAGCTTTTTCTGTGTATGTGGTACTGAAGAATGGAACCCAGGTTTTTGTGCATGCTAGGCAAGCACTCTACCACCAGGCAAAACTCCCAGCCCTCGTTTTTTTGTGTTTTTTGTTTGTTTGTTTTTTGCCAGTCCTGGGGTTGGGCTCGGGACCCGAGCACTGTCCCTGGATTTTCTCAAGGCTGGGACTACCACTTGAGCCACAGCACCACTGTATGTAGTACTGAGGAATCGAACCCAGGTCTTCGTGCATGCTAGGCCAACCTCCTGGCCCCTCGTTTTTTCATTTAAGTTAGAATGATACTTCTTGTGTACTTGTTGCCATCAACAGTTAAGTAATACAATTTTACTTTAAATTTTCTCCAATAAAGGCCTATTTTTGCACTTTATTAAAGCCAGTTTTCATTTCTGCAAGGTAGGATTTATGATATCACTTAATTGCCTGATGCCACCCTAGCACAAAGTAGAATGGCACAAAAGATAAAATGAAACTCACAAATGACCCTGTTAGCTTTGGTGAAATGTTTACTGAGGGGAACTCATGGAGGATATTGTTATTATAAGGTGTAATGTGTTTCCTTCATGGTGCCTATAATCCCATCTCATCTAACTGCACCGTTATCCGAAGTATGTAAGGTGCACTGGAATGTTTCCTTCCAGAAGCTCTTGTGAAACACCATACAAGAGCCACATTATTATACAACTGACTTTTCCATGGGTAGAAAACATACTTGGAAAGTAGTTCTTATACATAATATCATAACTCTGATTTTATCTACACATAGAAAACTTACTTAAATAAAAAAAACTCCAGTAAATTTTTATTACTGTCTTTCAGATTAACAAATAGAAATATTATCCATAAACCTTTGGAGTGGACCTTAATTGCTATTGTGTTGCTGTCATTGTAAGTACTCTTTCAGTTTTTTAACTAAAAGCTAAGTAATCTTACAGAAAAGCAAATTTATTAATTTTATAAATTGCTTTGGAAAATGTCATACTCAATTTTGTACCTAATGCCTTTTTACATAAGAAAATAATTTTCTTATAAAGTGATAGGCCATTGGTAAGCTAAACATTCTCATTTTTTTTTTAACATCCTTTCTTCTGAGGACCCTGCTCTTACCAATACAATTTGTAATCTTTTGAAAGAAAACATTCCCAGGTGTAGTACCTATACCACAGTCCTTAAGTTTTCATCTTTAATAATTTGTTATACTAATGTTGAGTCCGCTTCATTATTTTATACCTGTATTTTTATATATCTAGTGCTATTTCATTTTTCTTAAGTGTTTTAACTTAATAGCATCAATTTTCCAAATCAATGTATACTTTAAAATTTAGCAGATTTTTAATAAATAGCAGACACATATAAAACATTTAAAACTCATTTACCTTTTAAGAAACCACTAGAGGTTTCTAAGCCTGTTTTTCAATAGGGCTAAATCCATTTAATAATTGTAGTGTTTTTCAGCTTGAATTGCAAAACTCTTCAGAGGATCATTCATTCCTGCATTACTGCTGCTTCTTGGTGTTTGTTGGGTCATTGAAGCCCATGGGGCCTTGAGAACTTAGTGGACACTCACAGGTCAAGGAGTGTTAATAGTCACCCCATGCGTCTCCAGCCCTACTCTGTCTCTCTTTGATTTTACTACAGTCTGACATGTTACTCTGGCTTCACTGTCCCGAGGAAGGCTGTGCCAGGAAGATTAGCGTAGGCTTCAGTGAGCCGGAATCTGTGTCACCCAACCAGATACAACTCACATGATTCATTAAATCAGAACACAGAAAATAACTTTACTTGAATGCCCTGATATAAATTTTTTATCAGCCTTAAGAACAAATCTTTTGTCATTCCTACTATTGTCATGTTCCAGTTGAGTTGGTAGTTTGTGAAACAGATCTTATTAAATTTTTAGAATGTTCTTTCTATTTTATGGAGTATATGAATATTCCATTCATTGGCAGAGAAAGTGTCAGTAACTATGATTGCCCATCAAGCCATATGCCTGCTAGTAAACCTTCCTAGACAACTGTTTAACTATACTTCTATATTTCATTATACTAAAGAGGAAGTAACTTCTTGGGTTGACAAGTCAGGGTCCTGAGCCCAGCAGTAATCTCAGAATCTTCCTTTCTACTTCAGTGAGAGAAGCGTCGTCTTTATCAACATGGCTTACCAGGGCATGCTAGACCCTACATGTTTTAAATCGAACTATTTCCACATTTCCTTTCAATAGCAAGGAAGGAACAACAGCCAAAAGTATAAAATGCTGCCATTAAAATGTTAAATGAGTATGCTGCATAAAAACCTCTAGTGTTTCATTTAATACAGGCTCTCTTGTGGTGTAAATATTGAAGGCACTGCTGGTCCTTTTCTGTACTATTTGACTTCCCTAACCTTATTATAGTGGTTGACTTTTTTAAAAGCCTGTACATATATCTTAGATGTATTACACGTGTCTCATGTGCACTCTGTCTTAAAGGTGTAGCAGTGCATGCTATTTGCTTAGTCATTTGCCTTCTTTTTCACTATGTTCTAAACCTTAAGGCAAGATCTGACTCTTAGTCTTTGATCCTTTTGATCTGAGATGACTAAAATCCTTCCTAGTTTAGGCCTTTGTTGGCTTCTATGGTCTTTGGTCATTACAGATTCCAAGTCTGATGGTACTACTTAGGTTTTTGCTTTTGAAATCTTGTTTCCTCATACTTGTAATTGTTCTCATAGGCATTCCTTTTCAGTTCCTTTCCATCCTGTATTTGCACATCCTGTATCTTCAAATTGCAGCTCAGTCTCCTCATTCCTTGATTATTGACTTTTAGGCCTTCTTTCTCCTTTCATATTTTTTATATCTTCTTTTCAGAAAATTCCTTGAGCTTTTCTAGCTGAGAGCCCCTTTGATCCACAATTTTGCCTTTTTATTGCCCTTTTATATTAGAAAGCAAGTTGGGAATAACATGTAAATATGTCATATTAAAATTAACCCCATTGACTTCTATAAATCTGTAGAATTCTCCTATAATTGTAATTTAATTTACACTTCTACCTTTTCCCCCTGATGGGTTCACAGTTACTTTTTAGGGAAGCCAGCACTGTCATTGAGGAAAGACAAAGCCAGCATGACAGCTAGCATTGGATAAATAGCACAGAAACTTAAGACACAGAAAGAAGAAAGGAAAAATACATAAAAAGCCATTTATCCTTTTGCCACAGAACAGTGTAGGCATGTAAAGGAGTGTCTCACTGGGTGCCAATTGCTTGTCCCTGGAATCTTAGTTATTCAGGAGGCTGAGACCTAACAGATCAAAGTTCAAAGCCAGACCAAGCAGAAAAGTACAAAGTTCCCATTTCTGATTAGCAGAAAAATGCCAGACTAGAGACAAGTGATAATAGAGTGCTGCCTAGAGCCTAAAGTCCAAGTGAGAGCATAAGGCCCTGAGTTCAAGCCCCAGCTCTGGCACCAGAAAAAGAAATTATGATTCAGAAAAATATATCTATTTTTAATAGACTTGTAGGCATTTCTAGAATTATTATTTTAAAAATACCTTGTAGCTGACAAAAATTTTTCCAAATGATAGTTATATTCACTAGAGAGGATTATTCATGTTTGATTAAGGCATTTAATATAAAGTACTGTATGATAATAATACCATTCTTTGTAAATACTGCAGTTGTATTACTAGCATTCATTTAATGTATGATGGCCATTTGATTGTAAGAAAAGGCTACGTAGCCATCTGTACATTAATGACTACATTACCTTGTTGCTGTAGTGATTCCTATCTAATTCTTCTTGGGGGTGGAAATCAACACTTTGACATGATTGCCCAGAGAAATAGAAAAAAACTTGTACTTCAAATTTTTACTTCAGTATTGTTAAAAGTAAATAAAATATTTCTAACACAGATTATCATTTCTTAATGACTTTCATTGTACTTTCACAGATGTATTAGTGCTGAAAAAAATTGGGACTTAACAAATAACTTATTTACTGTAAGCTTTATACTAATGTAATCTTACGAGTTTAACCTAATAACTTGGAATGGTTGATCACTGCACTCTTGGCAAAATGTTTATATATGAGAATACATTCCTCCTTTCTTACTAATTCTGTGGGGCTTGAATGGGTATTATAATTTCAACACTTACTAATATTTTACTATATATTCAGTCCCTAAGTAGTTTCCAGTAGCAATAAACCTTTTTAAAGCACAGCTTAAGCAGTATAAATTTATTTTATAATGAAGGGATTACCTGGTGTTTTATGTAATGAATGTTATAAAGAGGTTGTATAGAACTTGTATAGAGGTATTCAAGAACTCACAGAGAAAGCCAGTAACCAGTAGCTCAGGCCTGTAATCCTAGCTACTGAGAAGGCTGAGATCTAAGGAACTTGGTTTAAAGCCAGCCCAGGAATGAAAGAGTCCATGAGACTCTTATCTCTACTTAAGCACCAGAAAATCAGAAGTGGTGCTGTGGCTCAAAGTGGTAGAGCACTAGTCTTGAACTGAAGAGCCCAGGGACAGTACCCAGGTCCAGAGTTCAAGCTACATGACCACTACCAACAAACAATTCATAAAGGAAAACATAGATGATGCTAATAACTGATTAGCCTAGTTACCTAAAAGCTGAAATGTAGTAAAGTAGCCACTTAATTGCTGAGGTTTATTGCTTAAGCTCTTTGTAATATGTTTGTTGAGTTGCACTTAGACTTTACTCTTGGTTCAAGTTTTTTTTTTGTTTTTGTTGTTTGGTGGGTCACAGGGCTTGAACTCGCCTAGTGCTGTCCCTGAGCTCTTCAGCTGAAGGCTACTGTCCTACCCTTGAGCCAAGCCCCAGCTCTAGGTTACCGCCCTACCCTTGAGCAAAGCCCCACTTCCCATTTTCTAGAGGTTAATTGGGGATAAGAGTCTTAGGTCCTTTTGTGCCAAGCTGGCTTTGAACCTTGATCCTCACATCTCAGCCTCCTGAGTAGCTAGGATTATAGGTGTAAGTGACCAGCCTGGCTCTTGGTTCAAGTTTTATCTTGAAAGATTGGTATGTTGAAATATAAGCTTGAATCTAATTTTCCCAAATAAACATAACATGAGGCTATGTAAGACTTTTAATAAGTACATATATAAATGCAGATTTCTTCTGTAAGTACTTAGTTCTTATATATTCCAATGTGTGAAACCTTTTAATATATTTGTTTTGGTTTTTTGCCAGTCCTGGTGCTTGAACTCAGGACCTAGGCACTGTCCTTAGATACTTTTTGCTCAAGGCTAGCATTCCACCACTTGAGCCACAGTGCCACTTCCGGCTTTTTCTGTATATGTGGTACTGAGGAATAGAACCCAAGGCTTCGTGCATGGTAGGCAAGCATTCTACCACTGGGGCACTCATGTCCCCTATTTTACATATTTTGAACTATATATGCCAAATGAATTTGTATTTACATGAATTCATAAAATTAAATGCCCCAAATATTTAGATGAAAATAATAAGTGGCATCACAGTATATTTTATGATGCAGTATCATAACATTCCTTTTCCTGTTCTTCATAATTTCCATTTCACACAATATATGAAATGAGATTAAAGAATGGTATACCCCTACAATTGCAGCTAATTGTGAGGCAGAAACAAGAGAATCACAGGTTTGCAGCGTCAGGCAAAGGTAGTGTAAGAACCTCTCTCAAAACAAAATGCAAACAAAAGGGCTGGGGCTTAAGTAGTTGCACACTTGCCTAGCTAAAGCTCTGGGTTTAATCCCTAATACTGTAGGTAGATAGGTAGCCCTCCCTGTTCACTGGTTACAAAATACTTCTTTGAGAAGATATTGATAGCCATAGACACCTTCCAGCCCTGTCTACTGTGCTCTCCTTCCACCGTATGCTCTTTAGTCTTCCTGATCTTCTTGGTCCCCTCTCATCATATTTGAATCTATAACAGGTCAGGACCCTGCAGTGCTTATCCAAAACTAGAAGATCTAGGGAGAGTTCTGCACCGAAGGAGATAGCCAAAGAGAAAACACCAAGATGTAGATCGTCTATCTGAGCTCCTTTATGTTCAGTCATCTGCCAGAAATGGAAGTTAGGTTTCCTAAAGAGTAATTAGGTTTAAAATGTAACTTCTTCGCTCCAATTTAATGTGGATCGTTATAAAGAGGCACTGCTTTGTGTTCTTGATGGTGTGTGGTTAGTTGGAGCAAGAGTCCTGTGTTTCTTAGTGGGGGACACAGAAGAGATATGTATGTTATGTTCCACATACTTATTTGGTTATCTAATGAAGAAAATACATAGGGTAAGGTGAAGTGCAGTGTCTAACATGGATGTCTTGCTATACTATTCCTATTTTGTGCCCTTGATATTCTCTAATGGAAAGCTTTCAAGGCCATTTCCAGAAACGTCTGCTTTCATTTTATTTATCTGAACTGGCTGTTTTCAGTGAACTGTGGCTTGCTTCCCAGGCAGAGACCATGCAGTTGGTTATTCTCTCTAAAAGCTTTGCATATTCCTGTCGTTCAGGGAGTAGCATGTAAGTCCTGGGAAATGGTGTTTAAACAAGCTCAACTTGGCCATGCTCACTAAAAAAAAGCCATCATTGGACTGGCAGCCACTTTAGGTAACCATCACATGCGTGCACCCCCGCAGATGCTCTAGAGACCCTTTCCTCGAGCCTCCGGGCACAGATGAGCCATGTGACTCTGTCTCTTCCCTCCCCATGCAGGCTACTTCCTCATACAAATTGGTAAGCAATCTGTGAAACACAGAGATGGCTCCTTACAAATGAGCTGGTCTCAGAAGTATTCCCAAGTTCCCAAGATTCCTCTTAATATTCTTTCTCTCTCTCTTTTTTTTTTTTTTTGGTGGGTCACAGGGCTTGAACTTGGCCTGGACGCTGTCCCTGAGCTCTGCAGCTCAAGGCTGCCTCCCTACCCTTGAGCCAAGCCCCTCTTCCAGATTTCTAGAGGTTGATTGGATATGAGTCTCAGGTCCTTTTATGCCCTTGATCCTCAGATCTCAGCCTCCTGAGTAGCTAAGATTGCAGGCTGGGGGCTACCACTCCCTACTCCTCTTAATATTCCAAAGTCTGAAATTTGAGACCATATAGAAGTTTTTTTTTTTATTTCAAGTCTCGGGCCTTGAACTCAGGGCTTGAGCACTATACTTGAACTTTCTCAAGGTTAGAGCTTTACCACTTGAACCACAGTACCACTTTCAGCCTTTTCTATGTATGTGGTACCAAGGAATTGAGCCCAGAGCATGCCAGACAAGCACTCTGTCAATAGGCCAAACTCTTGCCTCTTCCTCCCTCCCTTCTTCTGACCTCCACTTTCTACTCTATCACTGTGGATTTACTTATTCTGATCACTTCATATAAACAAGCATGTAGCACATGAAGGCCTTTTGTGTCTGGTTCTCTCATGTAACATGTTTTCAAGGTTTTATCCACCTGATGGTAGTAGCCATACTTTATGATCAAATAATATTCCACTCTGTCCATATATTACATTTGTTTTTTCTAGTTGGTGGCCATTTAACTCCTTTCATATTTAACTCCTTTCATATTTTTTGTGAATGTAAATGTGTTGTCAGTTCTTTAGTTAACCGGAGTGGATTTGCTGAGTGAGATGGTATCATGGTTTAACCTTTTGAGGGGCTGCATGTGGCTGCTGTGTCATTTTACATCTCTGTTTGCCTCACCCCAGTAGCTGCTGTACAGACTCATTCATGCAATTTCTATAAAACTGAAGTACACCTATTCTACATGGGTTTGATCTCCAGCACTGTGAGGAAACAAAACAAATATTTCTATTATGATGTTAGACCTTTATGGACTTGTAATGGCAATTTCTAATGTCCTAGGGATTTATGTGTGTGCATGCAAAATGAATACCAGTGACTGAAAGGAAAAAAAGTCACATTAAAATTGAGACCATATCTACCATAACTAAGCAATACCTGCTAGTATGTTACTTAGATTCCTCAATATCTATGAGATTCCTTTTTCTGTTTATCTATACAAAATCTTGGGTTTAATCTAGTGATGTTCATCAATATTAGCTTTGACATCAAGACTGTTTCTGCACCTGTGTTACTAATTGCTCATATTTTATGTAAGAATAATACTTTTAGCCAGGAGTACCTTTACCCTCTGCCAACAGAGGTGAGTGTGTATATCCAGATACTTGGTAAAGAAATAATTTGCTCTAATTTCACATCAATGCTTATTCTCTTGTTTTGACATTGCTAGGATTTGTACTCAGACCCTCACTCATTAAGCAGATACCTTACCACTTGAGCCACATTTTCCAGCCCTGTTTTGTTCTGCTTTGTTTTGCTTTAGTTATTTTTCAGATCAGTTCTTCTGTGTTTCCTGAGACCTTGGTCATGACCCTTTTACATATGGTTGCCTGTGTAGCTAGATGTACAGTAGCACATGCCACTGTGCTTGCCTTGTTGGTTTAGATAGTCTCACTAGCTTTTGCCTGGGCTGACCTCAAACTGATCCTTCTTATCTCTGTCTTCTGAGTAGCTGGTATTACAGGCATGAGCCATGGAGCCTAGCCTAAAAAGTCTTGGTACAGTGGTTCCCCCCCACAGACACCCCCCTCCCGCCCTCAAAATCCCCTACATTTCTGGCAACTTTATAGTACTCATCATTTATTTATCCATAAATTTCTGAAAGACCCAAACCTCCTTCTTAATCTATATTAATAGTAACCTACGGGCCCGGGAGTTTGGCCTAGCGGTTAAAGTGCTTGCCTAGCATGCACAAGGACCCGGGTTCGATTCCTCGGTATCCCACATACTCAACCAAGCCGGAAGTGGCAGAGACGAGACTGCAACAAGCGACAGAGAGCGAAAGCAAGCAAGCGGAGCCCAACCGAGTGGTGGCCGGAGCGAGCGGGGCCGGAGCGAGCAGGGCCGGAGCGTGCGGGAGCGAGCCGAGCCAGAGCCAGCGAGGCCGGAGCGAGCGGGGCCAGAAAGAGAAGGGGGCCAAAAAAAAAAAAAATAGTAACCTATGCACAAGGATCTGGCTTCCACCCTAGCACTAAGGGGAGGAAGAATGGGACAGGAAGAGGAAGAGGAGAAGCAGGAGGGAGGGGGAAAGCTCGGCCACAGGATGTGTTTTCCAGCTTTCCCATCCCAGGCACCCGCAGCAGTGAGCAGCAGTTGGCCCTCATAATCACAGCCTTGACTTCAAGAGTTAGCTCGGGATCTGTCGGTGCCGTGTGCATGTCAGCTGGAGTTCCCTGACAGGCATCTGGGCAGTGGTGTCCCAGCCTTGGGCTGCACGGTTAGGGTGTGGCCGTCACCCTGTGTGTGGACAGCTTTGCTTGATCCACTTCAGTCCTACAGCACTGGAAACAAAAGCTGCAGTCCCCATTCCAACAGAATCGTCACTTGTCACCCAGGGGTAATTATGAAGAAAAACTTATCCAGCGTTCATCTAAAAGCTGCTCTGTAGTCTTGTGGCAAACAGGATTTAGATATAAAATCTTAATGTCACCCAACCCAGCCCTTTAAACAAACCTAAATGTAATATATCACTACAAAGTGATTTACAAAGAACTCGATGCTTTTGAATTAGAATCATCAATGGAAAGCATCCCAGCTTCCTTATTAATAGGTAATCCTAAAGCATTAACCGCAAACACTGCAGGACATACGCCATCTGTCCTAAGAAAACACCTTATTTTATTTGGCTGTCATAGTCTTTTATAATGAAAGTTTTTATCTCCATTTCTAGATAATAGTTCTGAAATGGAAAGCCTGTAATGACATGCAGCTCTGTGGTAGATTCTCCCTGGCTTTCATTGTTTCTCTTGGAACTCCTTGATAGTACTAGCCGACATACCTACTGCTTTTTAAATTTTTGGCATTTTAGCTTTCTACTCAAAATCGATATTTACATGAATACTTTTTTCGTAGTTCTGGGTCTTGAGCCCAAGGTTTCATGCAGACAAGGTAAGCATTTTAACCACTGAAGAGCCTCAGCCCTCTGTTATGATGTTGAGTTAGAGCGGTACTCCCTTTGCCTAGTCTGGCCTTAAACTTTACAATCCTTCCACTTTTGCCTCCCCAACAGCTGAGATTCCAGGCATGTACCACTAACCGCAGGCTCAAGTGAAATTTTTTATTTTAAAAAATTGTTTTCAGTACGTTTAATTCATTTCAGGGACCACCTTTAATTCATACAAAAGATTCTGGACACTCTAAACTCCATGTTTAAACTCCACTCTAAACTTCCAGTGTGGCTGTTCCTGGTTTGGAGATGGAGTCTCTAGGACTCTTCTGCCCTGGTGACATTAAACTTCAATCCTTAAGCTCTCAGCCTCCTTTAAAATCTAGAATTACAGGCATGAGCCACCGATTCCCACTTGTGATTTTTGAACAGAGCAATATAGAACTTGTGCTTTAGGAAGGTCAGTCAGGAAGAGAACCCAGTCAGAGCTGATTCCATCTTCCCCCTCATACCAGACCTTGAAAGGTTTCCAACTGTCCTGAGAAAACTCCGTAGCCCTGTAGAACTTATATTACACTTCCCTCTTTTGTTCTCCCATCCTTCCACTCCATCGTCCTTTCACGCCTGCCTCATGCTGGTTCCCCAGCACAGATTAAAGATGTGCTGCTTTTTTTTCTTTGTGTGGATTTACTGTACAAGGTAAGTGTTTTTATTATGTTGATAGTGACACTCTCCCCCCTTCACACTCTCCCCCTCTGTAGATTCCATGTATGAGAGAAAAACATGCAGTATTTTTCTCTCTGAACTGGTATGTTTTTGCTTAATATGAGTTCCAGTGCCATCCATTTTCCTACAAATGTTATAATTTCATTCTTTTCAGCTGGGCAAATTCCACTGTATATCTATACATTTTAATACTTTCATCTGTTGATGGCCTATTGTGTCACAGTGCACATGGGTGTGCACTGAATAAATGTCTAGAATGGCAAGGCTGAATCATATGGTAATTGAAGTTTTAGCTTTTTGAAAGCCCTTACTAGTGATTTCCATAGTAGTTACATTAATGTACGTTCCCACTTCACCCTGTCTTCGCTAACATTTTTCTTAACTGGCTGGGGTAAGATGAAATTTCATTGTAGTGCTGTTTACCTTAACCTAATGGATAAATACATTGAACACTTCATGTATTTATTAGCCAGTTATATTCCTTTTTAAAACTACCTGTTCAGGGCCAGGAGTTTGGCCTAGTGGTAGGTTGCTTGCCTAGCCTGCATGAAGACCCGAGTTCAGTTCCTCGGTGCCAGATACATAGAAAAGCCAGAACTGGTACTGTGGTTCAAGTGATAGAGTGCTAGCCTTGAGGAAAGCCCAAGGACAATGCTCAGGTCCTGAGCTGAAGACCCAAGACTGGCCAAAAAAACACTAACTGTTAAGTGTATTTGTCCATTTACTGGACTATTAGTTTTTATGGTGTTTAATGTATTCTTCTATGTCTATTCTGGATATTAATTTCCTTGTCAGGTAAATAGATGGCAAAGATTTTCTCCCACTCTGTAGACTGTTGATTTCCTTGTAATTGTGTCTTTTGCGGTGCAGAAGCTTCTTGATGTAGTGCTACTCGTTAGTTCTTGGTATTTCCTCAGCTATTGGAATCCTGTTGAGAAGTCATTATTTGTGCCTATATCTTGATGTGGTTTTCATTCAGTAATTTCACAGTTTTAGTTCTCATATTAATGTCTATGATCCACTTTTTAATTTTTTTATTTGTGAGGTGAGAAGTAGGGATCTAGTTTCAGTCTTCTGTGTTATATTGTTTTCAAGTGTTATTTGTTAAAGAAGGTGTCTTTTCTTCCATTGTAAGTTTTTGACAACTTTGTGGACGATAAAATGATTGTATCCATATGGGTTTATTTCTATATCTTCTATGGGTCTGTATATCTTTTATGCTAGTTATCATTCTGTTTTTGTTACTATGGCTCTGTAGTATAATTTGAAGTCAGTGATTGTGATATCTCCAGCATTGCTGTATTTATTCAGAATTGCTTTAGCTCTTTGGGAATAATTTGACATTTTGCTACATGAATCCCTCCCCCACACGCACTTTGTATTTTAACACACTTTAGTGTTTAAGTGATGGATTCAGTCACTGTATTCAGAGTGATAGCTGAGCACCCACGGTTCATCTCTATTGTCCTAGCTATTCAGAAGGCTGAGATCTGAGAGTCACATTTCAAAGCCAGCCTGTACAGAAAAAGTCCATGAGACCCTGATCTGTAACACACACACACACACACACACACACACAACAGAGTTGTGGCTCAAGTGGTAGAGTACTAGCATTGAGCAAAAGAAGCTCAAAAGCAGTTCCCAGGCTGAGATCAAGCCCCAAGATTGGCATTAAAAAAAAAAAAACAAAAAAAGTAGAGAGTGGGTATCTATTTCTTGTTTTTGTGAAATGTTTTCTGTTTTATCCTGTTCAGTAAAATGCTGATTCTAGGGCGCTGACTTACTAGCCTATGTTGGGGTCTGATTCATCTATTCCTGATTTCTTTAGGGCTTTTATCATGCAGGGATATTTGAGTTTTATCAAAGGCTTTTTCTAAATGTGTTGAGATGATTATATGCTTTTTGTGCTTGATTCTGTTTTGATGCTGTGTTATGTTTATTTGGTTTGCACATGTTCACGCATATTTATGTATCTGTGAAATGAAACCACTAATGTCTATTTAATTCTGTTTGCAAGTATCTGGAAAATTTTTGTGTCTATTCTTTTGGGGAAATGGGCCTATCGTCCTTTTGTTATCTCTGGAGTGGGCATCTGAGTACTGCTTTAATAGGCTGGCTTTGGAAGCATTCCTTCCCTTTTTATGCTACGGGATATTATGTGCAGCATTGTTATTAGTTCTTCTACAAAGACCTGATGGAATTCAGTAATGAATCTGTCTGATCTTGGTCTGTTCTTCATTGCAACTGTCTATTGTTTCCTGGATCTCATGCTAATTGTAGATCTGTTTAGGTTGTTTATTGTCAGCTCACTGTTGGCAGGTCTTTTGTCTAGATATGTGTACATATCTTCCAGATTTTTCAATTTACTGGAACGTGAGTTTTCAAACTGTTCCCTAATGATACTTTGGATTTCAGTGGTATCTTGCACTGTCTCCCTTTTTATCACTAATTTTATTAATTTAAGTCTGTTTTATTTATCTGACCTATTCTGTAGTAATTTGGGATTTGGTTTGTTAATTTTTTTTGGGGGGGGGGGTCGGTCATGTGGCTTGAACTCTGGGCCTGGGTGCTGTCCCTGAGCTCTTAAGCTCAAGTCTACCACCCTACCCCTTGAGCCACAGCACTACTTCCAGTTCTCTAGTGGTTAATTGGATATAAGAATCTCATGTTCTTTAGTGCCCAGGCTGGCCTTGAACTGCGATCCTCAGATCTCAGCCTCCTGAGTAGGATTACAGGTACGAGCCACCGCGCCCAGCTGATTTTTATTTAATTTCATTTGCCAATATTAAGGTGTTACACACAGGGGTTACCATTTTGTTAAGTCATGAATTCACTTGTTTTGCAGGTTGGTTTTTTTTTTATATGTATAGTCACTGCTTTCTTTGCTTTCCCCTAGTTTCTACCTCCCATTCCTGCTCACACAATACATAAGTTATTTTCCAGATAGTCTACAAGGAATTACATGATTGTATTTGTTCACCTTTCCTCCTTTCCTTTTTACCCACCCTCCCCATCTGATTTTTTTTAATGTTCTGTTGAATTTCTCCAGTTAGGAGGATTTGATCCTGTGGTCATTCAAAAGCATATCATTACAGCTCATGCCTATAATCCTAGCTACTTAGGAGGCTGAGATCTGAGGATCAAGGTTCAAAGCCAGTCCAGGCACCAAAGGACCTGAGACTCTTGTCTCCATTTAACCTCTAGAAAACGGAAAGTGGGTCTTGGCTCAAGGGTGGGGGGGCAGCTTTGAGCTGAAATGCTCAGGGACAATGCCCAGGCCAGGGGTAGGGTGGCAACCTTGAGCCGAAGAGCTCAGAGACAGCGCCCTGGCAAGTTCAAGCCCCATGACCCACAAAAACAAAATTAAAAAAAAAAAAAAAGCATATCATTGGCTAGGAGAGGCAGAGATTAGAAGGATCACAATTTGAAGCAAGCTGTAAAAAATTCTTGAGACTCAATCTCAACCAATAGCTGGTCACAGTTGTTCATCCCTGTCTCCCAGCTACATGGGAGGCTAAGACCAGAGGATCATGATTCCAAGCCAGCCCGGGCAAAGAAGTTCACAAAACCGTACTTCAAGAAAAAAGGGGGGGGGCGGGGATATTGTACACTAATCTGCCCTCCTAGCTACATTGAGGAGTGTTGATGGATGATCAAGGTCCAGACCAGCTTGGGCAAAACCCTGTCCCAAAAATAACTAGTGCAAAAGGACTGATGGTGCGACAGGTATCCACTTTACAAAGCAGAGTTCAAGCCCTGTTACTCCCCACTCCCAAAAAAAGTGTCTTCAGTTTCCATTTCATTCTGTAGTGTCTGTCATTTCTCTTGCTATTCTAATTTCCATTATGTTCTGAAAGGATGCAAGAAATTACTTCAGCTTCTGTATTTGTTGAAGATTTACTTTATGGCCTAAAATGTGGGTCTGCTTTGGAGAAAGTTCCCTGGGCTACTGAAAATAATATGTATTCTGCAACTATTGGATGGAATATTAGATGGAAGCTATGTAATTTGATTTGTTGTGCAACTTAGCTTGATTTTAGTATGATATCTAATTATTGATGAGAGTGGAGTATTGAAGTCACCCACTATGGTTATATATCTGGCCTTATCTGTTCCATTATATCCAGTAGTATTGTTTGATTTTATTGAATATACCAGTGTTCAGTGCATATAGGATTGTTATATCTTCTTAGTGAAGCATTCCATTTAGTAATATAACTGCATTACTTCTCAGTAGTTTTAGTTTGAAGTCTGCTTTGACACATGAATGTAGCTTCTGCTTGCGTGAATTCTGTTTGCTTAGAATATGATTTTCCATCCATTTGGCTTTCATCCTGTATGTCTGCCAGTGAGGTGAGTTTCTTGTAGACAGATAATTAGGCCTTTAAAGAAAAAAAGTCAGCCAGTGTGAAGCTTTTAGTTGAGGAGTTAAGATTGTTTCCATTTAGTAGTGTTATTGAGTGTAAATTATTAAGAGTCTTTCCTACTTCTCATTTGCATACCTTTTGTCCTAGTATAGTGTGTGCTTTTCCAAACTGTCACGGTTTGTATATATTTCTTTGTGCAGTATTTTTTAAAATACTTTCTACAATTCTGGGTTTGTGGTCATGAATTATTTTACGTATACTTTTATTTCTCCTTTTAAAGGCTAATTTTGCTAGGTACATAATTTTGTCTAACAACCATTTTGTTTCAGTGATTAAAATATATAATGTTCTCCTGGCCTTTTAGGGTTTCTACCTCAAAATTTCCTATTATGTTGATAGATTTACCTTTGTAAGTAACTTAGCACTTCTCTCCTGAAGCTTTCAATATTTTTTCTTCACTCTGAACCCCTAAAATTTTAACTTTAAATGAAGAGAATCTTTTCTGACCATGTATTTTTCAAGATTTTACTTATCTCATGTTCTTGGATGTTGATTTCTTTCCCTGGATTTGGGCATTTTCCTGCCATCACTTCATTGAACTTGCAGTTATCCTCTTCTGAAGAAGGATAATGACTGAAAAAATGGCTGCAATTTTTGGCAATTAAATAGCTATATTGATGATGATCTTCAAAAAGAAAAACAATTTTCATAGAAACCAAATTACAATGAATATTGAAGATGTTAGACACTTAAGAGAAAAAAAGACAGAGTTAAACTGTGGAGAGACTGGGACTGTCATCAAAGGCATATTTGGCTCAGTGAGTCCCCCCGCCTTTTTTTCCTTTTTGCCAGGCTAGGGCTTGAACTCAAGACCTTGTACTGCCATTGAGCTTTTTTGCACAAAGCTAGCAGTCTACCATTTGAGCCACAGCTCCATTTCTGGCTTTTTGCTGGTTAATTGGAGATAGGAGAATCATGGATATTTTTATTTATCTGGTACATTGCAGACACAATTCTGAAGAAAAGTGTTTTTTGTTGTTGTTGTTTTGTTTTTGTTTTCTGCTTTTTGCCAGTCCTGGGCTTGAACTCAGGGCCTGAGCATTGTCCTTGGACTTTTCTCAAGGCTGGAGCTTTACCCTTGAGCCACAGCACCACTTCAGTTTTTTTCTATGTATGTGGTGTTGAGGAATCAAACCCGGGTCTTTGTGCATGCTAGGCAAGCATTCTACCACTAGGCCAAACTCCCAGCCCCAGAAAAGTGTGTTATGTATTGATGTTCATGGGTTTTCAGTCTAAAGGCATATACTTCCTTTAGGTTTTTTTGTACATTTTTGGAAGACCTTTTATTTTTTTGTTCCAGGCCTGGGATTTGAACTCAGAGCCTTGGCACTATCTAAGCTTTTGTACTCAAGGCTACTGCTCTACCACTTTAGCCACATCTCTGTTTCTAGCTTTTTGATGGTTAATTGGAAGATGAGTCTCACAGACTTTCCAACCCATGCTGCCTTCAATCTGAATAGCTTGGATCAGAAGATGTGAACCTCCAGTGCCCAGCTCCCTGTAACTAGTTTTACAAAATGTATTCATCCTTACAAACTTAAATTTAAATGAAATTATAAGGGGGAAATTAGCATACTAGAAGTGTATGTGTGTTTGCTAAATTTAAGATACTGAATCTAGTGGGAAAGGGTTCTTTTTTGTTTTTTTGTATAGACTTGATATGTTTTAGTCTTCCTATCTCTGACTTTTACCCTTGATCATTTTATTTCTACTTAGCACTGAAGTCATGATTTGTAGAGATAAAATTCATAGAAATAAATTTTATTTTAGTCCTTGTTTATTTTCACAGAGCTTAGTTTGCGATTACCTAGTTCTCAATATTGCTGTTTGTGTTCTCTTGTGATCCATTTTCCATGAAGAGTTTGGGAGTTGACTGTTGTCATTTTAGTGCAGCTTACATCCACTGTGTTTTCAAGACAGGGACATATCAGCTTCAGTGGTAAAAAAAAAATCCCAGTGCAGCAAAAGCACTTAGGAAGCTGCTGCAGACTGCTAGGTGAACACCTGCAGTTTCAATGGTGTGAAATCACATTACAGTAACTGAATCTCCTGGGCTTATTTAACAGTTTCGCTTACTGATTTTCTTTGAGGTTAGGTTTGTAGGGCCTGCATGGAAGTTTTCAAATGCAGTGACAAATGAACTACATTGCAAAAATGTTATATAAGTAAAAGCAACTGCAGATTTATAACTGCTGTTCACTTCTCAGTGCTGAGAAAAATAGTGATCATTCAAATTTCACTAAAATTACTTTGAAATCAGACCCATAAAATTAAATGACACTGATTTTCTAGGGCTAAGGTAGTTTGTTGAGATGATTATACAGCAAAAGCAGGAACTGGGGCAGGAGGGGGGCAGAGGGGAGGAATTTCCCCAGGAAAGAGTATAGTTTTAGAAGACTTCCTTTAATTTTGTGATTTTAGAACCCTTACTCCAAGATAAGGGTAAGAAAACAGTCATATGATAAAGATAGGAGAGAAAGAAAATGTGATAAAGGAGAGAATGGCCTACAACAATTTGTATAGAAAATGCTTGTAGGGTCAGGTGTTGGTGATTCATGCCTATAATCCTAGCTCCTCAAGAGGCTGAAATCAGAGGATTGCAGTTCAAAGCCAACCTGAACATGAAAGTCTGTGAGACTCTTCAATTAATCACCAGAAAACCGAAGTGCCACTATGGCTTAATGTGGTAGAGCACTAGTCTTGGGCTGAAGATCTCAGGGATAGCACCCAGAGTTCAAGTTTCATGACTGACAAAAAAAAAGAAACAAAGAAAAGAAAATGCTTGTAGGCTATCAGGAAGGCGCTAGTAAAGAAAATTAATTTGAAGATGGCAGTACAGGATGTAGCTGTACGTGATGGGACATTCTCTCAAAGGAAGTGCAAAGAAATAGGATCATAGGCACAGGCAGGTAGAATAGCTTATACAGGAGAGAGAGATACATGTTCTGATCAGGAAGAAAATAAGTGAAGAGCAATGTGGCTATTTATAAATAGAAAAATAGAAAAGGAGAAATTCTTAAGCCACAACTGACTTCATTGTTCAGTGAAGCACAGAATTGTGTGCTTTGAGAATAGAGGTAATGGTTGTCTAGATACTAAAACAGTGGGAGTAGTTGTGATGATCCAGAAAAAAAGCCTAATCAAGAGTAAAAGAAAATTGACAAGTGACAGTAAGTGTCCAGAAAGGATAGAGATCATGGGTTTATAGTAGTGTGCCTCTTCTAGGCTCCTGCCCCAGTAAAGCTCAGCCCCCCTGGTATAGCTAGGAGAAAGGTAGGTTGCATTGACCTTATGCTGTAGGTTTGGGGGAGCAGAATACCTAAATAAGGAAGCAGAGATGTAGAAGACTGATGGTGACAGATTGTGGCCCAGACCAGCAATCAATGAGGCAGAGAGGATAAGGCAGGAAGATCTTGAGTTCATCAATCATGTGCTATGTTCCTTACCTTTTTTTTTTTTTTTTTTTGGCCAGTCATCCCCAGTTGGATAACCAACAGATAAGGTATTTCACATTCTAGTTTACATGAGGTAGAACTTACCTTCCATTTCAGATGTCCCTTCTTTCTTTTGTCACCTCTGGAACTTGAACTCAGCACCTGAGCATTGTCCTTAGGCTTTCTCAAGGCTAGAGCTCTACCACTTGAGCCACAACTTCTCTGTGTATATGGTACTGAGACATCAAACCCAAGATATTATGCATGCTAGGCAAGCACTCTACCAGTAGGCCACGGTCCCAGTCCCCTATTTCTTTTGGTAGCATTTTCGTTGTGTTCTTGCCCTTTATCTCTCATACATAATCACTGTCTTTGTAGCTTTTATACAATTGTTTTTTTTAAGAATTTATTAACATTGATTTTTTACATCATATTTCAAATGATGTGTTGAACAAACAATTATTCAAGAAGGGAATCTCTATACAATTAGCTTTTTTCACCCACACTGCTTCCAGTCCACTACCAGCCTTCATTACATGATCAGAGTACAGCAGTGGATCATCCTCCTGGACAGACCCACGGACATGTTCACTCAACTAGTCATCTTTCTGCCAGCTACATGACTCACAGCTTAACTTTTGGGGTGGGGAGGCTCATTCAAACACTTTTTTGCTTCCCAACTCTAGCAACATAAATTTTGCATGGAATTCAAAGCCTATCCCTAAGTAGCCCTGATCTACCTAATTTATTTTGTCCTTACATAATTATGTCTCCTGCTTCCCATTAGAAACACCCTTGATAACCTGTACTTGAAATACTTTTCCTTTTCATTTCTGACTTAATCTTTTATGAAGAGCCTACGTGAATGTCACCATGGTCCCAGGAGTGTAAAAATTATTTTCCTTATTTAAACTATTATAAATAGGATGTCTCTGTGGACAGAATTTTGCTTTATTTCATAGCTACATAAAAATATTTTCTACTCAGTTTTCTCCAATAATGTAGTTAACTGATGACTAGAACTTCACAAACTTCAAATCTTAGAGCATAGTATCATTTGCCTTATAGTTATAGTTCAGGAAATGGAGAAAAGAGGATCTCTCGAGCCTAAGTTCAAGGTCAATCTTGAGCATTGTAACAGGACCCCATCTCAGAATGGTAACGTCAGTGCCTCCTCAGCAGTTGCTGTATCTTAGAAACATATAAGCAGCTTTAAAAAAAAATGATGGCTGATTCAAAGATTACAATCACTGGTCTCTTGCCAGACTTAGACTAAAATATTTTTTAAATTTCTCAAATGATTATTTGTGCAGAATTGAGAACTTGTACTTTAGTATTTTCTGATGTGCCAAGTAGAAAAATGTCATCTGGGTTGATTGTCTTCTAAAATCTTTGTTAATGGTGTTGGAAAGTGCCTCTTGGCTATTACAGAGAAAGAATGAATTCTTATTAGCATATTTTATTTTGTATTGACATTCTGAAATATATTGAAGAGCATATACACGAAGGCTTTTGAAAATCATAAGTTGTACTCAGTTCTGCAAATGAATCAGATGCATGAGCTGGTGCGGTCTAGTGGTCAGAAGTGTAGCCTAGCGGGAAGACTTCTGGGGTTGGTTGCTCATCTTTTACTGACTTACATGACCTTAAGAAAGTCACTTGAATCTCAACTTGCAGGTGCAACAACTTCCAAAAAGACTACAAGCAGCAAGTTAGTCTCACAAAGACAGAAATTGTACAGATGTGGAAATCACTGATTTGTTTGACACCGTGGCTGAACAACTGGGAATAAGAATTTGCATCTTTAAGGGAAACAAACTCTTTCACCCCAATTTAGAAAGTTACTCCTCAACTACTTAAAAGTACTTGAATTTTAAACTCCGCTCTGATCTCCTAGCACTTGTTTGTCTGTGGCAAAGCTGTTGGGATACATGAGGCTTTCTTCCTTTCTCTTCCTCCTTACTTACTTACTTTTATTGAGACAGAATCTCTGTATATGTCCAGGGCTTGGTCCTACCTTGCCTTATGAGTGCTCATACAATTACCTTGAGATAAAATCGTGTTACACAGCCCCAATCTGTGCTGTTTTGTGAAAAAGAAAAGCATGTCTGGGGAGGGTAATGTTTTGATCCTTTTTCTAATGCTGTTATTTTATTTTGGAGAGGAAGCCAGGGGCCATAGACTAGACAGATGTTTTCAGAGGCTTTCTCTTTAACGACTGAAGTAGAAGTTGTAAGAGCCCGGAGTTTGGCCTACTGCTAGAGTGCTTGCTTGGCATGCATGGAGATCTGAGTTTGATTCCTTAGTGCTACATGCATAGAAAAAGCCAGAAGTGATACTATGGCTCAAGTGGTAGAGCGCTAGCCTTGAGAAAGTCCAAGGACAGTGCCCAGGCCATGAGTTCAAGCCCCAGAAGTGTCAAAAAGTTGTATGTGATACTCTATTTTTGTCCTGTGGAGCCCTAAATATATAGACAGAATTCTCTTTGAAAGCAGATACTAGTTTGGTTTACATATTTCTTATACAGGCCTTTTGGGAAATGGTTGGTGTTTGTATAAGCTCTCAACTTTCTGAAAGTAGGTGACATTTTGACCCTTTGTGTCACAGCTTGTCTTTGTTTCGTTTCTGAGTGTGACTGTATAGTTGTGAAGACAGATGTTTTGGATTAATACTCTGACATGTAGAGTCATGGAGAAAGGAAAATCCTAATTTTTTAGAAGGTGGAAGTATATGGGTAAGGTGGTAACTGATAATACCGTTCAGGGAAAAAAGAATATAGCAGACTTGTTAAGTACCTTTATGATTATAGTATTCCTTTTTAGTGTTCTTAATATCCTGGATGAAGGAAACAAAAATTAAAAATAAAAGGAAATGAGTCAGATAGGTTAAAATAAAGTCACAGTTAAAGAAGTTAGTCTTTTCTCTTAAAAAGTAAGACCTTGCAAAATGCTCATGGCTCACGTCTATAATCCCAGCTACTCAGGAGGCTGAGATCAGAGGACCATGGTTCAGAGCCGGCCCAGGCACTCTTATCTCCAATTAACCACCAGAAAACAGAAAGTAGCACTGTGGCTCAAAGTGGTAGAGTGCTGGCCTTGAAGTCAGGGACAGTATCCAGGCCCAGAGTTCAAGCCCCACCACCGACCAAAAAAAAAATACCTTTGTATAATACAAAGGAATTTACTATACAAAGGAATTTGCTATTCAACAAAGCAGATTATGAATTGAATGCATGTCATTTTCCCACCTCCCTCTCCCTGTCACCTGCCTGCTCCCCCTTGCCCATGCCATATATATTTTTTCGGGGGTGGGGAGGCAATCTTTGGGCTTAACATCAGGGCCTGGGCACTATGCCTGAGCTTCTTTTGCTAAAGGCTAGCACTCTACCACTTGAGCCACGGAACTACTTCCTGGTTTTATTGTTTATGTGGTACCTAGGAGTCCATCCCAGGCTTCATGCGTGCTGAGCAAGCACTCTACTACTAAGCCACACTCCCAGCCCAGGCCATTTTTTCAAAACACCTCAGCCAAACAAAGTGCACACCTGTAGTCCCCAGCACTCTCGAGGCAAGGCAGGATGATCCAGGACTCAAGCCGCCCTGGTGTACGCTGGGACTCTGTCTCAGTAAAAATAAGTAAACAGAAGAGGAAGAAAGCCTCATCTATCCCAGCAGGCTATAGCTTTTTTTACTCTGTACTCTGAAGTGTCAAGGATTGATAGGTTCATTTTAATTGATCAGGTGATAACAAAATAAGTGTGTGTTAACACAGAAGGTGCTTTTAACAAAAATGATCCTCTTACCTCCTTCTGAGTTCCAGTATGTGAAGATGGAGTGTATAGAACCCAGCCAGGTGCTGGGTTTTAGCAGTCTGCATCTTCATCACTTTATGCATGGTAAGCATCAGAACTGGCTCCCTACTGCAGCAGAACTCTGCGTGAACCCAGTAATTTCTCAAATCTGATAGGTAAAAAGAAGTGTGTGGCTTTTCGTTTCCTGTCCCTTCCTCCAACCCCAAACCATGCTTTCTGGTGACATTTATTCACACAGATATTCTCACAGCTCTTTCTGGCATATAAGGAGTGCTGCCTGATCTGGCTTTGGAAATTAATGTGGCTTCTTGGGACCACCTTACAATTGCTGCTTCAGAACAAGTTGAGGATCAGAGCCCAGGACATCTGTAGTGGATCAGTTCATTCAGGTGCCTGATAGTGACCCTCATACATACTACCCAGGATACTCAAAAAATAATTCAGACTTGCTGTGATTTTGTTACAGGGGCAGTAGGATGGGAACCCTCACCCCTGTGATTCAGTGTGAGTGCAGTGAGTGAAATGATAGGAACCAGAGGGAGGGAGGCCATTTAAAATTCTGAGTTCATTACTGACTTGTTTACACTACATAAAATGGGTATCATCAGTTGTTTATAGTTCTCTTTGCTCAATAAACCAAAATTTATGTACAGCTTTCTCTGACAAACATAATTAAGCTGGAGAAATTACCTGTCAGTCACATTTATATCTTAATTTTGTACAACTTTAAATTTCCTTGGCTATAATTTGTAATTTAAAATAAGTCAAATGGGCCAGGAGTCTGGCCTACTGGTAGAGTGCTTGCCTAGCATGCACCAAGCCCTGGGTTCAATTCCTTGGTACCACACACAGAAGGACCAGAAGTAGTGCTGTGGCTCAAGTGGTAGATTGCTAGCCTTGAGAAAGTTAAGGACAGTGCTCAGGCCCTAAGTTTAAACCCCAAGACTGGTAAAAATAAAATAAAATAATAAAATCAGTCAAATGTAGTGGTTTACTATCAACCCAGCTACCTGGGAGGTTTAACTAGGAGGTCCAGGCCAGCTGGGCAAAAAAGCAAGACTTGAATAGAAAAAAAAAATTAAAAGGGCTGGAGGTATAACTCAAGTGGTAGAGCAAATGCCTTGCATTCAAACCCCAGTACTGCCCCAAAAATCAGTTGTCACACTTAAAGCTTTGAAACTGTTCTTACTACTGTATAGAGTAATTCCTGTTAACCACGTTGTTTGTTAGCTCAGAAGTAACAAATGGAGGGTGCTCCCTCTTTTTGATGTGGAACGTATGTGCAGCAGTCAGCTAGGTAAAGGTCTTGTAAGATGCTGTTTGATACTTGCCTTTTTGCTTTTGTTGCCATACCACTTACCAAATAGTGAAGAATGAAAAGCTTTTTGTCTTTTCAGGATTGAGATTTTAACCAGTGAGAAGTCTCCTCTTGCAAGTGTTAACCTTTATAGATATTTATAAGTGTATGTTAAATATCACTCTGGATTACTACTATTTTTTAATTAAGTAGACGGTGAGCCCATCATTTTCTTTGATACTCAGTTGCAGGACTGAAATAAAGGGCTTCAGTCCCTTTCAATGTATAAAAGCTAAGTCTGGTGGTTCCAGTACTCCAGAGACTGAGGGAGGAGGATCATGAGTCCAGCCAGTCGTAGAATCCAGACTGAGCAACATAGCAAAACTTTGTCCCAAAGAAAAGATTAAAAAAGCACATTATAAATAACAGTCTACAGATAAAATGTCTCATAAAAAAGAAAAAACAAAGAGCCAATCCCAGCTATTACGCTAAGAGGTTCAAGGCCAGCCCCCACCCCGGGGGGGGGGGGGGGGAATTGATCCCATATCAACCAATAGCTGTATTCCTACTCAGGAAGCTAAGATATGAGGATCATGGTTAGAAGCCAGCCCTGGCAATTAACTACCAAAAAAAACAAGTGGAGCTGTGGTTCAAAGTGGTAAAACACTAGCCTTGAGCAGAAAAGCTTGGGCTAAGAGTGTGACTTAGTAGTAGAGTGCTTGCCTAGCATGCATGAAGCCCTGGGTTCAATTCCTCAGTACTACAGATACACAGAAAAGGCTGGAAGTAGTGCTGTGACTCAAGTGTAGAGTGCTGGCATTGAACAGAAGCAGCTCAGGGACAGTGCCCAGTTTAAGCCTCACGACTAGCACTGCCCTGACAAAAGAAATTTTATTAGGTTACAAATATTTAATAGATTTTAGTGTGAGATTTCATTCTATACATACAATGTATCAAAGCCCGACATCCCTTTTTTCACCCTCCCCCAAGCTTCCCAGTCCATAGTAATCAGTGTTCAGCTTTCAGTAAGCCTTGTTTTTAGCTTCCACATCCATCGTGGGGCTTGAACTCAGCCTGGTAGCTGTCCCTGAGCTCTTTTAAGTCAAGGCTAGTGCTCTACCACTTGAGCCACAGCACAACTTCCGGTTTTCTGGTTAATTGGAAATAAGAGTGTCAAGGACTTTCATGCCCAGGCTGGCTTTGAACTGTGGTTCTCAGATCTCAGCCTCTCCTGAGTAGCTAGGATGACAGGTATGAGGCTGTTTTGTCAAAAGTGTAGCAACCTCTGCTTGCATCGTTTTGATATGAATAGAATATCATTTTCTATCATACTACTTCTGCTGTTTGTTTCCTGATGAAATAGGTTTCTTCTAGGCAGCAATTTTTTTTGTATTGTCGGGATAATGTATAGCAGGATTACAGTTACATTCATCAGGTAATGGGTGCATTACTTCTTAAACCTTGATAACCCTTCTCGTGCTTTTGTCCCCCTTCCTCTCCGCCCACCCCTCCCAATCATCTTGGCAGCATATTGTTTTGCCTTCTTTTTTTTTTTTTTTTTGGTCAGTCATAGGACTCAAACTCTGGGCCTGGTACTATCCCTGAGTTCTTCAGGTCATGGCTAGCTCTCTTAACACTGAGCTACAGCACCACTTCCAGTTTTCTGGTGGTTAATTGGAGATAAGAGTCTCACAGACTTTAGTGCCCCAGCTGACTTTGAACCAAGATCCTTAGATCTCAGCCTCCTTATTAGCTAACATTACAGGTGTGAATCACCAATGCCCAGCTGTTTTGATTTCAGAAGACCTTTTCAAGTTCAGAATATTCATTGTTCCATTTGATAGTCTATTGTTGAATCCTTCAACTGTATTATTTTGAGTTTGGTTATATTTTTCTTTTATAGCATGAATTATTGTCCCTATAAGCTCTGTTCTGGATTCACTTAGTTATTTTATAATCATTCATTTAGTTATTTTGGCTAGTACCAGGGTTTGGACTCAGGATTATCCATACTTACCCATCTTTTGGCTCTTGCTCTACCACCCCTCCATTCTGGCATTTTGTTAGTTAACTGGAGTCTAATCCTCTGGTCAGGGCCTTCTGAACAACTAGCACTAGAGGTTTGAGCCACCTGTGCTAGCTTCTTTTAAATTCTTGCCAAGCCTTTCATCCATTTTAAATTGCTTGGAATATGTTGTTCATGTTTTTTGTTTTGTTTTTGAGGCATCCTATTGCCTTTTTGTTTCCTATTTCAATTCCTACATTAAGATTTGCCCACTGGTGGACAGATAACTTGGCCAGTTTTAGTCTTAGTCGGCAGCTTTCTCCTAAAGCTATGTCTTGGGAGTGGGATACCAGCCACACAATGTTGGTTTCAGATGCCATAGTGAACATTCTATATGGACTCCTGGGTTATGTTAATGACGAGGAATGGTCTATACTGTGTCACTGTGTGAAGAACACAGGAGTGGAGGTACGTGGTGTTAACAGTAGTGGGTACAGGTAGCTCTCTGCTACAACATAGGAATGGGGCTTCTGTAGTGCTTGAGCCAGGGCTTGTGGCACTGGTAGCCTCAACAGTGACAAGGAGCCTAAAGCCACTTTTCCTCCAATCTGCGTGAGGAGACACGATTAGAGCACTCTTGCTGTGGTGTTCACCCCATGCGAATAGGAGTGTGGACAGTGCAGCACAGTGGTGAGAGCTGTGTAGGAGAGGCAGCAGTAGGACCTATGCCAGTTCCCACTGTGCTGCTTCAGTGGCAGTGGCCACTGCCAGGGAGCAGGTCCATAGCTCCATCCCTGGTCCACACTTCAGTGATGGGGCAGTAGGAAGAGCAGAGTTCCCCTAGGGCCCCTTAGCATGCCCCCATAGGCAAAGCAACAGTGCAACTGTGGCCATCTCCTTTCCTGTCTTATCAGTAACAGGCACCTGAGTGTCTGTCTTGAGCCCTGGCAGTAACACACACTCATGTGTTCGCTGGCTACACATCCTTTGTCTCAGAAAGCAAACACCCTGGTCTCGCAGTTCTCAGTGTGGCATCTTTTAGTATTCATGTCACAACACCCATCTCCAGCAATTCAAGGCTCAGGTCATAGCCTACTGGGTCTATATGGGCTTAGTGAACCACCAAGCCACTGAAGTAGAATATGTGTGAAGTCCCAGAGATGTGGTAAGTAGGTGCCACAAAGCCTAGAGTTTGGCCTAGTGGTAGAGTGCTTGCCTAGCATGCACGAAGTCACAGGTTCGATTCCTCCATACCACATACATAGAAAAAGGCAGAAGTGGTGCTTTGACTCAAATGGTAGGGTTCTAGCCTTGAGAAAACCCAAGGACAGTGCTCAGGTCCTTAGCTCAAGCCCAGGACTGGCCAAAAAAAAAAAAAAATACAGCAGTCCAAGCTCCTTTCTCATGATGGCACCCTAAGGGACTGCTGGTACTGAGATCCTTGTTTGATTTCAGATTTATCTAAGTGGAATTGGACTTTCTCAAGGCTAGAGCTCTACCACTTGAGCCTCAGCACCACTTCCAGCTTTTTTTCCATGTATGTGGTACCGAAGAATCAAACCCAGGTCTTTGTGCATGCTAAGCAAGCATTCTACCACTAGGCCTAACTCCTGGCCCCTATATAATCTTAAGAGCTAAGGAACTGTATCTGCACTGATAAAAGTTTTGTGGGACTCCTGTGGAACTGGAATACCCGATAACAGGGTACTTAGGTTTTTCTACTTACTCAACTGGCCCAACGAATCTCAGTCTTCCAAGATTTCAGTCTCTTACTCATTTCCAGCATAGATTCATCTGGCCACTCAGCTCAAATGCAGGTAAAACTATTACTTAGTTCATAACATACAAAGTGAATGTTAGGCATTTACTTAACAATATATTGCCCTTTGGGGAGTGATACCAGTGGCTGAACTCATGTCCTCTGCCCCCTACATAGATGCTCTACCACTTGAGCCAAAACTCAAACTCTTTATTTGGGGGAGAGAATCTCATGTTTTTACCCAGGTTAGCCTGGACTATGGTCCTTTTTATGCTTTCAGCATAGCTGGTATGACCCATGTCCAACCATTGGTTAACAGCCCAAACTGTCCTCAAACCACAGTCCTCTCGTTTCCACCTCCCAAACAGCAGGAGTAAGAGGCATGAGCCACTATACCTGGCCTTGCTTTTGGAAAATCTTAGGTTTGGTGATGTGGCTTACATGCAGGGTACTTGGCCAGGCCTAGCATGTGTGAAAGGCTAACTCCCTAATGCAAAAAGAGAGGAGAGGCAATAAAATTCTGCTTATTTGTATTTGAGACACAGGTTGAGAAAAGAATATTATATCTTCAGAAATCATTTAAATGTCTTGAGATATGTTCTTAAAAGTTAGTATGTTCTAGTTTTATCCGAAAAATAATCTTGGTTTTTACTGTCTTTATTCAGCTGATTTAATCCAAACATTAGAAACAAATGTTTCTACGGCAGAACTAATCTGAGTGCCTGTCCACATTGTCATTCTCTAAATGGCGAGAGAAAGTTCATCTTTTTTTTTTTCCTAGCATGATGTTCATCATCATCATCTGAGTAGATCATCTTTTAGACATCTTTATTTAACACTGGATCCTTCTGACTTCTCCACCTTTGCTACTAAAGCTTCTTCTCAGAGAGTGGTTAAAGATTTCATCCCACAAATCCCTCCATGACTGAAGGAAGCCTCCAATCATTTGTCTATACATCCATTTGGTATTTTTTGGTCATTTCAGACTGACCCCTGCTCTTGGAATTCAGAAGCATTCTCCAAAGAATATGGTTTTTACACAGTTTATTACCACCTTGCTTGAAGAATTGCATTTAAAAAATGAAGACCTTGAGAGTTTAACCATAATATTTAGAATGAGCTGTTAATCAAAATGGTGAGTTGAATTGTTTACTTTTTACATTAGATTTGTGAAGGGACGTGGATGGGAGCCTTGTCATAATGGGCAAATACTCCACCAATGAGATAAATACCAAGCCCCATTTTGGAAATCACATTGTGTTCAGGCAGGGTCTCAAGTTCTGTAGCCAGGTTAGCCTTGAGTTTATATCCTATTCTACTTCCCTAGTTCTGGGATTACAGGTCTGAACCACTACACCTCCTTGCTTGTTGGTTTTGAAAATTACCAAGTGCAGACCTCAAGGAGTCCTGCTGGCCTTGCTGAGGTAAGATATGTATGGTATCCCTCAGTGACTTCCTATCCACAGCTTTGTGCTTTGTTGCCGTTCCTCCTTAGGAGGCTACTAGCTATTTCTTGCATTCTAGGGCCATTTCTCAAGTTACTTTACAGGAAGTAACAACTGACTTCACTCTACAACAGTGATGACTGTAAACATGCTCCTGCTGCCCCTTTCAACAAAACTATCCTTGCCAATACCTCCATCCCATAAGCAGATACACAGGTGAATTCACATGACTACTCTTGTTCTTAAACCTGATCCCAAATATTATAGCTTTCTTCTGTGCCTTGCCCCTTTACAAATGGACCATCAAAATGTGTCCTAACGCTTCCTCTCCTCATTTCACATGCTTCTGTGTGGTCAAACAGGCTGAATTTCCTCAATAATAAGTTACAAATGAGACCCTTCGGTAGCATTTTCTCTTACTATATTATATAACTTTATCTTTGCCTAATCACATTTTTGAAGAACAATCTTGAAGCAGATCTTCACACTAGTACTCGATAGGTAAGAAAGCAGCAGTGGTAGGTAGTATGGCTCAGTGGTGGGGTGTTTCAGGATGCCTTACGTTCAGTTCCTAGCATCCTTTTCTTGAACCTCCTAGAAAGCAAGGAAATAGCAGTGTAACTTCTTCAATCTTTTTTTTATATATTTTTATTGTAATTAATAGAAGGGTTACATTACATTCACAGATGGAAGGTGCAATTACTTCACATACATTGATACCCTTTCTCATGTCTTAAACTTCTTCAATCTTATACTCAGCAGCCTTTTGGAGTGATCCCTCTGCACGGCAACATTCTCTGCTTCAATAAGCTCAGAACAGCTTGTGTAAGGATAGCATTCAAGGGCCCTTTAGGGGAGGTTGGATATTTTAAGGGATTGTACGTTTGATTACAGTGGTAAAATTTACCATTCTAACAATTTTATAACAAGGAACGAGGGAACATGGAATTTTCCAATTGGTAGATTAAGGCCTTCTGCTAGAGATGGATACAAAGGTGACTGCACTCAGGCCACTGACACTACATAATATAGGAGAGAAATGGAACACATTGGAAAGACACCAGTGTCTACAATGGCTAGTGAAATACTTTGCAATAACGTCTTAAATATCCTGTTTCAGATATAATTCAGAAGAAAGAAGGTCAGTTCCTACTCAACCGTTTCTGGAATTACAACCACATAATCGTGATGTTCTGGTGGTAAACTACTGATCCACATTTTGTTCCAAGAGCCTTGCTTTCTCAGAGGAGAACCATCACCTCAGTACTTTTATTTTGGAAAGGATAGTGGAATTTGAAATTTGGATGAATGTTTTTTCCTTGTGTAATTTTATTGTAATTCTATGAAAAAGGTGGGGCTTGGTCGAGTTTTTAATATCTAAAGAATACATATGAGCCATTAATCTTAGCTCCTTAAGAGGCTTAGATCTGGAAGAACACAGTTTGAATCCAGCTGGGCAAAGAATAGTTGGAAAAGTCTACCATTTATATATCACAACTCCACTTTCAGCTGGTAAATTGGAAGAAAAAAAGATATTAGTGAGATATAGGGGTCAGGAGTTAGACTTAATGATAGAATGATTGCTTAGTGTACACAAAGACCCAAGTCTTTTGTGTTCAGTTCCTTAGTACCACATACATAGAAAAAGCCAAAACAGGTACTGTGGCTCAAGTGGTAGAGCTGTAGCCTTGAGAAAGCTCAAGGATAGTGCTCAAGCCTTGGGATCGAAAAAAAAAAATTTAATCACATAACTTAGTTACGTAGGAATTTAAACCTATTTTTACTTTATGAACACTACTAATACGACAGACCGTATCTTTAAATGCCCAGGAAAGGAGCCAGTAGTCCACTAGTGGCTGTGGGGCGTGGAATGAAAGCGGGTGTAGGTAATCTGCACCCGCCCACAAGGGAATCTCTTTGGGGTGATTAAAAATGTTCTAAAATAAATTGCATTTTTTGTACAACCTTGTAGACTTCAAAGGAGTTGATTTGCAAACTTAACGTAATCACAGGTAATTAGGAGGCCTCTTAGTGTCATCCACCAATGGATGAAGGGAAGACACGATTCTCACTGTGCCCAAAAACAGCTACTCACTTATCTCCCATGCCCTGCAAGTCTAGTGAAGGTCAGGACCCAGTAGCTCACTCTAGGACATGGGAATCCAAATGGACCAGTGCTCTAGTCGACTACTGCCAACCAACTGCTTCAGTGGTGTCGCTTCTGCCTCACACACTTTTGCCATGCTGATGTTGCTTTTTTGCCAGTCCTGGTGCTTGAACTCAGGGTCGGAGTGCTGTCCTTGGCCTTTCTCAAGGCTAGAGCTCTACCACTTGAGCCTCAGCACCATTTCCAGCTTTTTCTATGTATGTGTTACTGAGGAATTGAACTCGGGTCTTCATGCATGCTAGACAGGCACTCTACCACTAGGCCAAAATCCCGGCCCTGATGTTCCTCTTGAACAAAAGCAGAATTCATTTTAAAGTACTGGACTCCATCCTAATATTTTCTGCTAAAAGGAACCAAGGCTCCTTAGGAAAATGCCTGGTTGTGAGGCAGGGTATTCTGTAGTACTACTGCTGAAAGGGCACGAGGCAGGATCACAAAGCTGAGGTAGCTGCTGCTTCAGCAGGGTCACAGTCTACACAGGCATCTACTCCCTTTCTCAGATGCTGATGGGTCCAGTGCTGCCACTGCCACCAATGATAGCCACATTTTTACTGCAAAGCAATGCCTGAGCAGTCTTAGAACTATTCTCCATGTTCTTTTAATTAATAGAAGTGTTAGAGTTATATTCACCAGATAAAAGGTGCATTACTGCATACACATACCTTCTCATGTTTGTCCCTCATCTTGTTTTCCCCACTTTCCTATTTCAAATAAATATAATACAATATACCAGATAACAAGGTAAGATACTGTGACAACATGAGAATAACCAAGGGACAACAAACGAGATGAGACGTAACTACATTAACAATAATCACACATTACATAGCTCCTGTTTATCCTGGAGGTCTTCATTTAGCCTCTTCCTATATGGTCTTATGTATCTAAGTTTTGCGCTATTGTAATCCTCTGCTAGGAGAGTCTAAGGTTTGTACTAATTATTACAAATGAGGGAGACCATTGAGCCTATGTTCCTTTGGGTCTGGCTTACTTCACTTAATAGGATTTTTTCTAAGTCTTGCCATTTCCTTACAAATGGGGCGGTGCTGTTCTTTCTGATGGCAGCATAGAATTCCATTGTGTATAAATACATCTTCCTACAAGTTCTTGAACACAATGGTTGATGGAAAAAATATCTCCCCATCTTTTAAAAAAAGAATTGGAAGTGGGGCTTAGCCCATCTTTTGCTGCAACTTTAAATGTAGTGACTTATTTTCAGAGACTAAAGTAAAAACATCTTTACCATGTGAAAGTGTGTATATCCTGTAACCAACCCCTGCTGTGTGGCTACAAGTACATTTTATCCTTATGGAGCCCTCCAACCCAGAGCCTAATGAGACCCAAACATGATGGACATTGGTACAAGGCACCTGGCCACTTCCACTCCATTTCTCTTTTTAGGGCCGGTAGTAGGGCTTGAACACACTCAGAGCTTCATACTCTCACTTGGCTTTTGCACCCAAGCTGGTGCTCTACCCACCTGAGCCACACTCCTACCTCCATTCTTTAAGACTATCAAGATCATTAAAAAACAAGGGAGAACTGAAGGTGATTGCGTTAAGTGTAATGTGGATCCTGCTCAGGATTGGATATTCATAAAAAGATGTCAAATCTCAAATGTGTCAATACTCAGAAACTAATGCATCTTCTTAATTTTGGCAGATATGCCCTAGAAATGGGAAAATAGGTGCGGAAGTTATGTAGAAACTACTATCTTGCCCAACTTCCCATAAACCTAAATAAAAATATAGTGGGGCGTGGGAGAACAAAAGCTAAAGTGAGAGCCAGTGTTTTAAGCCTGTGATTGAGAGGCAGAGATCAGTCCAGACATAAAAGTTTGGAAGACTCCATCTCAACTCAAGGTTGGGCACAGTGCTGCACATTTCCTATCCCATCTACAAGGACTGATCGCAGTGTGCGCTGACATCCCCAATGATGGAACCATTCTATTTGGAAATAAGCAGAACAAGAAAGGGCCAGAAAGCACCAGGCTCTTAAGTTCAATCTCAATACTGTAAAAGAAGAAAACAGTTCACTGGTTGGACATTGGAGATGGAACAACAATAAAGACTACCACTGTTCTCAAAATCTTGAGCCTGCCTGTAGGATGGGATCACAACTACAGAACCATGTCAGTGATAAAACTGTATGGCCACACCATCCAAAAAGGTGTGAGGTTTGTTATGGTAGTCTAAGGGAAGAGGGGACTAATAAGGCCTGTAAGTATAGGCCGGGGGGTTAGGATTATCAACAGAAAATCAGGACAAGAAGGGAAGGGACAGCCCAGATAGCACCACTGGAAAAACACACACGCAGAAAAGATCAGGGATATAATCTCTTAAAATCACAGAAAGTGCTCAGAATACTATCAAACATCATGAGATGGAGCCTGCTAGGGTCAGAGCCCCTGTTAGGACTAGAACTCTTTAGGCAGAAGTGTTTCCCACCAGATGGGAATGAAAATGACTCAAACTACAAATGAAAAAACTAGGCAAGACTTCACAGAGCTGCAGCAGTGGCCACACAGGCATTGAGGGCCCACAGTCCCAGTGGGGCCAGCTGTGGTATGCTCCGTGGCATCTGGAAGTGGTGTTCCTAATGAGGAGCAGACTACTGGACTGGAAAGGGAAATCATGATGGCCACACAAAAGGGGCTCAACCCTAACATGCTGGCCCCCAAAGCAGCTTCGGACACCAAGGAAGAACCTAACTTTGCCCCATCTGTCAGCAATAAGCAGACAAAAGGCTGCATCTGTGGAGAAGACAACTATACTATCATCTGATTCTGGCAGAACCCAAACTCAGTGATGCCCAAGTTGGTGTCACACTAGACTGCCAACTGAATCCCATACTAATGTTCTTAGAACGTGGTAAAGTGGCAAGGAATGTGGCTTGGTGGTAGAAAGCTGGAAGCCCTGGGTTTCATTCATCAATACCACATAAACAGAAAAAGATAAAATGATGCTGTGGCTCAAGTAATCAATAGAATCTCAGGGACAGTGCCCAGGCCCTGAGTTCAAGCCCTGGGGCTGGCAGAATGCCATAATGTTTCTTCTGTCCAGTAAAGACTAGCCATTGCATTGGCACACACACAAAAGCTCAAAGATAATTTTTGTGATCCTTTTCTCCTACCTACCTTCTCTATTCCTGTACTTTTTCCAGAAGCGTGATAACACTGAGCTCCAGCTTGCCCAAGCTCACAGAACTATCGATGTAACCTCTGCCCTGTGCCCTCACCCTTGGTGAAATTTGACAGCTAGTTCCCCAGGGCCTTCTGCTGACAGAACTAGATCCCCAAGTGGCATTTTTTTTTTTTTTGCCAGTCCTGGGGATTAAACTCAGGGCCTAACCACTGTCCATGGGCTTACTTAAGGCTAGTACTCTACCACTTGGGCCACAGCACCACTTCTAGCTTTTTCTATGTATATGATACCAAGACTCAAACCCGGGCCTTCCTGCATGCTAGGCAAGCACTCTACCACTAGGCCACACTCCCGGCCCCAGGTGGCATTCTTTACTAAAGCAGTATCACCTTCAATAAAACACAATCTCCAAGTTTTCTTGTAAAGTTCAAATTTCAAAGAATGGGGAAGAAATGCTTTGTGAAAATGCTATTGCTCTTTCAGGAAAGATGCTGGGTTCCAGGGAAGACTTTACTACTATAGTAAAGAGTTTCACTTTCTATTTACAAACTCCAGGAACTAGTCCATGTGTGTGAACACTCAAAATAATTATTTTCTCTTAAATCAGGCCCTTCGACTATTTCTATTTTCATAAGATCTTCAAACCTTACCTTTACTAGAAACCAGGCATGGTGGTTTTTATCTGTAATCCCGGCACTTAGAGGTGGAGCCAGGAGGCTTCTTTTAAGTACTTTCACAGAGAGGTTTCAACTCAACGTGTCAGTTTATGAGTTATAATGCATCTTTCAGTGTCACCTCTTTCTTCTCTCCCATCTCTCTCAACCCTACCTATCCCCCAGACAGGAGGATTCTGAGTTCAAGGCCAGTTTGAGCTACATAAGAAGACCATGACTGGGGACGTAGCTCAGTGAGAATATTTGGATAACATGCACAACAACCAGCATACGTAAGCATACACGCGTACATACATACACACACACGCACGCACGCACACAAAGATTTAGGGGCTTTGCTTCAGGAGAAAAAGAAAAATCCCTCCTAGGTTCAACCTACTTAGTAGAATCTCTTCAACATGACTAGTGTCTTGTGATACACAATAGCCAGTTGACTTTTCATTAGGGAACAGAATCAACTTTAAGTATTTGCATACACCTAAGCAAAGTGACACCATTTTTATTTCAATCTGGAAAATCTTCAATAGCCTCATCTTCCCCTGGTAGAAAAAAAAAAAAATCAACGACGTCCATGCTAGCTGTGAAAGATGAAGACAGAGGCAGGGACTGCTGAGAGATGCCTTGCGACAATCCTGAAGTAATCCCCTAACCAAATTCATTGTTTCCCCCAGAAAGCAACCTTTTTTTTTAATGCTGCTCAGATCATGATAAAAACTCCAAAATGCAAATATACTTAGTAATACAAAGTAGACCCTTAAATAATAAGGCCTTTAAATAATATGATTTGCAGAAAGCAACCTTTCCAAATGAAACTAACAAAGAAAAACTTGTAGCCAGGCTCATATCTGTAATCCTAGCTACTGAGATCAAAACCAGACGGAACAGGAATGTTTGTGAGACTTATGGAAGCAGAGCTGTGGCTCAAGTAGTACAGCACCAGCTTTGAACAAAAAAGCTCAGAGCACCCAGGCCCTGAGTTCAAGTACTAAGACCAACACATATACACACAAAGCTTGTGAAAAATCTCCATGGCTTTCGAGCTTCTTTAAATTGTCGGGTGTCTGCTTGTTCTCTTGGGTAAAGCCAAATAATAATTAACATTCTGGAAAACATTACCTGTGAAGGAACTGGGAATAGAATGTCTAGTGAAAGTGGTACCAGAGCTCTTCCTTCTGAACCACGTGCCCTCACTTGAGGCCTGTAAGAAAACCCACTCCAAGGGGTGCTAGTTTTCATCTTGCTTCCTAGAACCTCTGCACTCATAACCTAAACAAAAGAGAAGAGTGCATGACTTAAAGCCACCTTACAACATCTTCAAGGAAATTCCGTACTCCCTTAGGACTTGCAAAAACCCATGTCTTGCAGACTAAAACCAAGTTCTCAGTCACCTAGCTCTACTTTGCATAATTAAAGTGGAAGCTAGTTATTTTCTAACTCACAGAAACTGTGACAGACACAAAACAACAATGAAATTATGCCTTGCAACAGTGGAAGCCTGTATTGAGCAGAAAAAGTCCAGCCCTACAGGAATGCCTAGGCCCTATAGCCAAGGCATGTCTGCTTCAGGCACTATAAAGTGAACACAAGATAATTCATATAATATCATGTCATAATGTGTATGACTTTTCAGAGGGAAAAAAATGACTGATATCTGTTTGCTTGCTCCTACATCCTTATTCCTTTCATAGCTTTCTCTCACTGTCCCATTAACAATTGCCATCTTTGGGGGGGGGGAATTTACTGAATTTTAGAGAGCCCCATACATTATAGTCATAAGGAGAGAAAAAGTGGTCAGCTAGTTTTAGCAGAACAATGCTAGAACCCATTTCTCAAAACACCTTATCTATAACTTGTCCTACTAAGCAAGAAAGAATAAACAAGACACACAAAGGAAACAATCACAAGTGAAGAGACAACCTACAGAATAGGACAAAAAAAGTCACAAACTACCCCTGAAAGGAGGTAGATATCCAAAATAGGAATTCCAAAATTCAATAACAATTTCAATGCTAACCCAATTTAAAAATCGATCTAAATATTTCAACAGAAGACATATAAATGAAAAACTGGGGCTGGGAGTTTGCCCTAGTGGTAGAATGCTTGCCTAGCAGACACGAAGACGCAGGTTTGATTCCTTGGTACCACATACATAGAAAAAGCCAGAAGTGGTGCTGTGGCTCAAGTGGTAGAGCTCTAGCTGAGAAAGCCCAAGGACAGTGCTCAGGCCCTGAGGTCAGGCCCCAGAACTGGCAAAAATAAATTAATTAAAAAAAAATATATATATACACATACACACTCATGTGTATGTATATACATGAATATACATGTTCACATATATGAAAGGCTGCTTAACATCACTTATAATCAAGGAAATGTAAACCAAAAACAAAATGAGATACAACCTCAATTCGATAAAAATGATCATTATCAGAAAGCCAAAGGAATTCTATGCTGCAATCAGAAAGAATGACATCACCCCATTCATAAGGAAATGGAAAGACCTGGAAAAAATCATATTAAGTGAAGTAAGCCAGACCCAAAGAACATAAGCTCAATGGTTTCCTTCACTTGTAGTAATACACATCTAGGACTTTCCTAGCAGAAGATCACAATAGCTAAAAACCTAGGTACATAAGGTCATATAGGATGAGACTTAATGAAAGGAACTCTAGGATATGGAAATAACAGCTTTATCTTGTGTGATTGTTGTTCTTAATGTACTATGTTATTTCTCTCTTTTTTGCCCTTTTGGTTAATCTCATACTGTTACTATATCTAACTTTGTTACCTGGTATATTGTATATCTGTTTATTTGAAATAGGGAAGAAGGAAAAACAAGATGAGTGGGAAGGGTTGGGGGAGGGAAATGGGGACAAAAACATGAGAAGCAGTATCAATGTGTGAGAAGTAATGCACCTACTACCTGGCGAATGTAACTGTAAGCCCTCTATATGTAACCCTGACAATTTAAAAAAAAAAAAAAAGCCAAAAGATGGCTGGGCCCTGGCAGCTCACACCTAATTCTAGTTTACTAAGGAAACTGAGAGGAAGATTGAGGATTCAAGGCCAGCTTGGGCTAAAAAGGGGGAACCTATCTGAAAAATACACAAATACAACTACCGACACACCCTTTAATTATACATCCAAAGGAAGTAAGATTGGTAGTGAAACATCTGCACTTCCATGAGAACTGTAGCCCATTCACAACACTGAAGAAAGGAAGCAACAGTGTCGGTTAACTGATGAATGGGTAAAGGTAGTACACACACACATACACATATTCACATACACACATATACGCACACACACAAATGGAATTTTTTTTAAATCCTGTCATTTATGATGATGTAGATTCAACTATAGATGGTATTAGATGAAGCAAGCCAGGTACATAAAGAACAAGTACTGAATGATCAAACTCATAAGTGGAATATTTAAAAGTTAACTCACATGGGCTGGAATTTGGCCTGGTGGTAGAGTGCTTGCCTAGCATGCATAAAGACCCACGTTCAATTTCCTCAGTACCACATAATAGAAAAGCTGGAAGTGGTGCTATGGTTCAAGTGGCAAAGCCCAAAGACAGTGCTCAGTACCTAAATTCAGTCCCCACCACTGGCCAAAAAAGAAAAGTTAACTCACAGAAGACAGAAGAAGGTGGTCATCAGAGGCTGGGAAGAAAGAGGGATATGGACAAGTCAATCAGGTACTAATTCATAGTGAGACAGAAGTTTTGATAATGCTAAGTGTAGTTAGCAGTAGTGATGCACTGTATATCTCAAGGAGCTAAAAAATTATTTTGAATGTGTGTAGCATAAAATAATGGTATTTGAGGATACAGATGTTTAAACATTATGAAACAGATACATGTATAAGAAAAAAAAATCACACAAAATCCCATTATTATAGTTTTCTGTTTTAAAAAGAAAACAAAGGGGCTGGGACTGTGGTATAGTGGTAAAGTGCTTGCCTAGCATGCATGAAGCCCTGGGTTCGATTCCTTAAAATAGAAAAGGCCAGAAGTGATGCTGTGACTCAAGTGGTAGAGTGCTAGCCTTTCTTTCTTCCTTTTTTTTTTTTTTGGAGGGGCCAGTCCTTGGCTTGGGCTCAGGGCCTGAGCACTGTCCTTGGGTTTTCTCAAGGCTAGCTCTACCACTTGAGCCACAGAACCACCTCTGGCTTTTTCTATATATGTGGTACCGAGGAATCGAACCCGGGTCTTTATGAATTTTAGACAAGCACTCTACCACTAGGCCAAACTCCCCCCCCCCCCTGCCTTTTTTGTCATTTGTGGAACTTGATCTCTGGGCCTGAGCTCTTAGCTCAAGGGTACCAACCTACCCCTTAAGCCAGAGCCCCACTTCCAAATGCTAGCCTTGAGCAAAAGAATCTCAGGGACAGTGCCTAAATCCCGAGTTCAAGCCCTATGACTGGCGATAAGAAAAGCAATGAAGAGAAGGGAGACTGGGAGATAAAAAGGAGGGGGAAAAAAAAACTAGCTCAAAACAGGGCTCCAACCAAGGATCAGTGGCTCACCTGTATCCTAGCTACTCAAGAGGCTGACATCTGAGGATCGTGGTAGAAAAGTCTACGAGACTCCAATTAAGTACCAACTAATCTCCAATTAAGTAACAAAAGCCAGAAATGGTGCTGTGGCTCAAAGTGGTAGAGCATTAACCTTGAGCACAAAAGCTCAGGGAGAGTGCCCAGGGCCTGAGTTCAAACCTCAGGACTGGCACAAAAGAAAAAGGGGAGGGAACTGGAATTTGGGCACACCTTGTCTTGGGAGAGATAAACAGAATCCTTCCTATTTTAACTCTGCTGCCTTACAAGACAAGGGTCATTTCCACATGAAGTGTGCTTCCAGAGATAGGTGCTGGTTTGAGTCCGAGTACTCTGGTTTAAGGCCCAAAGGGGTTTCTGTGTTGAGATTCTTAGCTTTCACTCTGGGTTGAGAGAAGACAGGATGAGGATAAGCAGGCCTGGGCCTCCCACTGTTTGGGAAAACAACTCATTTACTTGATGGGAAACTTCCAGGAAAGAGAAGAGTGCCTAGTAAGCAAGATAGAAAGCTATTCCTGAAGACCTTTCTAACCTCTGCTCTAAGGATCTATTCAACACTACCAGCAAACACACCTACCACAACTGTAATCTCCCTGATTAAAGACTTGAAACTTCTTTGTGTGGAAAGTAATGCAACAAGGAAGCCAGCACTGGTAATATATTGGTGATAGAAACATGTCTACAAAATAAGGGTTCTCACCACTCTAGACTGAACATACTCCCTAATACTTTGGATTGCACTGTGGCTCAAATGGTTAGTATACTTGCCTAGGCATATGCAAGGCTCTGAGTTCAATCCCCAGCACAAAGGGAGGGAAAACAAGTGCTTTTCTTGGTCACTCATCTAGATGTTAACATATTTTTTCTTAAGGAAATAAAATTGAGTCAAATATAAGGAACATGGCCTCAAGCTATGGAGTCAAGTTATGCTGAATGATATGTTCCAGTTTTAATAAAAGGATATTTTCTATATATCTGGTAAATCCATGTCTACTCAATCTTTATTATTTTCTTCCTTTATTTCTAAGAAAAATGATTCCTCTTCTCCTCACTTTTTAGAATGGAAATTCAAACAATTCAGAGTTTTCTGCTTTCCTAAGATGAGCTATAAGTTTTCCTGGCTGTTTTGAAGCCTTCTATTTTGTCTCCAAGCAATTCAAAATATTTTAATTTCCTTGGTGATTTCTTTAGAAGTGTGCTATTTCTCCCCAAAAGTTATGTCTTTCTAATATAAACGGGAGTTTGGCCTAGTGGTAGAGTGCTTGCCTCGCATGCACGAAGACCCAGGTTCGATTCCTTAGTACCATATACATAGAAAAAAGCCAGAAGTGGTGCTGTGGCTTAAGTGGTAGAGTTCTTGCTTTAAGAAAGTCCAAGGACAGTGCTCAAGACCTGAGCTCAAGGCCCAGGACTGGCAAAAAAATTAAAAAATAAAAATCATATAACCCCATTCTTATCTAAAATTAAACTGTTTACATTGTGAGGCCTTCCCTGGACTGTAACACTACTGTCTGCAGGGGCTCCACTTCAACCATTAGCCCTCTGCTGTCTCAAACATACAGTCAACAGCAATGAATGCTGTGAATGTCTTGATGTGTATACCTACCAAATGATTGGCCAGGATGTGAATTTGGGGATAGGATCAAAAAAATAAAAAAAAAAAAAGACTATATTTAAACAACTCCCCTCAAAGATGACCACACCCCCCAAGGAAACAACAATGTTTTTACTTCATTGTGAATTACAGAGCTGGATACATTTCCTGTATTATCTCATTTAATGTTCAAAGCATTCACCCTTCACAGTAAGCATTGTTACTTACATTTTACAGATGCAGAAACCGGAAGTCATATAACAAGGCCACACTGCTAACAAGAAACAGTCATTCCTCCCACCCAAAGCTGATCCCAAAGCCCTCAGTCTTTTATGTCACAGACCTAGAGTGCTTCTGTGGGCAAAGTCACCAGATCGACCACCTGCCACCAGCTACCAGGCAGGGCAATACAGCAACGATTTAGCTCACCCTCCCACATTAACAGGAAGCTGTTTATCAGATTAACAACTCGCCTGATGCCACAGCAGAGAGGAGGGCTTGAAGAAACAGACTGGGCTTGGCTGAGCCTTTTATGCGGCTAAGGACACAGGGGTGTCTCAGCCTTGGAGCAGGAAGGTCTACTCCCTGCCGAGGAGTCACCACATGGGACCTACGTCATCAGGTCTGCATCTAGTGATGGGGAGAACACAAGGTTTGGAACCAGACATACACGTGTTTGAGTTCTGACAGGCTTTGTGTCCTCAGAAAAGCCACTCAACCTCCAAGACTGAAGTCCTTCAGCTGGAGAAAAGCTCAATCCATCTCCCTCAGGGCACTGAATAAGGTGACATATTTAGGGGGCAGGGAGTTTGGCCTAGTGGTAGAGTACTTGCCTAGCATGCCAGAAGACCTGAGTTTGATTTTCCATACCACATACATAGAAAAAGCCAGAAGTGGTGCTGTGGCTTAAGTGGTAGAGACTTGAGAAAGCCCAAGGACAGTGCTCAGGCCCCAAGTTCAAGCTCCAGGACTGGAGGAAAAAAAGATGATATATTTAGGGAACCTACTACAGAACTGGCACCTACCAGTGCTCTCATGCAAGAGCTCTCCCTCCTCTATATACAGGGTGGCCATTACAGGTTCCACTCATCAGATGAGCAAGTTGAGGTGTCAGCAGATCAAGCAGCCCGTAGAAACAAGTATGCCAAGGTTTTCCCACAACTTTTGTTTTGCTTTTATCTCCTCAAAAGCAAAAACAACTTCCTCTCACCCAAACTGTTCCATTTGGCTTTAAATGTATAGTTGTCTTAGGTCCTACTAATCTCCTTGCTCCCCTCCCCCAAAATCGTGTCATGCCCATCCCTCTACACACAAATCATACTGACCATCATAAGGCAATCCAGTTAGGGAGAATGGGAGGGAAATAATAGAATGGGTGGTTTACAATTCTCTCCTCAGCTCTCTGTTGGTGCAGAATCATGACTCACCTGAGATCTTTTATGAGGGCCAGATGCTGAGCATGTCTGAATTGCTTCAAACTGCTGCTTCTTCGGTCTATTAGTGGTAGGGAGGAGAACAACCAACATCCATATATGCTTATACATTTACCAGGAAATGTATTATATTGTATTCCAATCAGGATTTACCACAAGCCAAGAGTAACCACACCTAATGAGTAGGCCAAACCCAGCCCATTGTCAACAGAGAAAGCCCATCTCAAACATAAAAGATTTTAAATCAAAATGGATGTTAGACCATGATTCTTGGCACTGTTAAGTAGCTGGTGCTCCTTCCAGCAACACACAAAGTGAGGGTTGCTTTGGCACTCAGAATTCATCTTGGATGCTTTAGAAGAAAGGCAATAAAGCCTTTCAAAGGGTGGTAGGGGAATGATTTCTATATAAACTGCATCTGCTCCCCATCTAGGCCTTTGGGAACTTCTGGCATGGCCTCTGCCCACCAAAGGCTCATTCCCTGGTTCATACATAAACCAGCAGTTCTAATCTCAATACATGAATTGTGCCAGGATCACAGCTTAAATGCTCCAACTCCAGAGATTTGTGTTGGCCCAATATCCAGAGGATGTATTTTGTTGTTTTTAGTCACCTTCCAATATAGCAGCTTTTTCATTCTCGCTCCCTTTCAGTCATCTGTCTTGTCACTGTGAATACCTGGGATGAAGAACTTCTAAGAACTAGAGGTTTATTCATGGCCATTCAGCCCTGTTGCTACGGACTGTGGACACATTGCCCTGCAGCAGGAACACATGATGGAAGGCGCCTAATCACCTCATGCAGCTAGGAAGCAGAGAGAGAGACAAGAACATGACTGAGCCCAATATCCTCCTCAAGGGAATAGTAAAAGGTTCCACCACCTCCCAACAGCATCGTGGCTTGGACTAGGTCTTCAATATTACCTTTGTCTTAAAGAATCCAAATCAATCCTCTTAAAGAATATTCCAAAAAGGAATATTCAGGATCCAAAGGATACCTAGATAGGGTTGCATGTGCCTGCAATCCTAGCAACTCAGAAGGTGAAGATGGAAGAGCTGAAGTTTGAAACTAGCCTGGGCACAAAGGTTTGTGAGATACCCATATCAATAAACGAGGCACAGGAAGATCATGATTGAAGGCCAGAACAGGTTTTTAGAAAGAAAAAAAAAAAAGCATGCAACTCCATTTTGAGAAAATAAATTTAAAAAAGGGGGGGGGGGTCTATGGTAGAATACCTGCCTGCCTAGCCCTATCAAGTGTAAGACCATGTTCAAACTCTGGTATTGCCAAAAAAATATTAAGAAAAAATCCTAACTAGGGGCCGGGAGTTTGGCCTAGTGGTAGAGTGCTTGCCTAGCATGCACAAAGGCCGGGGTTCGATTCCTCGGTACCACATACATACAAAAAAGCCGGAATGATGCTGAGGCTCAAGTGGTAGAGCTCTAGCCTTGAGAAAATCCAAGGACAGCGCTCAGGCCCTGAGCTCAAGCCTAGGAGTGGCAAAAAAAAAAAAAATCCTATCAGATTCTTCCCCTAGTCACCAAAGACTTATGCCCACCTCAAAGCAAAATACATCCAACACATCTGCTAGGACTCCAAGTCCTAACACCCAAATCTCCACTTAGCTGTTAGCCCAGTAAAAATCACAAAGTTACACACTTGCAAAGCTCCTGGGAACAGGGTGGAGATTTCCATTACAAGGAGCAAAGCAAGACAGAGAAAATAACCCTGAGTCTCCAGGTTCCCCATCCAGGGCACACTGAAGCAGAATAAGAGCTCACAGGTCGTGGGTACACCCACATGCGGCTGCTCTCATAGAGAAACTCTGCACACTACACTACAGCGACTCTTGATAAGCATTCCACATCTTGGCATCACTAACTTCCTATACCCTTTATCACAGCTTCAGCCTCACACATAGCCCTGTCAGGAACCATGACCTACCTCTCTGCTGGACCTCTCAGGCTTTCCTCTGAAATCAATAAAAAGCCTCTACAGCCCTCATGGTTGCTGCATTCTGAATGCCTGCAAAACAGGCATCCTTCAAGGCCTATGGCTACACTGAGACCTGCTTGAACCCCTGACATTAAAAAAAAAAAAAAAAGTTTATATGCATTTACACATGTAAGCCTGAGGGTAGAATCCTGGGAGATTCCTGAGATTCGCTACAGGCATCTTATTATCCCAATACCAAGCACTTGGCTTCTTTTTTAGTGTGCCAATTGTGGGACTTAAACTCTGGGCCTGGGCTTTGTCCCTGAGCTCTTCAGTTCAAGGCTACTGCCCTACCCCTTGATCCACAGGATCACTTCTGGTTTTCTGGAGGTTAACTGGAGATAAGAGTCTCACGGACTTTCATGCCAGGCTATGAAAAGCCATCTTCAGATCGTGCCCTCCTGAGTAGCTATGATTATACTAATCTCTTCTGCAGCTATACCCTCCTGATCAGCATCTTTAACTATGTGGTGGCATGTCCCAATAGAGTCTCAAAAAAAAAAAACCATATTTCCCCCTCTCCCAATCCCTTGCCCTCCCCTCTTTTCTGGCCAAACTGGAAGTTTTCCAAATTTTTCAGCTCTGACCCTCCTTGCTGATTGTTGTGGTAAATTTGACTTGATCAGCCAGTAAGACCAAGGCCACAGTCTGAATGTTGTGCTCTTGGAATTTCCTCTGCCAAATAAAACCAGTGCATCAGCTTTAAACTTGGCCTCTCACAATGTCTCAGGGCCTAGCCAAAGTGAAGCCAAAGTATTTGCTATGATAAATCATGGGTGGCCTCTAGTCCAATTTCTCCCAGAAACCTCATAAATATAACTAACTGTCCACATGTCTACAGCATTTAGCCTTCTGAGTTATCACCAAAATCTCTCATTAAACTCCACTTATAATATTCTAGGTTTTCTCTAGCCTACTACTCTGAACTTAAAAATTCCTCCCACAGACCAGTTCCCAAGGTTTCTGACACATTGTCACATATAATCACAATAATCACATTTGCCCCATTCTAGTACCAATTCTCTGGGTTAGTTGGCTTTTCATCATTATAGCAAAATATCTGAGATAAAACACTTTATAAAGAGGAAAGGTTTCCTTTGGCTTAGATTCAGAGGTTTTAGTCCATGTTCACTTGCCCTGTTTTTTGCCTTTGTGCACACAGTGGCACTGTACTTCATGGTGGGAGCTCACAGCCAAGGAGGCTTGCAGCTGGGCACAGTGGCTCATGCCTATAATCCTAGCTATTCAGGAGGCCCAGGCACAAAAGGACCTGAGACTCTCATCTCCAATTAACCTCTAGAAAATGGGAAGTGGGGCTTGGCTCAAGTGTAGAGCGATACCCTTGAGTTGAAAAGCTCAGGGATAGTGCCCAGGCCCAGGGGCAGGGTGGTAGCCTTGAGCTGAAGAGCTCAGGGACAGCACCCAGGCCCAGTTCAAGCCCCATGACCCCTATCCTCCCCCTTCTCTCCCCCAAAAAAGAAGCTTGCACCTCAGGACACCAGGAAGGAAAAAGACAGGAAGGGACCAGAGTCCCACTTTTCTCTTCAAGGGAAACCTCTGATGACCTCACATCATTCCACTGGACATGACCCTGCACTGCTGAGCAAAGAACTTGCTGCTGATGGAATGGAATTTCTATCACTTTGGAAGTTGGTACAGGCTTGAGACAGATAGACCTAGATTAAGTCCTTCAATGGACATGAGATTATTTAAAGCCTGAAAATCACAAGTTGCTCATCTATAAAATGCAGCTATGAATGATTCTTTCATGGTGCGTATGGATAAAAAGTAGCTGGATTCTTGTCAGTGCCTCTCTCAAGCATGGTATCCCTGCCCTCAAAACAGAACAGTCAATATCCGTGAACTGAAGGACGGCATCGCCCACACTTGGACTTTCTTCCCCTGCACACTGCAGCAGCAATCCCTTCACTTCAACATCCCACTGTCCTCAAGTGCTGGGACTCCAGAGAGGAGCCTACAGAGATGATACTACCCCTCAGATGTGCTCTACCTGAATGACACAGCAACCAGGACTGATCCAGGCAAGAGGGGACCAAAACATGCTAAAGAGAGTAATAGTTGCCTGAGAGAGATTTGGACAGAGGTGGGCAGGGAAAGCCATCCCTAAGTCCAAGTTGCCTCCTCCAGAAGCCAACATCAATTATAGAGCCTCACCACTCCTGTCAGAGCATTCACAGGCGCATCGTGTTTGAAGACTTGAGTACCCGTATATCATTCACCATATCTTGAGACTGAAATGTTTCTGTTCATAATTTTCTGGACACAGACCTTTTCCAGAGGTCTTAAAGGATCTAGGGAATGTTAGGAACTGACAACTCCATCTCTACCCGATCACCAATGCACACAGTGTATAAGTACTTGGATTCAGATCATTACTGGGTTTAAACTGAGGCTCTTCCACTCACTGTGTGACCTCTGGAGAAGTACTGTATATCCAAATCCTGTTTTCTCACTGTAAACTAGACAGCAACTTGAGCATTAAATAATATGAGCGAAGTGCTAAATATGAACCACCATCAAACAGATGACATCACACTCCTTTCCAGACTGTCAGCTCCATACCATTGTTCTTCACCACACATCCCATCTGCTGTTACTGGGTTTTGAAAGGTCCTGTCTGCTTGTGACAACTTCTTCCCAACCCAAGGCACTCGTACTTCAAGAGGTTTGGTGGTAATAAGAGGCATAGCACTCACACAAACTGAGCACACTCGGCCAGATCTTCTGCTAAGTTTAGGGGATATCTAAAGGAATGCCACAGGGTTTCTTCTCCACTAGGCCCCATACTAAGGACACCAGTACAAAAAGAGCTTGTGGTAATGTGGACTGATGAAAGAGGACCTACCCACTGCATCTGGGAGTTTCAGGGAAAAGGAACTCATAACTTCAACATTAAGGTTGAGTGGGTATTGGCTGAAAGAATGAAGGTGAGGGAAGAGGCAAAGAAGATGCATGAGAAAAATCAAGGAGACAACCTAGAGCATGGCACATACAAAGAAACACAGGCAGTTATGAACTGCTAGAAAATACAGTGAGCCTGTAGTAGATGTCCAACCAGTATTTATTTGGATGAGCACAGAAGAGTATGATGGGTAATATATCAAATTGTGCACTATACTGAAGTTGGGAATAGAAGGGAAGGGAATCTTTGTTTACATTTTATATACTATTAATACATTTGCTTTAGGTTTATAGGCCCAATGTTTAAAGAGTGACCAGGCAGGAAATGTAAATCTGAGAAATACCAGCATTTAAACAAACCAGGTGGATATAGATGACCTCATAGAGGAAAAACATGCCAAGGGAGAAAAGGCAAGCATCTGAAGTGGACATTGGCCCTTTACAGTCAGGTAGAGGAAGATGAATTCAAGAAGGTGCCAGAAAAACAGCCAGAAGAATCAGAAAAAATAAAGTGTAAGTACTGCCTTGGAAGAAGAAAAGAATATAGTTCCAAACACTTCTGAGAGCTCTGAGAAGACAGAAGGACCCAAAGTAACTTTGACATGCCTGCCAAGATGTCCTAGAATACTCACAATGATCTTTGGTAAGAAAGACAAGCACCAGTGAAACAAAGGTATGACTCAACAGTACAGTTTTTGCCCAGCAAGCCAGAAGCCCAGTAAGAAGGAAGAGGGTGGGGGAGAAGAGGAAAGGGATGAGGAAAAGGGGGAGAAATAAGAGAAAAGGAAGAAGGGAAGCAGGAGTAAGGAACGAGAAAGAAGGCCAAGTCTTCCACAAACCCTATCACTATATTGTCTCAGTTGGGCCTTGTGTAATCAAATAAGTTCTGGAAAGCTCCTCAAAAGCATAAAGCTAGCTTCAAGTTACCACAATGGCAAACATATAACCCTGAACATCCTGGGAAAGGTATGAGCTCTAGTGCATCCCTAACTCTGATGCTCAGCAAGCCACACTTCCTTTGCTATTTTCCCATTAGTAGCCAAGAGCATCAGAAGAGTCTGTGGGCCCTTTCCCAACTCTCATGTTCCAACCAAACACACAGAGAGATTCTTGTTTTTTACTGAGAATTGAGCACTTAAAAATCTGGCTTTCCAGGGCCAAAAGTTTGGCCTAGTGGTAGAATGCTTGCCTAGAATGCACGAAGACCCGGGTTCTATTCCTCGGTACCACATACGTAGCAAAAAGCCAGAAGTGGTGCTGTGGCTCAAGTGGTAGAGTCTTAGCCTTGAGAAAATCCAGGGGCAGTGCTCAAGCCCTGAGCCCAAGCCCAGGACTGGGAAAAAAAAAAATCTGGCTTTCCAGCCAGGTACTGGTGGCTCACACCTGTAATCTTGCTAGCTACTCAGGAGGCTAAGATCTGCCAACCCAGGCACAAAAGTCCTTGAGATTCTTATCTCCAATTAACCACCAGAAAACTGGAAGTGGGGTTGTGGCTCAAAATGGTAGAGCCCTAGCCTTGAACTGAAGAGCTCAAAGACAGTGCCTAGACCCAGAATTAATCCCCACCACCATCCCTGTCCCCAACTCCTGAAAAAATCTTGCTTTCCAATATAAAAGTTCATTCAGAGATCATTGGTTGTGCGTTAATTAGCCATAGACAAGCAAGTGCAAGACCTGAGTTGCTCCCCAACTCTGCATCCAGGTGCAAGATCCAATATACCTGGATTTGAAACACAATGATGAAAGGCAATCACACTGATTAGAATGTGAGTTCAGAAAAAGCCCTGCCTTTAAGCCCTAGTGTGGTGCCACTGTACATCAAGGGGTAGCATAAATTTGGTGGTTAAGCCCGGCATCAAATCCCCACTTAAGAGATGCGTGACCTCGGGCAAGTTACCTAGCCTGGCTGTAGATTGATTTTTTCCTATGTCAAAGTAGGAATAGTAATAGTCCCTTCTTCATAAGACTGATGACTAGATGAGTTATTTAGAAAGTACTTAGAACAGCATCTGGCACATGAAAAACCACATGTATGGTTAAGTGAAATACAAAACATACACATACATACATATATATATATGTATACATATTGTGATATTGTGATGCTTAATACTGACAGTTGGCATGAATTGAGAACACATAAGAAATTAGTGAAGCACAATGTCTGTGGGGGTGTTTCCAGAGTAATTACATCATAAAGAATGACCTAATCAATGCTTTATTTCATTAATGATTCAAAATTCGAATGGAACTGTGGATGGTGGACTTGTTAGAAGGGAGACACTGAGAAAATATATATATATATCTTGGCATGCTCCCTTCTCAATAGTCTCTATCTACTCCCTAACTGATATAAAGTAAGGAGCTTTGTTCTACTATATCCTTCTCCCATTAGTAATCTGCCCCACCAAACATGGAGCTAGCCAAACTTGGACTCAAGTCTCTAAAACTCATCTATCCTCCCTTGGTTCCAAGTCACCGGGTGGAAAAATCTAATACATCCATGCAAATGCATTCGTTCACTGTCTCTACTCTGTCTGATATGTAAGCTTCCTCTTCTAAATATAACCCTCAGACTTCTCCAGTCACCCTCTCCCACTAACAAATAGACAATTCTAGACTTCAAATCTGAACATCACATAAAAATAAATCTTAACTCTTTGTGTGGCTACTACAGAAAGGAGGTTTGCTTTTCAAAAGGCAAGCCTCTTCTCATTTGCTCTAACTGGGTAATGTGGCCACTCCATCCCTGAAGATGGCAGGGTACTGGTCACACTAGACTATCTGGCTCTCAGGAAAGGCAGTCGACACACCCTTAGAGGAAGACTAAGGTCTGATTTGATCAGAGAATGAAAGGTACTCACGACAACTCTAAGGGATGTCTCAAATTCCTGTCCTCCAAGACTACACAGGACCTTCTAGATAAGGACACAGATGACAAAAAGCATGAATTTGACAGAAATATGGAAGGGGAGAAACAGCACCACATGGACAAAATCATAGAGAACTAAACACAATGCAACTCCAAATGAATGGCATGGAAAGTATGCATAGGAGGTAAGATGAAGAAGGCACAGGGAGATGGAAAGCTGGAGAGGCAGCTATCCTGAAGATTTATATGATACTGACCTGAACTCAGATAGTTGAGTAAATGACTGCAGAAAAGAAAAGGAATGGAGAAAAAGCTGAAAATGTGTTATTCCAGAGGTAAAGGAGGTAAAAATCAAACAGAAGGGAAAAAAATCTTTAAAGAAAGAGTATACCTAAAAGATAATAGGGAGACTATGTCTTCATAAGCCTTGTTCTGAGTGATTGACTTCGACACTGACCTCTGACAGAGTGGCATCAGAGATGGAGGCCAGGATTGTCAGAAATGTAATGAATGAAACTGAAGTGAGAGTGGTAGGCTACTCTTTCAAACTGTTTATCTTTACCAAAGCAATGAACGCAAAGTACTTAAAATATACACTGGGTAATTTGTCTACAGAAAAGAAACCAAATATTCATCTCAAAGGTTGTACTGCAGTCTTTGTAATTACAGCAAATAACTGCAATAATCTTCTATCAAGGGTTTAAACTAAACTGTATTCATACAAAATTTAACAATACTTTTAAAACAATGTTGTAAAAGGATATTTAGTGGCACAGGAAAGTTTTAGATTACAAAAATAACATGTAATATGCTGTGTTGAAATAGTTGAAATAATTATATATTACATAATCTAGTAACGTTAGCAATTATCACTAGAAGTACACTAGATTTTCTAGTACAAATGTGCCTATTTTTGTAACGTAAAAATCTGAGTAATGAAAGAAGAAAATGATTCGCTACAAGGAAAAAGCAGTTGGGGTTCCTACAGGTGGAAGGAAATTCAACTTATATAGGAGAGAGGAAAATGAGAAGTTGAAGCTTAACAGGCAATTGAAAAAGCCGTCCCTGGAACAGAGGGGGCCTAGGAAGGGGGACCCTAAGACCACCAGATGAGATTGACAGAGGACCCCAAAGCAGAAGAGGATGGGGAGACTAGCCAGTAATTCATTGTCACCTGCTACTCATATCAATCACAGGAAGAAAATTAAAAGGCAGGAGGAGATGGAAATGGTTTGCAACAGCTGCTTTGGAGAATTAGTAAGTCAATTAGCAATAAGAGAGAGGATTGCAGCAGCTCCAAGGGAGGGCCCAGCTGCCACTGAGGAGCAAGACTTGATCCCATTGCTAGTTAATTCATTAGCTGTAGCCAAAGAGGATGTGTGTGACCTGAATCCATCCAATGTGCATCTCAATAATATCCAGAGAGTGTGGCCCAGAATAAGACAACCACTAAGCTCAATACCAATGTGCTAAGTTAAGCACTGCTTGCTTCTTCTAGTGTAGTCTCAGGTAGTTTCCATCTTCCCTGTAATTACTGGAGGCAAAGGTAGTAACATGAGGAAGAAAGGTTAAGGAAATAGTACTTTATCAAACAAAACAGTTAAAACATCACAAATATATTGGGCCAGAATTACACAAGTAGCTCACTTCTAGATGAAAGACTAAAAACCTGTCAGTCTGATGGTCTGACCGTGAAGGGTTCCCTTGCAGGTGATTACAGGCATTTTAGTCTTGTGTATAAGTGTCCTCGGTCATTTTCTATCTGAGCAATGTAATCATTCTAATTTATCACGAAAAAGAAATTCAAAATTGTTAGCGACCAAATAGAATCCTCTTATAATTTGAGCTATGGGAAAAATCTCTTTCCAGACTAGGGAAAAGAGCCACCCACTGTATACATGTTCTTTGCTGAACTGTCTTTTCATTGTAATTAACCCTCAAGACAGCTTTGCAGAGATAAGGTGCCTTAATTTTTGTGTGTTTGTGCTAATAACAATACTGGACCTCAAAGTCTCAGGTTCTCACTCAGCTGGCTTGCTCAAAGTGGTCACTCTAGAATTTGAACGGCACCTCAAGTTTAATAGTTTGCTGGTTATTTTGAAGACAGGCTCACAGACGTTTCTGCTCTGGCTGGCTTTAAACTAACACCCTCCGGGCCTCAGCTTCCTGAGTAATGTGTCCCTTATACCAGCTCCCAAAAGTCGATTCTATCAAAGTTTTCATACTTCTGCCTTGGTGTCTGGAGGAGGTTCCCGACTATTCGATTCATAGGCCTCCCGAAGGCTGCTTTTCTCCCGTTTCCGTAGCACAGGCCCCTGGTGCAGACAGAAAATCTCCTAATCAACGGGCCCGGGCCTGGGAAGCCATGTATGCGCTGGAATGAACTCTTTCACCTCCGGTCCACAGAGGCCTCGGTCGGGCCCCTTTCCTGGCGTGTCTCCACCTCTAGATAACCACCGCAGGCACCCTGCGGAGGAGCCTGCGGCCAGAACCAACGCAAGAGCTGAGGAAAGCCACGGGAGCCCCGCCATGCGGCCTACTCCACAGGCCAGAACTCACCTCGGCCTCGACGACGGCCCAAAGGAAGCACGGCGCCCACGCGCCCAGACACAGGCGTGGAGGGCGGGGCCAGCGCGGGGTCTCACGGGAAAGGGGGTTTATAGGAGATGGACAGGGCCCCCGCGTAGGCGGGCCCACCAGGAGGGCAAGGAGGGGGGAGGGGGCGGGATTACGGAAGTAGGCGTGGTCAGCGAGGGCGGGCTCACTGAAAAGGGCGGGAGAGCAGAGAATGAACCTTGTCTGGGCGAGGTTATAGGAGATGGGCACAGCCCCGTGGGCGGGCTCACGGGAGGGGCGTGGTTAGTGGGCGGGGCCGCGAGGGAGGGGCGGGGCCTCTGGAGGGAATCCAGCAGGGGAGCTGGGGCAGCTGCGTCCACCGGGATTGAAAGTTGATGAGTGACTCGTTGTTTCACGCCGCCTCTGTTGCTACAATCGAACTGGCAAATATTTACCTTGGGATCCGAGTGACTGAAAATATTTGGCTGGAGCCAGATGCGGCGCGTGTCTGTCCCTGAAATATTAGCTAAAGGAGTGATTTAGCAAAATAAAATGGTGGGTGGGGCGCCTGGGTGGTGGGGCTGTTTACCTTCCTCCAGCTCACGAGGCCCGGCGCCCGGGGAACGGAACAGCTGCGGAGCCTGCCGGGAGGGAGGTCTGTTTTGGTTTGGGGCGGACAGTGCTGCATAAATCAGAGATGTGGAAATACACATCCTCTCAACTCCTGATCCTGGGGAGGCGGGATCTGTTCCATCCTTAAGCGCTAGCTCTCGTCCCTCCCCCCCGCGGCGCTGGTTTAGGGCTCCGCACGTGTCTCCACGTGTGCAGGGAAGTGAGTTACAAGGATTCAGGCAGGTGCCTTCGGGAGGAAGTCTAGCTGGCAGAGGCGCACGCTCCGAGCCCCGGGGTGACTAGGGGAAAGGAAGGTGCGGTGGTCTGCTAGCTTCACACCTGCAGCCCAGCCCAGGCGCTTGCTGGCGGATCCCCGAAGCGCAGGCTCACCTGGCACCTCCCCCCGGGCGGGGCGGGGCCTGCTTTGGCGGTGCTCTGCCCCGCTTCCACGCTCAGCTGCTTCCACGTGAAAACGAGGGTCTTTGCTCGCCACTTAGTGGGAACTGACCTGTGGAGTGTTCGCGGAACCGTGACTCCACTCAAACGTCTCTGATACACACACCTCCTTTTTTTTCCCCCCCTTTTGTTTCTGTGACCCTATTTTTCTTCTTTCTTTTGATTAACAAAAAATTGCAGATTTAGGAAATTGAAATTTACTCCTTTCATTCTGCAGATTGGGCCGAAGGGTGATGGGAATGATGTTGTTAGGCTTTTGTTTTGTGGTTTGAGGTGTTAGTATTCAAACCCAAGGCCTCACAAGTATTAAGCAGACTCCCCACCGCTGAGTTACACTCCCAGATTTTTATAGAACGTTTTAGTTTCTCCAGATTACTTTCTGTCTTTTAGTTTTAAAAATCAACACATAGCCAAGTGACCCTGACTTGAATACTGCAGAGAAAGATTTACCAAACAGAAATCATAGTAACATGAGCTGGGAAAGTGGCTTAGTGACAGAGTGTTTGCCTAACATGCATGAAGTCCTGGGTTCGATTCTTCAGTACCACATATACAGGAAAAAAAAAACAAAAAAAAAAACAGAAGCAGTGCTGTGACTCAAGTGGTAAAGCACTAGTCTTGAGCACAAAGAATCTCAGGGACAGTACCCAGGCCCTGAGTTTAAGCCCCAAACTGACCCCCCCAAAAAACAATAGTAGCAATAACAAGCTATTAATGCATAGTGTATAGATTATTTATTTATTTTTTATTTTTATTTTTTTTTTTGCCAGTCCTGGGCTTGAGCTCAGAGCCTGAGCACTGTCCTTCGATTTTTCTCATTTGGGGTTACTGAAAAAAGCATTTTTTTTTGTTTTGTTTTCTTTTGTTTTTTGCCAGTCCTGGGCTTGAGCTCAGGGCCTGAGCACTGTCCTTGGACTTTCTCAAGGCTAGAGCTCTACCACTTGAGCCTCAGCACCACTTCTGGCTTTTTTCTGTGTATGTGGTACCCAGGAATCGAACCTGGGTCTTCATGCATGCTAGGCACGCACTTTAACCACTAGGCCAAACTCCCGGCCCCGTGTATAGATTATTTAATATGGAAATTATGTTTTATGATGCTATCGTGTCTTGCATTAGGCAAAGTGCTCTAGACCCAGTTAGTATCTGCTGCATTTCCTTTCTTTATTGCTTTGCCTTCTTTTGAACTGATTTCTAATTTCATGGCCATCTAATTGTTGGGAAAGTACACGTGTTTTTATTGTGTATTATTTCAGAGGTCACATTACTAGTTTAGGATAGTAATATAACAAACTCGGAAGTTTAATATCTTGATCTTCTTTCCAAATGCAGGATTTAAGAAAGCTGTAATTTTCGTATTTCAATCCAGTATTTCAATTCTATTTTCCTCTAAAACCTTAAATACTGCTGAAGTTTGATGTTTCACACTAAATGCTATTCCTCATTTATCATTGTCTTTGCTGTCATTCCTCCCTACATATCAGGTGTGTGTGTGTGTGTGTGTGTGTGTGTGTGTGTGTGTGTGTGCGCGCGCGTGTGTACTTGGGTTTGATTCAGGACTTGGTCATTCTTTCTTAGCTTTTTCACTCAAAGCTGGTGCTCTGCCATTTGAACCACAATGCCATTTCTAGCTTTTTGATGGTTGATTAGAGGAAAAAGCCAGACTTTCCTGCCTAAATTAGCTTCAAATGACAATCTTCAGATCTCAGCCTTCTGAGTAGCTGGGATTACAGGCATGAGCCACCAGCACATAGCTAGGCTTTTCTTTTTTATGCTAGAAAGCATCTTTCACAGTATCTTCTAATGAGTAAATTCAGATTATTGGGGAAGATAGACACCTTCACTATTTTGCTCGCCTGAAATTTTTATTTTTTGTTGTTGTTGGCCATGGGGTTTGAACTCAAGGCTTGGGTACTATCCCTGAGCTCTTTTGCTTAGGGTTAGCACTCTACCACTTGAACCAGAGTTACACATCTGGCTTTTTTGTGGTTAATAAGAGACAAGAATCTCAAGGACTTTATTACCAGGACTGGCTTGGAACTGTGATCCTGCATAGCTAAGATTATAGGCATGAGCCACTAGCACCTACATGAAAATATTCTTTACTTCTCTGTCTTGTATCGCAATTTGACTAGCTATGGCATTCTAAACTGATAGCTATTTTCTCTCAAAATATTAAATACTCAGATACATTGTCTCCCTCATCTTTTTTTTGGTTGGGGGTCATGGGGCTTGAACTCTGGGCTGGGTGCTGTCCCTAAGCTCTTCAGCTCAAAGCTACCACCCTACCCGTGAGCCACAGCCCCACTTCCCATTTTCCAGAGAATAATTGGAATTTAGAGTCTCTCAGCTTTGTATTGGCTTTGTATTGCCCAGGCTGGCTTTGAACCATGATCCTCAGCTCTCAGCCTCCTGGTAGCTAGGATTACAGGCGTGAGCCACCGTGCCCTGCCTCCCTCATCTTTTGTTGTAAGAAGTAAGATATTAGTATCATTGTCTTTCCCTTCTTTTCTTTTTGAGTTAAGCCTCTCTTGTATATGCCTGAGTATTCTTCAAGTTCAGTAAGACATGTCCAGATGAGTTAAATGTATGTGTATAGATTGATATGTGTATTACATGCATAAGATATATTATGCTTGAGATTTAATGGGGTGTCTGCATTTCAGAAATACTGTTCTTTTCCATTTCTACTATTATATCTTTCTGGAGCTCAGATAGTTAGCCTTCACCTAGCTTCAGGATACATGAAGCAAAAACTGGTAAAATTGTAAGGAATCCAATCTTAATACTAGTTGATCAAAAATTGACAGAAAATAAAAAACAGGCCGGCTTGGTGGCTCACGCCTGTAATCCTAACTACTCAGGAGGCTGAGATCTGAGGATCATGGTTCAAAGCCAGCCCAGGCACTAAAGTCCGTGAGACTCTTATCTCCAATTAACCACTAGAAAACCAGAAGTGGCATTGTGGCTCAAGGCATAGGGCAGTAACCTTGAGCTGCATAGCTTAAGGACAGCTCCCAGGCCCAGAGTTCAAGCCCCACAACCCACAAAAAATATAAAAGAGACCACCAGCAATATTGATCTAAATGGCATATATCAGACATTTCACCCAACCACATTCTACTGAAGTACACACAGAAGGTTGGGGGTGAGGTTGCAGCAAGAGGATGACTTGACCTAGGACTTCCAGACCCACCTGGCTATTCCAGCATTACCCTGCCTCAAAAGAAAAAAGCTTTGGTTTGATGATTAGTTTTACTTGCCAGAATATAGAGAATTATTCATGATATTCGATCCTCATTACTACCATACACACAAATTTCTTGCCCTGTTTAGAACATATAACAAAGTCCTAGTTGAGAATAATAGTACTGTTAGGTACTTATGGCTCACGCCTGTAATCCCAGCTACTCAGGAGGCTGAGATCTGAAGTTCATGGTTCAAAGCCAGCCCAGGCAGAAAAGACCATGAGATTTATCTTCACTTACCCACCAAAAAACCAGAAGTGGAGGTATGGCTCAAGTGATAGAGTGCCAGCCTTTAATGAAGAAGCCAAGCAAGAGCCTGAGGCCCTGAGTTCAAGCCCCAGTACTGACACAAAAGAAGAATAGTGCTCGGCACTGGTGGCTCATGACTGTAATCCTAGCTAAGAAGGCTGAGATCTGAGGATCATGGTTCAAAGCCAGCTAAGACAGGAAAGGTCTCAAGACTGTTATTTCCAATTAACCATCAGAAACTGGAAGTGGCACTATGGGTCAAAGTGGCAGAGCACTAGGCTTGAGCTGAAGAGCTCAGAACAGTGCCCAGGCCCAGAGTTCAAACCCCACAACCAACAACAACAAAAAGGCTCACAATAACTGTACTAGCAGCCATTAATATTTCTATTTCACAGGTAAAGCAATTAGAGTTAACTTGTCCCAAATCATACAACTAGCCAACAAAGGAATTTGAACTCTGCACTTTGCTATTAATCCTGATCGTCTTCCTTTTCTTTTCTGTGTGTGTGTGTGTGTGTGTGTGTGTGTGTGTGTGTTGAGGTTTGAACTCAGATCCTGTGTATGCTGTCCCTGAGCTCTTTTGCTCAAGGCTAGTAAGCCACAGCTCCACTTCCAGCTCCACTTCCAGCATTTTTGGGTGCTTAAGTGTCTCACAGACTTTCTTGCCTGGGCTGGCTTTGAACCATGATATTCAACTCTCAGCCTCCTGAATAGCTAGGATTACAGGTATGAGTCACCCAGTGTGGGGCTCCTGATCTCCTTTTCAAGCTGCAGTCTTTTTTCTTCATACTGACAGTGTATGGTGCCATTTATATCATGAGGAGACACCAAAGCACCCAAGAGATCTCACAGAGTTCAAACACGCAGGTCCTACTACCTCACAGTGCCAAATACAGTGACTTCCTAATGTTAACTGTCAGAACCCCCGGCATCTGGGTTCTTTCCAAAGTTCTGGGCGGTCTTTGCTTGAGCCACTTATATCTGAGTTTGATATGAGACCCAGGCTTTCTTGTGATTCTTCAATGATTTGAGCTATCATTTTTTTGTATGCTTTAGGTCAGCTCTGGCCTTGAGCTAAAGCTTCTATCTGAATATGCAATCAGGAAGCTCTGATACTTCCTGAGGCAGCTCTGGGCACACTTTACACAATGCTTTCTTCACTTTGGGGTGACTTTGGGCTCCTAGAAGGTCCAGCTTTCTGGCAGGGTGAACCCAATAGTTAGTAGAAGAAGTGAACTCTGTGGTCTGTGAGTCCTTGTGCTTCCTGAGCAATATTCCTGGAGCATTTGGAAAGAAGGCAATGATTAAGACTAGAGTGTAGAAAACCGTTAGGAAGAAGGAAGTTTATCACATAGTGGGGCAAATCTCCTAACCACCCTCAGAATATGAGCATGCACCAACCTCCCATTGTCATGACCAAGCCCAGGTTGCTGGAGGGAAATTCAAGACAAGACCAGGACAGAAGCTGCAGGAGCGTCAGCATCTTCAGATACCTGAATCCTTCCATCAAAGAACTGGAGCCAGGAGCAGCACAGATGGGCTGATAATGTGTACTGAGCTTTTCTACCCTAGCTCCTACATTGGTGAAATGCTTCCATCATTCTATAGCCACCACTGTGCATTGAAGAGCTGATTCCTTGCTGGTCATATCTTAGAAGTATGTGATAAATTAACTCATATAATTTGATTCTCTCTTTTGTTTTTTTTTTGGTGGTGGGGGAGGGTTTGGGGTTTGAACTCTGGGCCTAGGTGCTGTCCCTGATCTTCTTTTGCTCAAGGTTAGTGCTCTACTACTTGAATCACAGCACCACTTCCAGCTTTTTCTGTGAGTAATTAGAGATAAGAGTCTCACAGGGCTGGGACTGTGGCCTAGTGGTAGGACATCTTATCTCCTATAAACTACCAAAAAAGGCCAGAAGTAGAGCTGTGGCTCCAGTGGTAAAGCACTAGCCTTGATCAAAGAAGCTTAGGGACAGCGCCCATGCCCTGACTTCAAGCCCCAGAACCAGCAAAAATAAATAAAATAAGCCATGCGCACAGTGGGGAAGTAAAGAGACATTATAACAGCAAGCAAAACAGAAAACCCCACAAGGACACAATGGAAACTGAAACTCCAATAATCTTCAAATAGGCAATTCATCTCTGTAGCCTATATATAAATGTAAGTGTATGAAAAGCAACAGCTTGGGGAGTGGTAAGGAGCTCACCACAGAACTCATGCTTCTTCTTATTCTTTTTATTACCATTGGTGGCACTAGGGCTTGAACACAGGGCCTAGACACTGTCCCTTCACTTTTTCACTCAAGACTGATGACTTACAGACTTGAGCCACAGCTCTAATTCTGACTTTTTCCTGGTTAATTGGGGATAAGAGTCTCATAGACTTCCTGCCTGGGTTAGCTTTTTTGTGTGTAGGGATGGGGGTGGGGATCATAGAGCCTGATTTCTGGGCCTGGGCACTGTCCTTGAGCTCTTCAGCTCAAAGCTACTGCCCTATCCTTGGGCCTAGGCATTGTCCCTGAGCTCCTCAGCTCAAGGCTACTGCCCTACCCCTTGAGCTACAGTCCCACTTCCCATTTTCTAGTGATTAATTGGAGATAAGAGTCTCACAGACTTTCGTGCCCAGGCTGGCTTTGAATTGAGATCTTCAGATCTCAGCCTCCTGAGTAGCTAGGATTACAGGCATGAGCCTGTAATTACTGGCACCCAGCTCCTGTGACTGATTTTTTTAAAGCTACAAAACATTTCAGGTCTTTCTAGTCCTACAAAAAAAATTAATTATAAAAAGATGAGTATAGAAGAAGTAATAAAGAACTGGGCAATGGTGGCTCATTCCTGTATTCCCAGTTATCCAGGAGGCTGAGACCTAAGGATTGCAGTTCAATGCCAGTTGGAGCAGGAAAGTCCATGAGACTTATCTCCAATTAACCACCAGAAAACAAGAAGTGGTACTGTGGCTTAAAATGGTAGAGCAGCAGCCTTGAGCAAAAGAGCTCAGATATAAGGCCCAGGCCAAGAGTTCAAGCCCCACAACCAAGAGGGGGTTAGAGCAGGAAAGAAGTAATAAAGAGTAAGGCTGAGGGAAATGGGCCAAGTAGAAATGATGTTATTGATGAAATTCTAGTTTTTTAAGCTCAAGCTATAATTGTAGTTATTTAATCTTGTAAGCTTACTCACGCATTTTATTAGAAAAGATATTTTGCATATGACAAATGCTACAAGCCTAAAAAATGCTAAGTAAAATTTCTAAATAAGTGTTCAGGGAATTGTGCAACAATAAAAAAGAGAATAATCGTTAAATATGATTATTGAAATATGATGTAAAAATCAATGTGGATAAATTCTTTAATAAAAAAGATAATAATCAACATTTTGAGCTGTATCTGAGATCAAAGACAGGGTGTATAACCCTTCTCCTGAGATACTCCAAGGAAAAACATTTGCAGTTCTGATCTAAGAACCAACAAGTGCTAGTAACATTGTAGGGACCCCCAAGAGGATCATGCTTTTTAAAGCCTGAAATGAGAAAGAGATAGGGGAACTGTTATAGGTGTATTAATTTTGGCACATACATATTCAGGAAGAAGTGGGCACTGTCGCCTGAGATAAGCTTACACCCTGGGCAGGTTGTCATCTTGATTCATAGAACTATAGCCTTCCCCCAGGCTGCAGGTGTAGGTTGAAAAAAGTCTTCTGGGGGCATTCTAATCCCTATCTTCCTCTCCTGAGCTGAGAGGCGTCATCTCCTAGCTGAGTGTTTCCAGGACCCAATCAGGGTTTTGATAGATCACAGAACTTGGTCAGAGCCGGAAAGTCCCTTAAAGAACATCTGGCCTGACCTCCTCACTGCATGAGGAAGGAAACAGACCTGGAGAGGGGATAAGCAACCACTCCAAAACTAGTTAGAAGACGGAGGGCATGGCTCAAGTGGCAAGGCACTGAGTTGTTTATTACCACAACTAGGTCTTTTTGCCCTGATGAATATACTGGCAGTTTGGAGACTCTTATGATTAATTTTGTACATTATCTTGACTAGGCCAAAGACTTCAGAGAGAGCCAGTTAAACATGTCTCACCCCCATCTATGAGGGGATTAACATGGACACCATTACATTAATCAAGCAGATTTCCCTACCTCATGCAATGGCTGGACCTCATTCAATCAACTGAAGGACTGGATAGAGCAAAATGGCCACAAAGGAACCTGGCCCACCAGCTGCTCAGACTAGAACAACTTCCATTTTGCATATCAGCTTTCTAATGGCAGATGTTGAAACATCCACCATCCATAACCATAGGAGTCAATTTTATAATTTTATGTGTGGAAGAGACTATAAGATGCCAACTCTAATGCATGTGCGTGCGTGTGTGTGTTACTGGGGCTTGAACTCTGGGTCCTAGCACTGTTCCTGAGCTTTTGTGCTCAAAGCTAGCACTCTAGCCCTTGAGATACAGCTCTACTTCTGAACCTTTTGTTGTTATTGTTGTTGGTCGTGTTGTTAATTAGAGATAATTCTCATGGACTTTTTCTGCCAGGGCTGGCTTTGAACATCTCCACCTTCTGAGTACCTAGGATTACAGTCTGGAGCCACCAGCGCCCTGCTCTAACACTTAAATAATTTTGTTTCTCCAAATTAGTAGAGAGAACCTTACCCAGAAAACTTCAGACCCACTCCCTATACCTAAAACATCCCAGGCTTGGACCACCAACCACCAGCAGAAAGGAGGCGTCCACGTAGTCCCTTGGATATCGTTAGTGATGCTCAAGGATGTTGGTTGAGTGGCTAGGAAGCAGTGAACATGTGACACTGGCTTGTGGGCTGCGAAGAACTTCCACGTTCACAGCTGACCAGTTCACATGCCTGAAATGAGAACCAACACCGGTGTCAGGCAGCTGAAGAGTGCTCGTGGCCACTGATGCCATTATCTGAGAATGACGGATCTACGGCTTAAAATAGACTCAAAGTCAGGTGCCAGTGACTCACACCTGTAATCCTGGGTACTCACAAGGCTGAGATTTAAGTGTTGAGGTTCAAAGCCAGCCTGGGAAGATAAGTCCTTGAGACTTTTATCTCCAAGTAACCACTAAAAAGCTGGAAGTGAAGGTGTGGCTCAAGTGGTAAAGTACTAGCCTTAAGCATAGACAGACAGACAGACGACAGACAGGTAAATAAGTAAGCCAGCCCAGGGACAGTGGCCAGGCCCTGAGTTCAATCTCCAGGACCGGTAGACACACATACATGCACACACACACACACACACACACACACACACACACAATTGTGAATCATCAAGTAAAGATTAAGATTTTAGTATTATATGACTTTGCTGATCTGCTTTCTCTGTGTGTGTGTGTGTGTGTGTGTGTGTGCGTGCTCTGGTTCCAGAGCTTGAACTCAGGGCCTGGCCACTATCCCTGAGTTTTGTTTTTATTTTTTTGGCTCAAGGGTAGTACTCCACTTGAACCACAGCTCCACTTTCGATATTTTTGGTGCTCAAATGGAGGTAGGGTCCCACAAACTTTCTTGACTGGGCTGGATTTGAATTGCAATCCTCAAATCTCAGCCCCCTAAGTAGCTAGGTTTTATAGGCATGAGCCTATGTAACAGAGAAAATAAAGCAAAATTAAAAAATAGAGTTAGATGACCTTCAAAACTCCTTTAAATCCAAAGGTACTTTGATTCTCAGAGACTTTCAAGTCTCATTTGCGTAGTCAGTATGTGGTACACATCCATCCTGCTCTGAGTTAAGGACACACTTCAAGCATGCCTAGAAAGTTGTCATGTCAGCGTAAATTTGTAAACTCAGAAAAAGAGGATCTGAGAATCAAAGTACCTTTGGATTTAAAGGAGTTTTGAAGGTCATCTAACTCTATTTTTTAATTTTGCTTTATTTTCTCTGTTACATAGTGCCTAAAGACATGATGTAACCAATAATGGCTCAGAAAAGAAGCCCTAAAGATGGTAGGTGCTGACATTATGCTATGGTGGGCCCCCAAGTCCAGTTCAGAGCTTGTCATTCATATTCATGTCAGAGTCCAGGAAGAGTGGCTTTAGTATGGGAAAAGAGGAAGTGGAGACGTCATGAAATCTCTGGGAAATATCATTCAGAGGCAAAATATGGACAAGAATACGAAGTGAATGGAAATATGGTGCTTATCTCCCAAGGAGTCATGCTTACCCTCAGAATAACTGAACAGCACCACTGCAGCCAACCTTGCAGAGGTGTAAATCACTGCTGCTTCTCACAAAGGGCAACCTAGGAAATTGTCTAATTCATGTGAAAAGGCAGAATTGAAACCAGGCTTCCGAATTTACTCAAAATTTAAAAAAAAAAAAAAAACCCTCAATGAAGCTTGTAAAACTAGCATCGAGAAAAAAAAAATCTAACTTCCTTCTTTTGCTTCTCTTCTACATTAAAACAGATTCAGGCTTGAAAAAGCCTTGCAAATTTGGATCCTTCCATGAATAGGAGAAAATAGACTGACAAAGTATGCTTCCTCTCTGTCTCTCTTTCTCTCTCCTTACCTCTCTCTTTACAATATGCTCAAGATATTTCATTTAAAAAGTAAGTAAAAGCCAAATGCCAGAGTTTCCTGGGCAGGAAACTCCATGAGACTTTTATCTCCAACAAACTACTCAAAAAAGCCAGAAGTGGCACTGTGTCTTGCCTTGAGAGAAAAAAGCTCAGGGACAGCACCCAGGTGCAGAGTTCAAGCCCCAAGACTAGCAAAAAAAAAAAAAAAAAAAAAAGTAGGCAACATTGAACTTAAAAAAGAAAAGGACCTTTTCTTAACAAGTCTTCATAAGCTGCAAGATTTCTACTAAATACTAAGATGTTGGGCCAGGAGTTTGGCCTAATGGTAGGAGTGCTTGCCTACCATGCACAAAGACCCGGGTTCAATTTTTTGGTACCACATACATAGAAGAAAAAAAAAGCCAGAATTAGGGCTATGGCTCAAGTGGTAGAGCTTGGCCTTGAGAAAGCCCAAGGATAGTGCTCAGGTCCTGAATTCAAGCCTCAAGACTGGCAAAAAATAAATAAAAATAAAAAAACTTAAGAAAAATTAGTATATAACTCAGAATGATAGATGTTGAGGCATTTAAAAAAATAAATACTAAGATGTCAAAAAATAATCACAAAATTCAAATTCTCATTTGTGATCATTTATGTATGTATCCAGATGGTAAAGAAGTAGCTAGACATAAATCATACCCTATTCCCAGATTAAAAATATAAACTATAAATGCACACTTGTAGATGATTGGAAAAGAACACTACAAAAAAATAAACTTTAAAGCTAGAAAAGGTTTGGGTAAAATTTCTTTTCTTTTTCATTTTTGCCAGTTCTGGAGCTTGAACTCAGGTCCTGGGCACTGTCCTCGGGTTTTGTGTATGTGTGTGGGTCATGGGGCTTGAACTTGGCCAGGATGCTGCCCCTGAACTCTTCAGCTCAAGGCTGCCACCCTACCCTTGAGCCAAGCCTCACTTCCCATTTTCTAGAGGTTAATTGGAGATAAGAATCTCAGGTCCTTTTGTGCCTGGGCTGGCTTTGAACTTTGATCTTCAGATCTCACCCTCCTGAGTAGCTAGGATTACAGCCTTGAGCCACTGCACCGGCATGTCCTTGGGGTTCCCCCCCTGCATATGTGGCACCCAGGAATCGAACCTAGGGCTTCATGCATATTAGGCAAACACTCTATACTAGGCCAAACTCCCGGCCCACCATGGGTGAATTTTCTTAAAAAAAAATTTTAAACCGAAAAAGAAAAAAAAAACGAAAAATTTAAACCAGGTGTGGTGACTCAGGCCTGGAATCCTAGCTGCTCAGGAGACTGTGATCTGAGGATCGCAGTTCAAAGCCAGCTTAGGCACTAAAGTCCATGAGACTCCTATCTCCAATTAACCACCAGAAAACCAGAAGTGGTACTGTGGCTCAATGGGTAGGGTGGTAGCTTGAGCTGAAGAGCTCAAGGACAGTGCCCAGGCCCAGAGTTCAGGTCCCATGACCAAAAAAACATTTTTAAAAATAAATGTATTATTAACTTCCTGAGAAGTTTTTACTATAGAGATAATATAGGAGCAGGAATTTAAACATATGGTACTGTAGATCCACAAAGGAGGAGAAAGAGAAGCCTCCTCTGTGCTTCTTTGCTGCCCTGGAGTGATCAGGTTAAATAAGCAAGCATCAAAAGATAGGTCAAATCACTATCGATACCCAGCTCCCAGGGCAATGGCAGGCAAGAGTCACAGCACAGTGATACTCTGCTGTCCCTTTAATTGAGGCGGGGCTTAAAACAAAAGTCATTGTTCCATTTGTGTCTCAAATCAATCAGATGAAATTCACCTTTTACATGGCCTGAATCCTGATAGCTCAGCACACCTGATAGGTAATTTAATCATGTCTGGTGTAGATGAACACAAACTCAAATTAGCTCCTGAAAGAGCTGAGCTTCTCAAGAGATAGCTGTGCTTTTCCACTTTTGTGCAAGAGCTGAGCTTCACCAACTGGCTAGCTGGAGGTATTATTAAAAATTTAGTGAAAGAAACAAAGGTGTGCTCTGGTGTCTCTCCTTACCGTTTCTCCTGTTACTCCAGCAGACAAAAGGCATAGAACCTGCCTCATGAATAATGGGACATGGAATATTCACAATCTATTTTTAATGGAGCCAAGTAATAACATTAAAAGAGATATTTGCAGTCTTCAAATTTCACACAGTCACAGGCACAGTAATTTGTTTTGATTCTGAACCAGGGAGAGCAAGATAATGGCTATCCAAAAACAAGACATGCAGTCAACATTAAAAATTACAGCTCCTAGACTAAAAATGGTTCACTTTTGTAATCTCAGCACTCAGCAGCCTCAGGTTATGAGGTTAGTGAGCTCAAGGCCAGCCTGGGCTACATGGTGAGGCCCTGTTTCAGAAAAAAAAAAAAAGCTCTCCTTGTTTATAATATAAATAGGGAACATGAAAATGGGCTAAATGATTTAAATGTCATCAATCAGACAGAGTAGGAGAGGAGAGATTCAGAGATTTCAATCAGTTCAATTCACCCCTCAGTATAATTTGCTTTCTACACTGGGTGGAAAATAACCAATCGCATGTGTGGAGGCGCATGGGGACGGGTGATTTGCATTGTCCACTGTGGCTTTGCCTCAGAGGGCGGGGCATTATGAAGTGGCTCCCAGATGTCCCATTTATCACCCCTCTGCAACCAAATTTAAGTTCTGGATGAGAATAGACTGGTATGGAAGAAGGTCTTCAAGGACAGAGATTTAGAGGGATTGGAGCAAAGCACCATGAGACCTTCCTAAATCATCGACTCAGAAAGTCTCTGGCTGAGGGTAACACAGCTGTAGAACACCCACCTTGGTCTGTACAAAGCCCCAAGTTCAATTCCTACCACCGCCACAACAGAAGAAGTCCTATGTGCCTATTGGTTTCCTAGTATCAAGCAACTCCTCACACTTGGGCTGCAGAGTAGAGTCCGTGCCCAGGATAAAGCAGTCATCTACTGTGTGCCAGGCACTGTTCTGGGGGCTGAAGATTCAACAGTGACCACATAAACAGAGCTGTGCAGGACAATGTCCTGACAACTGGAGATATGGTTAGTATAGAACAACAAATAAGCTCAGTCGTTTCACCTTTAGCTCTGTAATTTGCTACCATACCGCAGCTAACCAGCTGCATACTTTTTGTCCTTTCTCTGTGGAAGCAAAGTAGTCAGTTGGACTGGGACAAGTGAACCCATATCCACATCTTATGGCTAAGGAAACTGGTCTCAGGGACACCAAAGGATTTGCCCAAGTCGCATAGCCTATTTGTAACAGAGCCTAAGGAATCCAATCTCCAGAGCCAAATCCATGATTCTTTACCTATCTAGGAATCTTCTGCTCTGCAAAAGAAAAAAAATGGAAGTCTCCTGTGGGAGAATTGATGTACCTGTGCATGGTCAGAGCTCTTAACATCCCTACAGGTATTCACTATCTTTGGATATCGGCTTGTCTGCTTTGCCTTTTTTTTTTTTGCCAGTCCTGGGCTTGGGCTCAGGATTTGAGCACTGTCCTTGGGTTTTTCTCAAAACTAGATCTCTACCACTTGAGCCACAGCACCATTTCTGGCATTTTTTTCTATGTATGTGGTACTGAGGACTCAAACCCAGGTCTTCATGCATGCTAGGCAAGCACTCTACCACTAAGCCAAACTCTGGGTCCCTACTTTGCCTTTTTAACATCACTAATTTCCTTCAGTGCCAGCTTCTCCTACCCAGAAAAATAATAAAATAAAGCAAAACAGAAAACCCAAGTTCACTGCCTAAATGAGAGGCAAGCTTCAATAGTCTTAACACTTTATTAACTTAAAACATCACTCTAATAAATATGTACTAACAAACATAATGCACTGCAAAAAGATCCAAAAACATTTACAAATCTCATCAAAGTAAAAATACGAAAAATACCATTTTTCCCTTATAGGGTACACATGGAGGGCCAAGGAGTTAGGAGACAAAGGATTCCACGTGCCTACCGGCCCAGACATCGGAAAGATGCCAGCTGAACAATAAAAACTGGATATGTACATGAATCTTTGAAGTAACTCTTCAACTACTTTTTGTTTATATTTGATAAGAACCAAAAGGGAAGGTTCGAGATACTCTTGTTCTCGGAATTCCTTGGAGGGAAAAAACAGACCTCAGCAGCTTGGAGGTGCAACTGTTAGCTTTTAGGGGACAAGGAGCTGTGGCTTTAAACTGCATCCCCAGGATGCTGAGTGAACGAATGCATCTGGTCCACAGGCATTACTGTCTTGCCTCCTTTGACGATGCCCTGCAGACTTCCAGCACACAACAGCTCTGACCAAATCCGTTTTTTCCCCCTGCTTCTTTCTGGGGCAAGTGTGATGTTGCAGCATCTGGTACTTTTCAGAAGAATCAAACTCCTTCCCTAAATCAGTTTCTGAACTAGTCTAGAGGAGGAGAAATGGTTTATAGTCAGCACCCAATAAAAAGAGGGTCAACACACTCTCCAGAAGGAAAAAAAGTCACAGCTGTCCTTACTAAATGAGCGCATTAAGCCTAGTGTCCACTTGTAAATGGTGATTTCCTCCTCTTTTCACATAAGTACACCAAGAGACCCCAGCAAGAGTGAAGACAGCGGAAGAAATATGTCTGCTATCTGCTGCTGTCTGTTGAAGTGTGAAGGACTGCAAGGATCCAAGACTGTATCTGATCCTGGTTGGAATTTGCATCTTCCAGGTGTTGAGGAGCCCAAAGAGCGGGGGTAGGGGAGGGTCCATTCTGGGCAAAAAGTGGCCCTGGCAGCTCTGGGAAGGAAGGTAGAAAGCTCGCTCCGGAGAGAAGTGCAGACTGCAGGTCGGGGGTGAGGAGTGGGGCGGGAGGGAGAGCCGCCCGCGGTAGTGTGGAGGAGCCGCCTGCAGCTCGCCCGGGGGACAGCCGGGCTGCTCACTTGAGTCCGTGCTGCGTCTCCCGGTGCCTGCGTAGATCCACCTTCCGCTGGAAGCCCTTCCCGCACAGGTCGCAGCCGAAGGGCTTGAACCCTGTGTGCTTGCGGCTGTGGGTGATGAGGTTGGAGCTCTGGCTGAATGCCTTGCCACACACCTGGCACTTGTGGGGCTTCTCACCTGCGGGGAGGGGAGGAGGTATGAGTAGGGGATCCATAGTGATCCACGTGCGTGCCCCCACCACAGCAGCTGGCTGCACGACCCACTCTAGCAACTTGTGGGGTGACGCACTGACACGACTGACATCCCAGCCTGTAGACCCGGAGGCCGTGGGTCACCAGGTGGGAGACTTTCTGAGTGGGGGTTCCCAGCCAAAGGCCTCAAACCATTTCCTGCCAAACGGAAACAGCCAAGGCCACGTGCCCGGCCCAGCTGAATCCCGGCTCCCCTGATTGTAGAAGCAGGGAGCCCCCAGAGCAGATGTTCAACAGGAGGTGGGCGGAACTGTCCCACAAACCCTGTGACTCGGCTCCAGTTCAGAGGAAGTTTTCAAATCTGAGTTTCCAAGTGGGTGTTGGTTTCATGTTGACCAGTGAAGCCGTCCCCTCTCTCCTTAAAGATGGCAGAAGGAATCTGAGACAGACATTTCCCCAAGTCTTATTTGAAAAATCCATATGAGCCATAAAGTACTTAACACAGCAGACCCTTTTCTATTTGTGCTTTCTTTCTGTGAGGTTAATCACAGGATTCTTTATATGACAGCACGTCTACCACAGATTGGTAATCCACAAACAGAACACAAATGGTATACAGCTCCACCTAGCCCAAGCATGGCGGTGTGGATAAGGACTCAGCCTTAGAGGAAAAAGCACAAAACAGATTGACATTTGTTTTTGAGTAAACCCACAGTCCCTCTTCTTGCACTTTTGTTTTCATGTTTTGATTTCTTGGATAAAGAGTCACCCAACAAAATTTATACTGTTTAGAGTTTTAAATAAAATCCCATAAATAAAGTCTGGCAATGTGTGATAAGGGCTTAATGTTTCATTCAGTCAGGATCCTAGCTGTATTTTGTTTGGTGGTTTGGATATTTTTAGGTGTAAAGAATGGATTGAATAGGAATTTCAGGTGGTTGGGGGGGACGCATCATTTAAACAGGACTTGTTTTGTTTTCAAATAACTACTATCTAAGAATACAAACACAAAAGTAGGTGTTTGGAACACATTGATTTTTTTAAAAAATACTCATATTCTGCACTAAAATTGCCAGATTCCAAGTCTTATTGACTATTAAGATACTGCTCTTAGAGACATTCCAAGATGTCTTCAATACCCATAGTTCCTAGAATTAAAATCCCTACCTTGCAGGATACCAGTGGTTCACATCTGTAACCCTAGCTAGTCAGGAAACTCAGATGTGAGGATGACAGAAATCAGCCCCGAGTGTGTGTATGGGGGAATTCCATGAGATTCTTATACCCAACTAACACCCTCCCACCCCCTCTCCCCAAAAAACTAGAAGTGAAGCCGTGGCTAGAGCACTATCTTTGAGCAAAGCAACTCAGGGTCAGCATCCAAGCCCTAAGTTCAAGCCCCAGATCCAGCACCAAAACCAACCAAACAACAACAACAACAACAACAAAGAAGAAGAAGAAGAAGAAAAAAAAACAGCTGCACATAAAGTGTCAAAAAAAAAAAAAGAGGCCAGAACTGGAAGACAGAGCACTCAAAGGCTCCATGCTTCATGTAGTCTTAACTTTTAGTAAATCACTCAATGGCTCTGACCTACTAGATGATTTAGAGAAGCTTATTTTACTTTATGGGGTGGTAGGAAAGGTCAAGCAAAATGACAGATTTGAAAGCATTTTGTGAATTACAGAGCATTACTATAGGTAAGGAATTACCACTGGCCAGGCATGAATTTTATGCCATTTTGAAAAGAGAAAAAGCGAACAGAAACTTTCTGAATTTGCCAACTATCATGACTGAAAGTACAACATGATAAAGAGGTCAAATGCAGACATCTGAGAAGTCAGACAGTAGTGAACTGGAGCCCGGGCTTACCTGTTTAGCAGTATAACCCTGGACATGTTATTCTACTCTTCTGTACCTTACTTTCTTTATCTCAAAAGTAGGAGTGAGGAATGTTTTTTTTTTTTTTTTGCATCTTGGACTTGTAGTCACAAGAAAAAAATTACTAATATTTGCTATCTTTTAAACAGTTCTCTATAAAATAAAAACACAGAGGAGGCCACGAAGCCCCTTCCCTAGGGGGCTGTGTGGGAGCCCCACAGAAAAGTCCTCCATGTCTTGGTAAACATGCAGAGCAACACTCGCTATTTCACCCATACTAGGCGGCAAGCTGGAGCAGCTGTTAAACTAGGGGGGAACTATTTTTCCCCCAGGACAGAAAATATGCAGGTTTACCTGCTGTTGCTTCAAATTTACCTGTTGTTGCTTCAAGGCCCCTCTGGGGAGAACCATATTTGTGAATGAACCTAAGAGAATCTGTCTCTGTCACCCCCCAACCCCCTGCTGCTGTGATTCACTCCAACTGGAAAGCCTCCTCTGTCACTCACAGGGGCCAAAACATTAGGGAGGAGAGTTCTGTGGACCTCGGGGTGTTTCTACCAGTCAAGGACCTTCTGCTCACCTGTGTGGATAAAGGTGTGCTTCTTCATGTCTGACTTCTGGTGGAATCTCTTGCCACAGTACTGACAGGGATAGGGCCGGGTGTCAGAGTGGATGAGCAGGTGTGTGGACAGGGTGGATGACCGCTTGAAGCTCTTGCCGCAGATCTTACAGTCAAAGCTGCGCTCCTGCAGAGAGAACCCAGGACTCCTGCTCCTCACTGCTTACCTCACCCCAAACTCTCAGCTTCTCCTGGCTATCACAGCCTGCACATGATCCTTCCTTCCTCGTCCATTTCCATTCTTCACGGGCTTCACTCTCTCCGTCAACATACATCCTTTAAAACGCTTCTTCTACCAAAACACTTTTCAACCACAACTCTCCACACCCCGCAGCAGAAACGCGCACCTCCATCTTGCATTTCTGACACTCATTTAACGCACTGCTCTCCACCCCCAGTGAGCACAGGCCCGCACCTCCCCAGCCACTGTGGGCGCTGCAGGAGAGGGGCTGATGTTCTTCTAAGCAGTCTTTGTAAATGAGCATTCTCCTACCAACTTGCCCCCCCCCCATGCAGTTATCTGTGCACTGGTTTGCTTATCTGCCCCCCTCTGGCTCTCAGCTAAACTTCAATCGCCATTCGGTCGTCCTGTCTAAAACCTGGAATACTAAAGGACTATCCTCAAGTACTTGGCACCTGTTGGTAGCCAACGAGTAACAATAAACGAATGAAGGAAGGACAAGCTGGGCAGACGTGCCCCTGGGTGTTCTAAGGAAGCCGAGACCCCCTCCTTCCTAGTCTGGGGCGGGGGGTGTCGGTGCGGATTACGGAACCACCAAGCCAGGTGAAGAACCAGGGCTGATAAACCAGATCCATACGAGCAGCTTGCACCAGAACCCCCAAGGAGTCACGGGGAGCACCTTCCGGAGGCCCACGACGCTGAGCTCCCGCGGTGGAAGCCTGCCTGCCTGCCAGCCGGCTATCGCCCACATTCCTCTCCACGCCCAGGGTCGCCGAGGGCGCCGAGGACCCCGCGGGCGGCGGCGCGTACCTGCGAGTGCACGGCCTTGTGCTGCTCCAGGCTCACCCCGTGCCCGAAGGTCTTGCCGCACATCTCGCAGGCGAAGGGTCTGGAGCCGCTGTGGGAGCGGCGCACGTGCACCTCGAGCCCGTGCGGCGTGGAGAAGACCTGCGGCGGGCGGGGGGGGGGAGGGAGAGGAGAGGGCGGCTGAGCGGGCCGCGCCGGAGGCGAGCGGGGCGCGGGGCGCGGGGCGCGGGGGCCTCACCTTGCTGCACTTGAGGCACTTGTAGGAGGCGCCGCCCAGCAGCAGGCGGGTGCACAGCAACTCCGACTCCACCTTGACGCCGGCGCCCTGGTCCGCGTGGAGCTCGCGGCCGCGCTCCGGGTACAGCCGGCCCGCCGCCGCCGCCGCCGGGCGCTCGTACAGCCCGGCCGCGGCGGGTCCGAAGTCGCCGTAGAGCCCCAGGCCCGGGCCGCCGCTGCCGCTCCCGGGCGCCCCGGGCCCCGCGCCGCCCGCCGCCCGCTCGGGGCCGTACAGCGCGGCTGTGTGGCCCGGCTCCGGGGCGCGCTCGCAGAAGAGGCCCAGGCCGGCGCCGCGCTCCAGGGCCCCGCACGGCCTGTAGCTCTGCACCAGGTGCCGCAGGTCGGAGCCCGCCAGGCCGCTCCACGAATAGGGCTTGAAAGGCACGGGGAAGGCCTGGGCGTCGTCCAGCGACGGACACACCGACTTCTCCGAGGCTGCGGAGGCAAGGGACGGCGTCGGCTCGCAGGCAGGAGGCCGCCGGCCCGCACAGGACGCCCGCTAACCGTCCCGCGTTCAGCTTCGTTAGAACGCGCGAGGCGCGGGGGCACCGCGGGGAGAAACGCGCCCGGGACGGGGCCAGGAGAGGGGTGGACCGCGGGGAGCACGCGGGACCCCGCACCAGGCGTCCACAGGGACACGCGGACTTGCGCTGTGAGCGAGGGGGAAGCCATGGTCCCCCGGCCTCCGGTCCCTCGGGGTCCAGGGCCCTCCCTGTCTCTCCCTGTTCCCACAGAATCCCTGGGCCAGGACGCAGGAGGACAGTTAAGTGAGGGTCTAATTAGACGAATCTCAGAAAACCGCGAGATGCGGGTCACTGGTGCCACCGCCTGTAATCCTGGCTACTTAGGAGGCTGAGATCTGAGGATCACGGTTCAAAGCCAGCCCAAGCAGTGAAGTCCGTGAGACTTTATTTCCAGGGAACCCCCAAGATGCCGGAAGGGAAACTGTGGCTCAAATGGTCGAGCACTAGTAGAGCAAAATCCTCAGGGACAGCTCGAGGCCCTTAGTTCAAGCCCAGGAATGGCAGAAAGGAAAGGAAAGAAAGAAGGGAGAGAGAAAAAAGGAAGACAGACAGGCAGGCAGGCAGACTGGCAGGCAGGCATGCAGGAAGGAGGGAGGGCAGGAAAGAAAAGGAGGCGCCAAGAGTCTGGTGAGGTGGCTAAGGGAGAGTGAGAAGGGGGAGAGGCGCTCCCCAGCCCCATTCTGGTGACAGTGTGATAGGAGAGTTTCTCAGAATCATGTTTACAATTTATAACGTTTAGTCACCACCACCTTGGGGATGGCGTTTTGAACCGAGCTCATGAGCTTTTACAAATCTGTTCAATGGCACACTCCAGTGCGGTGAGAGGCTGCACCCCAGCTTCTGTTGGAGGGGTTGTAGCTGCACCCGGGTCTTGCCCCGCTGTGTCTTGGGCCGCCCCACATCCCCACCCGTGCCTCACAGATACTGGAGCTGCGGCCTGGACGTGTCAACACACTGAAGGGAGCCCTGTGGGGAGGGGAGACGCCCCACCCACCGATGCAGGAAGCCAGAGGCTCTGCACACGGGTCCTCTTAGAACCCAAACTGAGCTGCAGACTGAGATTCTCCTCACCCCCGACCCCCTTGTCTCCCAGCTCTGGCAGGCTCAGATCCTACCTCTGCTTGAGATTTGAGGGTGGGATGGGGTGGCCTAGATCCTGGGGTCCTAACACACTATAAACAATCAGCTCTGGTCGGAAAACCAAACCTGGCTGTTTTCGTTTACCGTCCAATTCCATTCGTACGGATGGAGAGGGGGTTCCACCACCTTGGAAGGGGAGCCCCACGCCCCCGTCCCACCCTCCATGATCTTCCTCCGGAGTAAGCCTGTCCCCAGCTGCCAGGGGATCTCCCCCGGCGCCGCGGCGTCCCACCGGGCCCTACCTGGAGACACGGAGGGCGACGGAGGCCTCCAGAAGTCCTCGAACTCCGAGCTCGGATCGCCCAGGCTGCCGTCGCAGCTGTCTGGGGACGCGGAGGCCCTGTCGGGGCCCTCGGTGAGCTGAGACTCGGGGGACAACCGGTCCCGAGGCTCGGCCGTCGCGTCCCCGGAGCTCGGCGTGCCGTCTGCGGAGAGGCGCGGGGGGAGGGAGTCAAGTTGGGCCGGGCTGAGTTCGACCCCAGCCTCTGACCCCGGAGCCTCCCCCCCCCGACAGCCGTCTCGGGAGATCCCCGACTGTCCGGAGCAAACAGGATGTCAGAGAGGCATCGGGGCTGCCACCCCCAGTTCCTGGGGAATAGGGGGCCCGAACCCTGGGAGCAGTCCCGCCTAGCGCGCGCGCCCCGCACCTGCTCGGCCCGTCTCCGGCGGCGTCTCCAGGCGGAGGGAGTAGTCGGGGCCTGGCGAGCGCGGCTGGTGGTAGCTGTGAGCCTTCTTGCTCTTGACGAGGAAGGAGCGCGGCATGGTGGCCCGCCGCCCGCCCCACTCGGCTCCAAGGATCCCCGGAGGCGCGGTCCGCGCGCGGTCACTCGGAGCACTGGAAGGCCAGGAGACGCGCTGTGAGCCGCGGATCCGCTCCCTCGGGCCCGGAGCCTCGGCGCCCGGGCGGAGGACGCGCGCCGGCCGGGGAGGAGCGCGCCCCGCGGGGGAGGGGCTTGGCACCAGGTGGCACTCGGACAGGTGGCGCGAGTCCCGTGCGCCGCCGCCACAGCCACCTCTGGGGTTGGGCCACAAACCTGCCCCAGGGCCCAGCTCCGGCCTCCTCCCCCAGCCCGGCCCACGTCCCAGCCCCCGGCCCCTTCCCGCCCCCGGAAGGCTCGCGGCTCACAACGCCCCGCGCCCGGGTCCCGGGCGGCCGGTTGTCCCGGCTTCGAAGCTGCAGCGCGCGGATTCACTTAGACACCAGAGGTGGCGAAGCTGAAGGGGCGAAGCGCCCGGGACCTCTAAGACGCGGGAAGGGGGTCAGGAGCGGGGACGCACTAGGCAAGACTAAGGGAGCACTTGTGCGTAGGGCGGGGGAGCTGGCGGCAAAGGAGCAGCCCTTGGCCCGGGAGGAAATGGCATCCAGGCGATGGCTCACGACCCTCACTCGTGCCTCCACACCGGGGGCCAAAAAAAATGTCTCCGGAGCCTCGGATGCGGCAGCCACGAGCCACGCTGCGGCTGAGGCGAGTCACTCCCGACCCAGAAGACCTAACCTCGGGAGCAGAGTCCCGGGGAAGAAGCACTTTCCGTTCCGCTCGTCAAAAGTCCTGTCCCAGCACATTCGAGCCTGCGGCGCACGCACGATCCGGGACGCGCGCGGTGCCCGGACGGTTTAGGAGACGAGGCACTCGAGCGCGCCGGCCTGCCGAGGAGGGGGAGCGAGCCGTCCGCGCCGTCGCTCTCCTCCACCCCCCAATCAGTTCACCTAATCTCGGGTGGAAACCCGAGCCGCCGGGAGGCGGGGCCGGCCAGGGGGGCGGCACCCCGCGGCCGAGCTCCAGGGTAAACGAATCTGCAGCCCTCCCTGCGCCGAGGCCACCCCGGCCCGGTTTCCGAGCGAGCTGGACGTCGTCGGGGTCCTCAGGCCCCGTGCAGTTGACACTGCGGAATCGCGTGACTCCGGATGAAGGACACGCGTGCCGTCGGCGCGCTCCCTTCCAGACCCTCAGGGGGTCGGCCTGGAGGGCGCGCGCCCTACTCCGGGTCCCGACCGCGTCCCTTTCTTCCGGAGAGTTGGGGCTCCGCCGAGAGAGGACGGGGAGGGCGGGCGCGGAACTCCCAGTCGCGTTTCCCCGTGACGTACGCGCCAGGACTTTCGGGGTACCCGCCTTGGTGTAGATTCCCTACGGTCGGGGCCCTGCCGCTTCATTGTTCCCTGCAACCCCCTGGCCGTCCAATTAGACAACACAGACGTTTAAAAAGCCATCCTGAAAGCCACCCGAAAATCTGGACGAAAGGAAAGGGGGTGAAAAGGCGCGGACGGCTACCCCGGGGATTGGAGGCGCGGGAAATAGGGGCGAGGCCAGGGGCCACGCGGGGCCGGGTGGGAGAGGAGGCGCCCGGGTCCCGTACCCCGGCCGGCCTTCCTGGTTCCTGGGTGGGAGCCGGGAGCAGCCGGGCGCAGCGCGTGGGAAGGCGGCCTCGCGCCGCAGCTGGCGCCGGGGGCGGGGCGGCCCCTCCTCGCACGCGGCCTGCGATGGCGCGCGCCGCCCCGGCCGCCGTCTCCCCTCCACGACAACCTTCCTCCCCGGTGAACCTCACTCCTCGGCCGCACTCGCCAACCTCCCACCCTCGCGGCGTGGGTCCCCCCTACTTCCAACCCCACTCCGGGCAGGCGCTGTCCGGACGCCCGCCCGGCCGACGGGAGCAGGTGGGGACCTTCCCCCACCCCTCCCGTGCCCGGCCGGTGTTCCAGGCCGCCCCCGCCGGGGCGGGAAGCACAGCAAACCTACCTGCGGGGTCAGAGCGCGGGCACCCCGGGCCGAGCGTGTTCAACGGCGTCTGGCTTTCGGGAGAGACCTAGCGCTCTGACTTTTTTTTTTTTTTTTTTTTTTTTATAAATCTCCTTCTGAGCTCAGCCCCCAAAACCACAGCTTCACTTCCTGAGCGTTACGGAGAAGCGCGCTGGCCCTCGAGACCCGTCGCTCCCATCCCCCCCACGTCGGGTGTTAGGGGGGCGGGCCCCCCGCCGCGGCGCAAGGGTCAGGAGGTGGCCCCCAGCCCCGGTCTTTCCATCCGGCTCTCCCTCCGCTTTCCCAGCCCTCCCCGTGTTTGTGGTGGGGCGGCGGGGGGCCAGGGATGGGGAACCCGGAGGTCTGGACACCCAGGCACTAGAAATGACTAGAAAGAAAATTGAACTATTCTTGGCTCCCGAGAGACTTCCGCAGCGAGAAGTCTCAGATTCAGGACACAGATTGACGGGCGCGGCGGGGTGGGGGTGAGGACCGATGGCTGGGGGGGGCTCCCGCCCCTCTGCCTGCGGGCACCCCCAATCCCGCCGCCTGCTTTGGGCCGCGCCACCCCCGGATCGCCGCCGTGAATCACCGGGCCGTGGTGCCGCCGGCCTGGAGCCCGGCGAGTGACCACGGCGTCCGCAGAGCGAAACCTGCCCCGCCGCCCCGAAATAGCTTGTTGTGGAAACACTTCGGGATAAATACGCCCAACCAGGCTGAAAATACCTTGACACCCCATCCCAGAGGTTTGCTCATTTCCCTTCGGATTTAGGTAATGGTTAAATTTGGAAGAGGTGGGCGAGCATCGAGCCCCCGGCGGAGCGGGCCAGGCGGCGCGTCCCGAGGGCGCCCGGCGAGACCTGCGCGGGCCGCGCGCCCTCCCGACGCGGCGCGCGGCCCTCGGCCTGGTTCCGGTGGTGGTCGGGGCGGCGCAGTGAAAGGGCGCGCGGGGAGGGGGCGCGCGCGCGCGCGGGGAGGGGGGGCGCTGCCCGGCTGGCCCCGCCCGGCCGAGCCCGGTCTGGGAACGCGGACCTCGCGCGCGCGGGCTCTGCCCTGGCCGGAGGCCGTACCGGGGCACCTGCGTCCTGAGTGCGGCGGGGAGCGGCAGCCCGCCATCATGGCCCAACTCCGGGAGGTGTTCCGCGGAGGTCCATGCAGGGTGGGCATCGGAGCTTTCTGGTGTCCACCGTGGGCTTTTAACAGACATTTGTGGACTGGGACGATGAGTGGGAGGGGACAAACGCCGTATCCCCCAGCCCTCGACCTGATCCTGGTTCCTAGCGGTGTGGCCCAGGTCAGAAGCATTGTAATCACGTTGCTTTTCTGAGTGAACTGAGTTGGGTTCGAATCCGTTCCGTGCTCAGTCTTACTTGAGCAACATCTGACCTGGAGAAGCGAGGGTGATGATCCGAAGCGCTCGTAGACTAGCACATTTTAAAGTTTCTGTTCTGGGTGGTTGGTGCTGGCTGCAGAGTGAATGCAGCTCTTTGTGGTGGCCAAGCACCTGCTCTGCTTCTGAGCTACACCTCAGCTTCAACCACCAGATTTTACACGAGTCCAAATTGTCACGAGAAGAAAATTAAGTGATTTGCATTTTGCAATGTGAAATTTGAAATGTGTGGAAAATGGTGGTGCTTCAAGCACATTTCCCTAAAAATTGATTCATAATAGTATATTCCACTATTGTATGCCCGGACAGGCACTGCTCAATTATTTGCTCTCAGTCCTCCTGGTTCAACACACATTTTTAAAATTAAGTCAGAGGATGAGAAAATGGATAAGCACAGCAACCCTATTCATGTTATATTTCTTATATGTTTGTCATGGCCTAAAGTGTATAAATCTCCAAGAAGTCCAAAAACAAAATCTTTCCATCTTCTAACCTATCCAAGAAAAGAAGGCAAATGTATTTTTAGAATATAATTTATTTTTATTAAGGTGTTGCACAAAGGGGTTACCGTTTCATGTCAGGCAATGAATACAATTCTTTTAGATAATGTCACCCAGAAGGCAAATATTTAAACAAAATAATACATATAATAGTGTTCTCTCCCCCCCCCCCCTCAACTAATGCTCTACCACTTGAAGCATAGCTTCACTTCTGGCTTTTTTGTTGGTTAATTGGAGATGAGTCTCATGGACTTTCCTTCTTGGGCTAGCTTTGAACCACAATCTTCAGATTGTAGCCTCCTAAGTAGTTAGGGTTACAGGCATAAGCCACTGGTACCCTGCTTAATAAAAGTTCTTGATAACCAAGATACAGAGAAGTGCTGAAACCATTTCCTTTTCGTATTAGCGATTTCAAAGCCAAACATCCTTGACAAGGTGCTGTGACTATTTAATAGTTAAGTGTGAGTGAAGAATCAGAAAACTTGGGTGAGGCTGTGAGGAGGAGAGCAAATGTTAGCTTGAGCAGTCTTGCCTTAGAAAAAAATCCCTTTCTTTTAGATTAAATTGAGTTATTTTGCTTTCCATTTGTGGCATCTTGAAGATTCTGGGTGTGCAAAATAAAAGTAGGAACTGGGACCTGGACACTCAGAGAGAAGACGTGGGGCGGGGTGGGGCAGACAAATCTTCCATTTGTCTCTTTTACATTTTGGATTGTGTAGGTGTACGACGAAACCAATAAATGCACATTAAAGTAGCTAACTAGTGAGGTTAGGGCAGCTCTAGTTGTATAGTATCAAAGTGACATTCCCCTTTGGGGGACCATAGGACACAAACAAAAAAGGGGGAACTCAGAGAGGTTAAGAAGCTCTCAAAGCTGCAGCAAAGAGCCAAAACTGGAAGCAACAATACAATGAACCTACCTTTGATCTCGCACCACCCCCAAACTGAAGATATTGGGCACCAGTCATGCACACCCCCCTCTACTAACAACAATCCTTATCTCTTCCCATATTTCTTTGAAATTGAAAGAGATGGTATGGTAAGCAAAATGCTCATTTGAAAAATAATTTTCTATTAATAGGACCTTTACAAAAATGATTTTTTAATTTTTAAAAGCAACTTACTAATTTTAAGTAACATCAGTGTATCTGTAGATACATGGAATTAAATAAGCTCATATGGCAAACATTTCCAAGCTCTGGACATTCATCCATCTATCCTAAGCATCATCTCAGGTCAGAATTTCCCTCCACTGAAAGATTTGAGCTGGACATGGCACATGCCTATAAAACCAGCACTCAAGAGGCAGAGGAATGAGGATCTCAAAAGCTACATTCTCTCTTCCCTCCTCTTCATATTTTTGTTGAGACATTTAAAGAACATTATAGCCAAATGTCCTTAGTGCATACCTGTAATGCTACCTACCCAGGAGGCTCCAATCTGAGGATTAATCTCCAATTAAACAGAGAGAGGGGGAGAGGGAAAGAGAGAGGGGGAGGAGAGAGAGAGAGGGAGAAAGAAACTAGAAGTGGAGTTGTGGTTCAAGTGGTAGAGAACCAGTCTTGAGCAAAAACAACTCAAGGACAGTGCCAAGACCCTGAGTTCAACACACACGCGCGCACACACACACACAAGACTATTACCAGTCTCGTTTTTTTGTTTTGTTTTTTTATAGAGATTTCCAGTTACAGTGCTAAGTTTAGTGTATGGGGGTTTGTGAGAAGAGCGAGTGATTCTGAACTCACCCACTCACCCAGAGAAGCAGTGCTTCTGTTCCCAGCGGACATTTCCACAATGTTTTCCTCACTGGCTCTTCACTGTGACATTGCCAGGAGTAGGTAAGGAGAGCTGTGGTCTTCTGAAGACACTCAAGTGTGTCTGTCCGTCCCTGTTCTGCCAGAGTTTGGGCAAGTTAGTTCACTCCTCTGGACTCAGGGCCTCACCTCTGGGGTCAAATGCCAGTATTGACATGGAAGAATGTGCAGTGAGCTTTTGGTTTCCATTCCATCCTCTGGGTAGCAAGAGTGAAGAATGGGCCACTTAGTGACTTACACCTGGACTCCTAGCTACTCTGATATATAGGCTGAGATGGGAAGAACATGACTTGAAGCTCGCTTGGGCAAATCTTTGGGACTCTTATTTCCAATGAACTGGCTAAATGCAGAGGTGGAGGTGATAGAATGTCTGCCATGAGTAAAAAAGCCAAGCAGGAACACGGGACCCTGTTCACATATACACAGAGAGGAGAGAAAGAGCATGCGCAAGAGACAGAGACAGAGATGGAGAGAATGAGGAATGTTACAAGTTAGGATGCCCTGCGTTTTAAAAGCTTTGACATTTACATAAATTATATATAATTCAGTAGAGAATAAAACCCAGTGAAACAACTTTCAAAATGTGTACTCTCCACTTGAAAAGAATTCATTCTAATTTTTTTTTGGTGGGTCCTGGGGCTTGGACAGCTTGGGTGCTGTCCTGACCTGTTCAGCTCAAGGGTACTGTCCTACCTCTTGAGCCATAGATTTTCTGGTGCTTAATTGGAGATAAGAATCTCAGGGACTTTTGTGCCTCGACTGGCTTTTGAGATCCTTAGATCTCAGCCTCCTGAATAGCTAGGATTACAAGCATGAACCACCAGTGTCTAGCTGTTCTAATTTTTTCTTTCCTTCTTCCTCTCACCTTCTTTCCTTCTTTTCTTTCTTTACTTCTCCCCTTCCTTCTTCCTCTCTCTCTCTCTCTCTCTCTCTCTCTCTCTCTCTCTCTCTCTCTCTCTCTCTCTCCTCCCTCCCTCCCTCCCTCCCTCCTTCCCTCTTCCCTCCCCTCCCCCCTCTCCCTCCCCCCCCTCTCTGCCAGTCCTAGGGCTTGAACTCTGGGCCTGAATGCTGTCCCTGAGCTGCTTTTTGCTCAAGACTAACTCTCTACCACATGAGCCACAGCACCATTTCTGGCTTTCTTGAGTAGTTATTGGAGCTAAGAGTCTCATGGATTTTTCTGCCCCAGCTGGCTTAGAACTGCAATCCTCAGATCTTAGCCTCCTGAGTAGCTAAGGTTGCAGACCTGAGCTACCAGTGCCCAACCATAAACTATTTTTTTTGCCAGTCCTGGGCTTGAGCTCAGGGCCTGAGCACTGTCCTTGGGCTTTCCTCAAGACTAGAGCTCTACCCTGAGCCACAGCACCAGTTCCAGCTTTTTTTTTCTATGTATGTGGTACCGAGGAATTGAACCCGGGTCTTCGTGCATGCTAGGCAAGCACTCTACCACTAGGCCAAACTCCCAGCCCCCCATAAACTATTTTTACAATAAGGGCTATGTAAAAAAAACTGTGACATAAGAACATTATGTGATACTCCATTAGTATGTGCCATTTATATAATTAGATATCCGCCAAAAATATAAAATATAATACTCTTCCTTGTCTTTGAAGCATAATCTTTCATGATTCTAATTGCTGCAAAAAGATTCCAACAACTAGATTACATTTACTCGATGCCTAATTTAGCATTTAGTTTGTTTTCACTTCATTTTTACTACTTTAAATAATGTGTTGAAAATTTTCTGGATTTAGCTTTCTCCACTTTTATAGGGACAGTGCTACCCCACATCTTAAGGTATTCTTTTATAGTAGAAGTTCTGGATCCAACCATGAATATCATTATGACCTTTGATATATACTAGGGTATGTGCCTTGGCTAGCACCTTTGTGTGACACATAAGCTAAAAGAAATTATATCACTTAATAACTAAAGTACTTCAAAAGTGTAGAAAAGTTAGACCTGAATTAAAACCCAGTTTTGGCACTTGTCTTTATTTTAGTACCAGAAAAAGTGTTTTGTTACACAGTGGCCACACCCTGTCAAATTGCCATAATTTTATCTACATGATGTTTGAAAACATTTCATTTTTGTCTTTGGATTAGCTGTCTTAGTGAAGGTAGTCAGATAGGAATTACGTATTTTTTCTAAATTGTATGAATTCAAGGAAAATGCAAAAGAAATGTGTACTGACTAAATATAAGTTTTAGATATGCAATTCTCTCTTTTACAAGCAGCAGGCTATCAAAATAATATTCTGGCAGTCAAAATAATACGATTTCCTAATATCTTCATTTATAGAAAATGGATAAGGATTTTGTTCTTTTTAATCAACATATGTAAAAATTGGGAAGTGAGGAGAAGAAGAAAATTTGTAGATAAATGAATAGAAGACTTATGAGTAAGACGCCATCTTACATTAATATTCTGAACCTTTCAAACTTAAACATCTTTCTTTAATAACCACTGTGGGACTAGTATTTCAAAATATCATTGCATTATAAAATGCAATCTCTTACTACAAAACCAATTTACATAAGGATCTCGAACAGAGGCAGAAATGAGTTGTTAGCTTTGGTGGTCAGAGTTCAAATAAGAAAACTGCCTTTTTACATTGTTCCTAAGAACATACTGACTGACAAGTGGTGTTTTTGTGTGGGCAGTACTTTATGACTTCTCACAGAAACAGACCCAGCGTGAACTTTTATGGAAAAAAAAAGTAGATTTTTTACTTAGTGAATGGAAAAAAATGTTAACAAGAGTGAAAATTCTTCTTCTCTTGAATTTTTCATCATTTCCTCCAGAATGCATAGTGGTCATTTCACCCGACCCTCCCAGATGATACACAGAGGCTGTAGATTTTAATAAAAAAAATGACTCACAAAACCCAGCTCCCTGGAAGGAAGATGTGACCCATTCCTAATGAGCAGGCGGGAGTTGAGCCTCCTGGCACCCTCAGGGACGGTGGTGTGCCCCAGTCTGCAGGAGATCAGCTCACATCAACACTCCAGAGGTTCCCCTGAGAAGCCAACCCTGGAGAGAAGAGACAGCAGATATGGTGTGCAGATCTAAGCCCTGGAAAGTTCAGCCTTCACATCAGTTCTGTTCGGCACAATGGAAGAAAAGCCTGGAAGTTTTCCCAGACAGACATTCATGTGATTTCTGTCTCCTGGATCCATATCTACGAAGAACTTAGAACACTCAGGTTGATGTGTTGAAATATCACACGGTACTCCATGAAGAGGTACAACTTTATGTTTTTCTAGATTGGTTAAACATAGATTCAATTTAACTTTTTTCTTAAAAAAAAAAAAAAAAGAACCCAGATTCTGATATCTAGTCTAAGCTCTTTTGTCTTAATTGTTTTTTTTTTTTTTTGCCAGTCCTGATCCTTGAACTCAGGGCCTGAGCACTGTCCTTGGGTTTTTGCCTCAAGACTAGTGCTCTACCACTTGAGCCTCAGCACCACTTTTGGCTTTTCTATGTATGTGGTACCGAGGAATTGAACCTGGGTCTTCATGCGTGCTAGGCAAGCACTCTACCACTAGGCCCAACTACAGTCTAGTAGCTCTTATTACGACAACCAAGTCTGAGGAGTCAGAGTCTTGACTCTGCATCAAACCACACTGCAAAAGTTTAGAACCCAGTCACGTGCCTGTCACTGACCTGAGAGTAGGGTTATGCAGAGGGGATAAATTTTCTCACCACCTACTACAAACAGAAAATAGCTAAAGTTGTACAACAGAGCTATGAGCTAGGACATTTAAAGTGAACAAAACAAGAAAATAAAACTTCTTTCCAGTCTTATTATTAAAATATGTTGTTTGTTCATCATGGAGCTTGAACTCAGGGCCTGGACGCTGTCAATGAGCTTTTTCACTCAAGGCTAGGATTCTACCACGCTCAGCCACAGAATCACTTCTGGTTTTCTGATGGTTAATTGGAGATGAGAGTCTCATAATCTTTTTGCCCAGGCTGGTATTGACTTGTAATCCTGAGTAGCTTAGATTATAGGCTTGAGCCACCAGCGCCATGGGTGTTTTTTTATCATTAAAAAAAAAGTCTAAGCTGGGAGTTTGGCCTAGTGGTAGAGTGCTTTCCTAGCATGCATGAAGCCCTGGGTTCAATTCCTCAGTACCACATACACAGAAAAAGCTGGAAGTTGTGCTGTGGCTCAAGTGGTAGAGCTCTAGCCTTGAGAAAGCTCAAGCCCCAAGACTGGCAAAAAAACAAAACAAAACAAAACAAAACCAGTCTAGGCTGGGTGCTGTGGCTCCACCTGTAATCCTAGTCACTTAGGAGGCCGAGATCTGAAGATCATGGTTCAAAACCAGCAGAAAAGTCTTTGAGATTCTTATCTCCCATTAACCTCAACCTCCAATAAAAGCTGGAGTAGAACTGTGGTTCAAGTGGTAGAGCACCAGCCTTGAGAAAAAAAAAATGTCACAGACAGCACTCTAGGCCCTGAGTTGAAGCCTCAAGACCAAAGTCTAGCCAGTTGCCAGTAGCTCATACCTGTAATCCTGGCTACTCAGGAGGCTAAGATGTCAGGATCCTGGTTCAAAGCCAGCCCAAGCAGAAAAGATAGACTTTTATCTCCAATTAATCACAGAAAAAGCCTGAAGTGGCTAGCCTTGAGCAAAAGGAGCCCAGGGACAGTGCCTATGCCCAGAGTTCAAGCCCGGGACTGGGTGGAAGGGGCAGTATCATGGACTTTACTGCTTGAACTGGCTTTGAACCACAATCCTCACATCTCAGCATCCTGATAAGTTAGCATTACAGACATGAGCCACTGGCATTTAACAGAATTTTTAAAATTTTCTTCTTTTTTCCTTCTATCCTCTCTCTCTCTCTCTCTCTCTCCCTCTCTCCCTCTCTCCCTCTCCCTCTCCCTCTCCCTCTCTCCCTCTCCCTCTCCCTCTCCCTCTCCCTCTCCCTCTCCCTCTCCCTCCCTCTCTCTCTCTCTCTCTCTCTCTCTCTCTCTCTCTCTCTCTCTCTCTCTCTCTCTCTCTCTCTCTCTCTGTGCAGGCACACTCCTGTGCACTAGTACTGGTAGAGCTGGGGCTTGAATTCAGAGTCTGGGCACTATCTCTTGGCCTTTTACTCAAGCATGGTGCCACAACTTGAAAGCCATAACTCTGCTTCCTCCTTTTGGGTGATTCATGGAGGATGAGTCTCACAGACTTCCCTGCTTGGGCTGGCTTTGAACCATGATCCTCAGACCGAGTCTCCTGATTTGCTAGGATGACAGGCATTGAGCTAATGGTGACCAGCCACTGATAACTATTTTTGGTACTAAGATCAGACATACTTCCCTCTGAGATGCTAAAGTTCTTACTAGGATACAAGTGAGCCATGCTATTCATCCTTAAAGCAAAAGTTATTTCTGTCAACATTTAGTATATATTATTGACATCCACATAAGAGCTATACTTTGAGAACTCCGACACTAACTAGCAAGGTACCAGCTGTCTTCTGATCTGGCTTAATCCTTGAATATGTTTTAGGCTAGACGGTCTTAAAAAGGGCATAAGCTGATACGTGCTTCAAATAATCCTCCCTGAAAATTACTTCTTTTGACTGAGTTTTTAATAAGTATTGGATGACAAGATAAGATTGTATTCTCAGTTTAATCCTGGAACATGGCTGTTCTTGTTTAAATTCAGACCTATGTCTTAACAGATAATTCAGGGTAGTGTCTGGCCTATGATGAAAGTAGAGGTACTTACGGACAGCTGGTGCATAAAAGGTTTTCTCACCTATGAGAGAAAACCAAAGTCAGGTGTAATCTTTTCTCAGGAAATTGCTCTGAATCTGCATGGCTCCCAGCTGAGATCCTGAAAGTCACATCCATAGGACAGACCATTTTATTCTCATTATAGAAAAAAAAAGTTTAAGAATGATAGAATGAATCTGCTAGTAACCCAAACAGATTGAACATCAACACAATTTTAGTAGTTTTTGAATGTTAAAGCCAAGGCTAAATCTTAAGTAAGCACCTTCAAAAGTAGTGCAACTTCCTGCTACACTACTGAGGATAAACTATTTGTGATGGACAAGGAAGTTATAAGTAAAGTAACTTTTATGGCACTTGTATCTACAAAACCAGTTAAAAGATGAGAAATATCTACCAAATGTGTATTGGTTTCACAAGTATCAAATCTTTGTGACAGTGATTAGCCTGAAGCTTTTTTTTTGTAACTCAGGATCTAGAGTTTGAGATAATACTCTTATCTGCATAAACAGAAAAGCCTTGTCCCTTGTCCTCATCTAGGAGATGCTTCTCTGCTCTGATTCTTCTTCTTTCTCCTTCTTCTTCTTCCTTCCTTCCTTTCTTCTTCTTCTTCTTCTTCTTCTTCTTCTTCTTCTTCTTCTTCTTCTTCTTCTTCTCCTCCTCCTCCTCCTCCTCCTCCTCCTCCTCCTCCTCCTCCTCCTCCTCCTTTTTTGCTAATCCTGGGGCTTGAACGTGGGGTCTGAGCACTGTCCCTGAGCTTTTTATGCTCAAGGCTAGCCCTCTACCACTTGAGCCACACCACCATTTCTGGCTTTTTCTGTACATGTGGTACCAAGGAATGGAACCAGAGCTTCAGCCATGTTAGGCATGCACTCTACCATTGGGCCATGCTCCTGACCCTGCTCTGGTTCTTAAAGACTTAATTAATACAGGATATCAGGATAATGTATCTTTAATAAACTTGTACAATTGGCCCCATAGCCAATTCCTGCCAACAGACTCAAAGGCTGAAAAAGCCCAAAGCAATAAATAGTATAATGTAGCTTAGTACTAAAGCCCTTGCCTGGCATGCATGAAGTATGGGTTTGATTCCCAGCTTTGAGGGAGGATTAACAAAAAGCATAAAGTTGGTGTATAATAAGTTATATCTAAAATCTTACTCCGTTGGTATACAAACCTGAAAAACCAGGCCTGAAGTTTGTCAATCAAACTAATAATGCATTTTTGTTGGTTATTGACTATTTCTATGTTACCTCATTGACTGCAGTAACTTGATGAAATAGGCTTGCTGTTATTATTCTTGAGGACACAGGGCTTAGAGAAGAAACTGCTTGAGGTTACATAGCTACTCTCTGAAGTGGAGGTCTCAGTGGATTAGATAGTAAAGCTCCCACTTAACTCCAGGTACCAAGCAGCTGAAAAGTCCTGATTCAGGAAATCCTTGACAACAGGATAAAATGTATCTCAGGAACTGCTAGACAGCACGATGTCTGTAGAATGAACTTTTGTAAACTCTGCCCTAAAATCAGAGCTTGGAATTCACAAGGAATCTCAAACAACCTTCTTTGCTTTATTCTCCTTCATAAGTTCTTACTAAGGTTTGTGTTTGGAGGGAAAATATGAAAGATATCCATCTATGCACATATATGTATAAACCAGGCTCTGAGAGAATAGAAAAAATGTGCCTATTACTCAGCTTCAACAGTAAATCCAGGGGCCAAACTTGTTTCATTTACATCCCCATTTACATTCATTTACATCCTTGCTCCTCCAGCAAGGACTTAGAAGTTCATTCTACCATTTTCTCATTTCTGCTGATTTCAGGATGCTCCTATAAATAATAAATATGGACCAGGTGCCAGTGGCTCACACCTGTAATTTTAGCTTTTCAGGAGGCTGAGATCTGAAGATTGCACTTCAAATTCAGCCCAGGCAGAAAACTCCACAAGACTCTTAGTTCCAGGTAGGACTCTTACCTTTAATTAGCCAACAACAACAACAAAACAAAAATGGAGCTTGAGGCTCAAGTAGTAAAGCGCTAGCTTTGGACAAAAAAGAGCTTCAGAATGTGGGTGCCTGTGGCTCACATCGGTAATGCTAGCTTCTCAGGAGATTCAGGAGGCTGAAATCTGAGGATGGAAGTTCAGAGCCAGCCTGGGTAGGAAGTCCCCAGGAGACTGTGTGTGTAAACATGTGTGTGTGTGTGTGCCTATGTGCATGTGTGCGCGTGTGTGCCTGTGTGTGAGTGCACTCTAGTCCTGGGGCTTGAGCTTAGGGCCTGGGCACTGTTCTTGAGCTTTCTCAAAGCTTGTCTTGCATGCATTGAAGCCATGGGTCCAATTCCTCAGTACCACATACATAGAAAAAAGCTGGAAGTGGTGCTGTGGTTCCAGTGGTAGAGCTCTAGCCTTGAGGAAAGCCCAAAGATAGTGCTGAGGCCCTGAGTTCAAGCCCCAGGACTGGCAAAAAAAAAGGCTATTATGTCATGTTGTTACTGCAAACCATACATTCATGTGGAAGGTTGGAGGTAATAGAGGCTGTGTGTTTAGCATGCATGAGTTTCAGCACCCAAAACCTCCCTCCCCCCTATTTTTTTGTGTGTGGGGGTGAATGTTAGTCATGGGACTTGAACTTTGGGTCTTGGTGCTGTTCCTGAGCTTTTTAGCTCAAGGCTACTGCCCCACCCCTTGAGCCACCACACCACTTCTGAGATAAGAGTCTCACAGACTTTTGTGCCAGGGCTAATTTTGAACCATGATCCTCAGATCTCAACCTCCTGAGTAGATAGTATCACAGGTGTGAGCCACAGGTGCCTGGCTCAAAACCGATATTTATGGAAATATTTTCCCTCTCTCCCTCCCTCCCTCCCTCCCCCCCCCACTCTCTCTCTCTCTCTGGTAGTGGACAGTGACCATGCACTCACTATAGGCCAGGCCAGGCTCTTTTTCTTCTTCATCTCCTTCTCGTTCTCCTCCTCTTCCTTCTTCGTCATGGGCCTGGGCGCTGTTCTTAAGCTCTTCATCTCAAGGCTAGCATTTTACCACTTAAGCCACAGCGCCACTTCTGGTCTTCTGATGGGAGATAAGAGTCTCATAGACCTTTGTGCCAGGGCTGGTTTTGAACTACAATCCTCAGATCCCACCTCCTGAGTAGCTAGGATTACAGGCGTGAGCCACTGGCATCCAGTGGGCCAGGCCCTTTTGACTTCCTATTGTCTTGTCTCACCAAAGAGCAGTTTGGTGAGGAGCAAGACGCTTCTCCAATTTTGCCCCACAAATAAACAATTCTATTTTAGAGGAATTAGTGAAGCAAATGAAAGGTTGTGGAATGTGTTTAAAATAGCTACAGAGCATTCAGGGGCTGTGGGCCAGGCCAAACAGTGTGCCTGCCCACACCCCACTGCCTGTGACCACTCAAATCCCAGCCCAGCATCTGGAAGCTTCCCGCCAGGGACATTGTTCAGAAAAGCCCAAGTGAGAGGTGGCTTGCCACAGAAGACAAGAGTGGGGATCTGCTTTTAAATTAACAAAGAGTTGTTTCTTTGTATATTTATGCTTAATGTCCCAGCTTCCTGCTGCTTTTCTCCCTCTTCAGCTGGCCATAGCTCTGGAGATTTTGACAGGAGATCAGCTGAAGAGGACTGTGGGCCAAACTCATTTAGACTGAGTAGTAAAGTTTATCTGTTCTTAAAGAGGCTATAGAGATGGGTCCTTATTTAGGCACTTGAAAATGTAAACTTCTCTTTGTAAATGGAGTGTGGTGGTTGGCCCAATCCCGTGCCTGCCAATGAAGCCACCACAAAGGCAGACGCCTTTGACATTCTGATATACACAACAGAAGTAACCTGGAGGCAGAGGGGGAGCAGACACTGCCAGCGCCCCCCCCCCACAAGCACAGGACGCAGATCCAGCCTTGTCCACACCTTGTCCACACACAGCTGTGCCTTGAGGGGAGACATAAGCAAGCACCAGACAGGCTGGGAAAGGCAGAGTGGGCACAGAGACTGAGCAGCCTGTGCTGGAGAGGAAGAGCCCTTGAGGAGAGTGTGTGTGTGGGGGGGGGGGGAGATGGGGTCCCAGGCCCAGAGCAGAGGCAGGAGCAGTTAGAAGGTCCAGGTGCACCTCAACCGTCATGGCATCGCAGCCTTGGATGCTCTCATGTGTATAGTGTGCACTTCCTTTAAAAAAAAAATCAGAGAAGCAGCTTTAAAGCCAACAAGAGAACGTTCCTTTTCTCTAGTAAAAATGCTCTTGCATCTCCAATGATGGAGACCTAGAAAGTGAAGGCCTTTAGGCAATAATTCGTATTGAGAAATGGGAAGGGTGGGGGGCTTCCTTGCAGGTGATGGTTGAGCAGTTACAGGAGGCAGAAAGCCAGCCTGGTGGAGTCTGAGGAAAGAGGGCAGGGAGGCCCTAGCTGAGTCAGGCCAACAAGAGCTGGTCTGTCCACGTCTCATCAACACAAAGCCCTAGGGTCTCTGTTTAGTGATAAAATTCTGTGTCTGGATACCTTGTAGCAATTCGGGTTTTAGATTTTCCCTCTAAATATCTTTATTTGAAAAGCTTTAATTTACATTCTTTCACTTAATTCTTAATATGCCTATTTTTAAGTCTTTTTTTTTTTTTTCCTTTTTGCCAGTTCTGGGGCTTGAACTCAGGGCCTAGGCACTGTCCTTGGATAGGTTTTTTTGCTCAGGCTAGCATTCTGCCACTTGAGCTGTCCCACTTCTGGCTTTTTCTGTGTATGTGGTTCCGGGGAATTGAACCCAGGGCTTCGTGCATGCTAGGCAAGCATTCTACCACTAGGCCAAACTCCAGGCCCCAGACCTTTTCAAGGGTGCAAATTGTTGGTATGAAGTATATTTAGTATAGCCTTTATTGCCCAAGTTATTTTTTTTTCCTTGGTCGTCCTGGGGCTTGAACTCAGGGCCTGGACACTGTCCTTGGACACTTTTTGCTCAAGGCTAGTGTTCTGCCACTTAAGCCACATCACTACCTCTGGCTTTTTCTGAGTACTGAGGAATCGAACCCAGGGCTTCATGCATGCTAGGTAAGCACTCTACCACTAGGCTACGCTCCTGGTCCCCCCAAATTGTTTTTTTTATTTTTGGTCAGTCTTGGGGCTTGAATTCTGGGTCTGGGTGCCGTCCCTGAACTCTTCGACTCAAGGCTACCTCTCTACCACTTGAGCTACAGCATCACTTCCAGTCTTAGTAGTTAATTGGAGACAAGACTTTCACGGCTTGAGTGCCCTCTGTGCTTGGGCTGGCTTTGAACTGTGACCCTCACATCTCAGCCTCCTCAGTAGCTAGGACTGCAGGTGTGACTCACCAGGGCTGAGCACTTCCCAAGTTTTTGAGACAGGGTTTCATGCCAGAGTGCTGTGATTGTGTGTGTAAAACCACCATGCCCAGCTCTTAAATTTCAGCATTTTAAGCAACAGCTTTGTATCCACCATATATATATATATATATATATATATATATATATATATATATATATATCTCCCCTAGTAAATGCCTGCTCTGTTTATAAGAAGTTATGTATTCTATGACCTTGTGTGGGTTGTTGTCCGATTCTATATTAGCATGTTTTTCAAGGCTTATCCACACCGACTCATGTATCAAAACTTAGTTTTTTTATAATTAATAATCTTTTCTGTGTATTTTGCATTTCATTTTCTCATTCATTTGTTCAGACTTGTTATGCTCTATATACTAAATGAATTGTGATAAAGTTGCAGAAAGTGTAACTTCTTATTAACTTTATGTGCTTGCTAACTCAAATAATATATCTGAATGTATTTACTGAATTGATAACCTAAACTACAAAGTGAAATTATTGCCACTATTTTTAGGGCCTGGACACGGTCCCTGACCTTTTCTTTGCACAGGCTAGTGCTTCACCACTTGAGCCACAGGCCTTCTTCCATTTTTCTTTTGTTTTTTTTGGTGGCTATTTTTTTTATCCATTGTAGTGCTTGAACTCAGGACCTGGGTGTTGTCCTTGAGAAAGCTCAAGGACAGTGCACTGCCACTTTGAGCTGCAGCACTGGTTCCAGTTTTCTGGTAGTTAATTGGAGATAAATCTCATGGACTTTCCTTCTAGGACTGGTTTTGAACTGCTTGTGATCTCAGGTCTCAGCCTCCTGAGAGCCACCAGCACCTAGCCCTGGTGGTGAAGTCTAAATAGACTCTTCTGCCAGGCTGGATTCAAACCAAGATCCTCAGACTTTAGCCTTCTCAGTAGTTAGGATCAGAAGCATGAACTTCTAGCTGTCACTAGTTATTAAAGTAAAAAAGAATAACCATGTGCTGGAAGGCAAAAGAGTCTAGACACTTGGATTTTATGAAATTGAAAATGAGACACCAGATGCCAATCCTGCAGCAGATGGCTGAAGACCAGGTAGAAGTAGTTCCTGCTTATAAAGCACAAACCTCAGCAACACCAATCTTCTATTAGGCTAGGTATTACTCAACAGTGTTTGGTGTCCTTCCTCTTTGTAAGTTGAATAGTTTAAAGAAACAAATTCTTATAAAATGGAGAACTTTTAATTGTTTAAAGTAAAGGCACGAGTAAACATTTTCAGGTTACCATACAATGTTATAGTAAAAAAAATTACAATAGTAAAATTAAATACATTATAACCCCGCATCTCTGTAGTATACATCAAGTATCCTGTCATCTCTTCTTTGGAGTTTAAAGAAAGGATGTGATACAGAAACACAGATTCTAAGTAGGATCTGCTCTATTTTTTTTTTTTTTTGTCAGTCATGGGGCTTGAACTCTGGGCTTGGGCACTGTCCCTGAGCTCTTCAGCTCAAGGCTACCACTCTACCACTTGAGCCACAGCACCACTTCCGGTTTTCTGGCGGTTAACTGGAGATAAGTCTCAGAGTTTTGTGCCCGGGCTGGCTTTGAACCGCAATCCTCACATCTTAGCTTTCTAAGTAGCTAGGATTACAGCTTGAGCCACAAGTGCTCAGCTGATCCACTCTACTTTTAACTAGAGACTTTAATTTCAGTAAAATTAGTGAATTTTTAAAACTTACAAGTTTTGTTAAGATAGAGCAGTAACAACTTTCAAGCTACAACTCTGTCTTAATAAGTAAACCACCAAATTCACAGAATGTTAGCTGTCAATGTCAACAACTATACAATAATCAAGCTGGTCATAAAAAAAATTTTTTTTACCAACACATAACTCAAGGTACTTTCTTTACATCTGACAACAACGCATTATGTAAATGGCAATGAAGATCCAAATGATTCTTTATGGTATCAAGAATAATACACTTCATTCTTTTCCAACAAAGGCACTAGCTGGGGAATAATACCCTATATCACGTGCTGAGCTGAAAAAAGTTTCTTTCAGAATAATGGTTTACACCTTGATGTCTTTACTAGCAAAAAACAACAAAAACCCCTGGAGTAAGTATGTGTATGAATTTACTTCTTTAACCTCTTTTCCTAAGAATTTTTTTTGGGGGGGCCAGTCTTGGGGCTTGAGCTCAGGGCCTGAGCACTGTCCTTGGACTTTCCCAAGGCTAGGGCTCTACTACTTGAGCCACAGCATCATTTCTGGCTTTTTTTTTTTTTTTTTTTTAATGTATGTGGTACTGAGAAATTGAACCCAGGTCTTCATGCATGCTAGGTAAGCACTCTACCATTAGGCCAAACTCCAGGCCCAAGGAAAAAAACATTTTCTTAAATTCAAGTTCTTTCTAGGTCTTAAGGTCCCTTTGTTTCATTATTTCAATGTAATCTGCACTGTGCTGAGATCACCGACGCCTCCACTTTCAGCATACCAGAGCAGGAGAGTGATAACTCCTCGGAGAACTATTCCAAAGAAGCAAGCTTCTCCACTGTCACTTCACTTACTTTCTCTCCTTAATGTAACATTTAAATGACACAATATTCGAGATTAATTAAAATCTACCGATAGAACATAATCAATGTCTCAAATTCCATTTTTTTTTTTTTTTTTTTTTTTTTTGGTGTTGAGGGGCTTGAACTTAGGCCTGGGAGCTGTCCCTAAGCTTTTCTGCTTAAGCTAGCACTCTACCACTTTGGCCTCATCTCCATCTGTAGATTTCTGGTGGTTAATTGGAGATAAAGAGTCTCATGGATTTTCCTACCCTAGCTGGATTGGAACCATGATCCTTAGATCTTAAGTCTCTTGATCTCCATAGCTGGGATCACAGGTGTGAGTCTCCAGCCTCCAGCTCGAATTCTTACATTGCACTTCCGTTAGTGAACAAAATGGAGTTATCAGGGCATAGTATTCCATTGCATCCTAAAGGCAAAAAAGATTTTAAAGCTAACTAAGATGTACCCGAATACATTTATTAAAAGCCTGTGTTACCTAAGTTGGTCTTGAATTCCTGTACTCAAGTGTTTTTCCTGCCTCAGCCTCCTGAGTAGCTATGATTGTAGGCATACTTGGCTTGAATCAAAGAATGTTGTTTCTAGTTTTTCATTGTATAAATTACAAGAGCATCAATAAATTAAGATTTACTCACCATGGTTAGTTTAAAACACTTAATTCCTAGTCAGAGAGAGTATATAGGAAATTCTCCAATCAGATCGTTTATCATGTGTGGTGTTTTGGATCAGATCCAGGAGTTTGCACTTGCTAGGCAAATTTTCTACCACTGAGCTATACCCCCAGCTCCTCTTCAGAATATCCTTCAGTCATTCGCAGGTAGCTCACGCCTGTAATCCTACTACTCAAGAGGCTGAGATCTGAGTATCATAGTTCAAAGCCAGCCTGGGCAGGAAAGTCTGAGACACTGATCTCCACCAAACTAAAAAACAAAACCCAAACTTGAACTGTGGCTCAAGTGGTAGAGTGCTAGCTAGCCTTGAGCAAAAGAAGCTCAGGGACGGGCCGGGAGTTTGGCCTAGTGGTTAAAGTGCTTGCCTAGCATGCATGAAGACCCGGGTTCGATTCCTTGGTACCACATACATAGAAAAAAGCCGGAAGTGGTGCTGAGGCTCAAGTGGTAGAGCTCTAGCCTTGAGAAAAGTCCAAGGACAGTGTTCAGGCCCTGAGCTTAAGCCCAGGACTGGCAAAAAAAAAAAAAAAGAAAAGGGGAGCCAGGAGTTTGGCCTAGTGGTAGCGTGCTTGCCTAGCATGCACGAAGACCCAGGTTCGATTCCTCGGTACCCCTCATACATAACAAAAAGCTGGAAGTGGTGCTGAGGCTCAAGTGGTAGAATGCTAGCCTTGAGAAAGTCCAAGGACAGTGCTCAAACCCTGAGCCCAAGCCCAGGACTGGCAAAAAAAAAAAAAAAAGCTCAGGGCCAGATAGCGCCCAGGCCCCCTTGATTTCAAGCCTCAGGACAGGCACAAAAAAACCAAAAAAGAATATCCTTAAAACTTAGAATTTTTGGAATTCAAATTGAGTCTACAACAATGCTATTTTATAGTTAAATTATAGCGTTTACTCAACAAAACATACTCTAAAGATCAATGATGCATGTTTTAAAGAGGATTCTGGATTTTTTTTTCCTCCTCCAGAGGTACACATAGATATCCTTCCAAAGTTTTCTATGAAATCAAAGACTTTATCATATAAAAACAGCTGCAACACTTGCCATTTGGAATAGTTCTGGGGTATAAGGCCACCAGGAAATCTTACACTTATAAATCATCAGCTCAACAACAAAAGCCTATGGCTTGATCTTCTATCAAGCCAAAGTAAAGAAATAAACTTGATATTTGAAGTATCTACATCAAGCGTTGCCTGTAATGGCCAGGTAACAAGTATTTAGCTATGTAAACCTTGTGGTCTCTACTCTAACAACTCAACTGTGCCAATTATAGATAGTACAAAAACCAGCCAACTATATGATAGGCATTAAGTATTCCAGTAAAAAACTTAAGACTAAAATATGAATTTTGTATTATTTTCAAGTGACTAAATTATTCTCTTGAATTCCTCAACTTTCAGAAAAATAAAACCAGTCAGTTGACTGAAGCTAACTTGTAAGCTGTGGTTTGCTGATTACATTTTTAAAATTTTTGGTGGTGCTGGGCATCAAAGCCAGGACCTCAGAGATGCTAGGCAAGCACTCAACCATTGAATTACATACAGCAACCATTGAATTACATACAGCCCTAGTCTCACTCAGACATTCTGATGCGGGCGCTGACAGAAGTAACGGGGCCATGCGTTGTCTCATTTCACTGGTCCATGATCATTTTGGCTAACAGTACAGAATTCAAAAGAAGAATCCCCAGCACTCAGATTCCAAGGGGACTGTCACTTCCAGGAAGAGTTCTACACTTGCTCAACTGTAGAAGGCCCGAGTATGCTGATATGCATACATTTTTGTCTCCATATATATCCAGGAAAAGATTTGAACCAGATGTACTCAAACCATTCAAAGAAGGGAATCAAGATATTCATTAGGTAGACCACTGTGAAAGTTCTGGTGTCTAAGAGGTCTGGATTAGTACCTTGGCTCTAACTGCTAGCTTATGACCACAGGTAAATTATTTAATTACTACAATTTAACCGGGTGCTAAAAACATAGAAAGTACGTTTTCAATTTCATTTCTCAGGCAAATAGATATGAAAGCCTTTTACAATATAGCATAAGGCCTTATGTCTGGTTTTAAACAGAAAACTACTTTGGTCTCTTCTACTTCAGTTCATCGTTTTTTTCTCTTTTCTGTTTGCAAGACTGTGCAAAACTGCACTTGCATACATAACTGTACTTGCATATATACTGAATTCTACATTCCTTTTATTCTCTATGGCTATTTTTACCCAGGCTGCCACTGAGAATGACAGCAGAAAGTCTAGTCAGCACATTTCTGTGGCCTTTCCATGGGGAAATATAATTTGAGATTTTCATACTATTTACTAATGATAGGCATTCAAGTTTTGGGGGAGGGGCAATGGAAATGATATAACAATAAGAATCAATAGGAAAGGAGAATTTGAAGATAATAATCACAGGTTATTGTAGACATAATTGTTTTGCATCTTGACCCATGGTCCACTGCCTAAATTACATACACATAAAGATTTCACTGACAGTGTTTTTGAACAGCCATTAGTGGTGAATCTGCTACTGTTGTATGCTAAGCAAAATACTAAAGCTATTAAAATATTAGTGTCTGATTTTATTTCCTTCAAACTATTATTTACAGAAGTCCTGTTAGGAGGTTAAAAGCAGTCATCTTGCAACATGTATATTCTTTATATAAAATCATATCCAATGTTTGGGTAGTACAGACTTATAAATATATACAAATAATATATTTGTAGTTAACCTATTACCTGAACAGTAACCAATACATGGAAGTATCATACACACATTAAAGTTAGAAAGTAAAACAAATATTAAAACTCAAAACAGGTAACAATTAGCTGTGTTTATAAAATTATAAAGAAAAGATGCTGTGTGTTTGAGAACTTTTAGTGACCCATTAAAGTTCACTAGTGGTCCACTAGTGGAAAATAAAACTCCAAAATAACACATTGTAAATCAGATATATGTCTTGGTCAAATGTCTAGAGAGCCATCTTGAAAACAAATAAACATAAATACACAATTTGTTTACTGAGCAAAAAATATTGCACAAGAGCAGTTTTGTCTACAGAAAACTCAGTTTTTCATAGTTTTGTAACTTCAAATTGGTCCCCACATTGAGTTATAGTCTTATTTCCTAAACAAGAAACATTAATAATCAGTAATACTGTTAGAGCCTTATTTTACCCATTAACCATGTCCCAGTCTACTTTATGGCAATGGAAAATCAGTGGTGAAAGTTTGGCAAAGATAAAAGGCAGATAAGATCATAAAATATATATGTATATGTACATATGAAATAGCTATGTTCCCAACTCTCTAATCATATGGTAACCCATTCCCAGGAGAATCCAGTGGAGGTCACAGTGAAGGTCAGACGGTGGTTGAATACGATTCTCTGTGTGGGGCTCGGTCCTTCCGGACCACTCTCTCAGTCTCTTGTGTTTCTAGCACACTGTCTTCTGTTTCACTCTCACTACCATCTGCCACAGTGGGGTCCAAAGACATTGGGTCAGACATTCCATGCAAAGGAAAAGCAATGGCACTTTCCTGTATGGAATTTTCTATAAAATCTTCATCAGAGGAATGGAATGAGTCTTCATCTCCGAGCAAATGGTTGACGATGTGAATTCCATCAAAATGAGGTTGGCCTGAGAAGCTCCTCTGGCCTTTTAGGCACCTGAGCTATTAAAACAAAGTTCAAGTTAGTACATGCAAATACAGGAGACATGCATACCCAAAGAAAACTAATGTTTCACGTGAGAGGTCTTTTAAGACAACTTGATTTTTTTTCTGCTTACAGATATAATCATTATGTATTTTCAAGTACCTTCTGTGTGTTATGTGATGTGCACACAACTTAATCACAAAAGTCTTATGCGGCTGGTTTTATTATTTTCACTCTATGTGGAATCAACATAAAGCCAACCAATAGTGGTTGGTTTTATTATTTTCACGCTACAGATTAGAAAATAAAGACTGAGGTAAGGCCAGAAGTTTGGCCTAGTGGTAGAGTGCCTGCCTAGCATGCACGAAGACTCAGGTTCAATTCCTCGGTACCACATACATAGAAAAAGCCAAAAGGAGTGAAGTGGCTTAGGGTAGAATTCTAGACTTGAGGAAAGCCCAAGGACAGTGCTCAGGCCCTGAGCTCAAGCCCAGTACTGGCCAAAAAAAAAAGACAGGTAGAAGAACTTATTAACGTTGTATAGTTAATAACAGAGTTTAGCTTCAAACTAAGCCTATGTTATACTAGATATATAAATACATAATATATATAGGCTTATATATACATACATACATGTGTATAGGTATATGTGTCTGTGTGTGTGTTGTTGTTGTCTCTGAGCTTTTGTGCTCAAGGCTAGCACTCTACCTTTTCTGGTTTTTTAATGGGTAACTGTAGATAAGATCTCATAGACTTTTCTGTCCCAGGCTGGCTTTAAATCATGATCCTCAGATCTTAGCCTCCTGTGTAGCTAGGATTACAAGTACGATCCACCAGCATGTGGCTACTAAAGATAATTCAATGAACTCTATGTACTCATCACTACATTTCAATAAATAATGCCAGACAATCTTACTACCCCTGGATTAATTCTAAGTAAATCACAGAAATCTTCTAGTTCAATAAAAATATTTCAGATGTATTTTGAGGGGGCAGGAATTCCAAGACCACTTCCAACCATTAAGACATCAGTTTTGTCCTTAACACATTTTTAATGTTTCAAATATAAAGTTGAATTTCTGTAGTATTTCACTTGTTTGTTTCTCTTCTGTACCAGTAATTTTCTTCTATAATAAAGCAAGCTAAAACTAGAGACTAAATAGCTACCAAATACTCTGACTAGTAAAGAGCATTGGCGGGACTCCCTGTCTCCTACCCTCCCTCCTTACCAGCCACCCCATCTCTGTTTCTCAGGAGAAACTCATAGCCACTATCTTTCAAATCTTAAGAGAGAGGCAATGTGAAATACTCAGGAAATATTACAAACACTTTCAAAACTAACGGTTCTGAGAGTAAGGACATTACAGCCTTGACATAAGACTCCCAGCTTTCCTGCCAGACTTCCAGGAAGGTGTGGAGAAACTTTAGTGCTTCCCTACTTGCACATAACAATAGGAAACCAAGGATCCCAAGGCTCACCTACACCGCCTACAGAGAAATTCTCCTGACCAAGACCAAGAAAACAACACCTCAGTGAAGCTACAATGAAATTCAAGTGGCTTTATGCTAGGAAAAACAGAAGGGCTCTAAACTTGGAGCTGAGACTTCAGGAAAAAGGCGCAGAGCAGTGCCACCGCATTATTACAACTGCTGCGTCTGATGCAATGTCCTACCACCACATTGCAGCACGTGATTTACAGCTCCGAGTGTTAAATGAAGGCAGTTAATCTCTTCCTTTCCCTTTTGTTCCTTCTTCCGGGCTGTTACAAAGGAGGGATAGGGCAGAAGAACCACAACTTCCCAAGTGTTTGGAAGGCTCTGGCTTTTCTTTGCTCTAACAGAATTTATTACAATAAAACACTGCAGTCTTTTTTCAGATTAATTATAGGTAAGTAACAATAGGTTGAATTATGGACGAGTAACCACTCAAACAGATACCTAATGCTTCTGTGAGGGCCGATAATACAACAAAAGAAAAGGCATTTTTTTTGTTGGAAGGAAGAGCAAAGCAAAGGTAAAGGACTATCTGGTAAAAACAAAATAATCCCTTAGCTACCCCTGCACTTAGCGCACATGAGTTGCAAGGAGGAGTTATGGGGCTGGGAGTTGGGCATTTGGGCAGAGGTCTGGTTTGATGGGGCTGCATGGTGTTCTGATGGCCATCCACTGGAGGGGCATACTAGCACATTCAGTGGTGTTGGCTGCTAGGATTTAACTTGCTCTTCTGCTGATCCCTACTAGCAGACTTCTCAGAGCTAACTATATTGAAAAGCAGACAACCAATCTTCCCAATCCCTATTTCCTCCAAATAAACAAATGACTTTCCTAGTTCAATGGGTAATCAACTTAGATTCCTACATAGTTAAATATAATCCACTGATCATCTGCATGAGAACCAAGGGTACCGGAGAATAAGAGTCCTTAAAACCTGTATGTCCACAGGCATTCCACAGAATCTTGGGGAAACTCTGGTATACACTCAAGTTTGAGTATCATGGTGGGATGGGGGTGTGGTGGGGAGGGATGGCTAGAAGCAGAGCTTAGTGGTTTGCCTGCCATGCCAAGGCCTTGGGTTTGATCCCTAGTACCAACAAAGGAGTGCAGAGAATCACTGGGGTAGATTCTCAGTCCAAACCAAATAGCACTGAATCAGTAAGAAGTTGATTTGGTTGAAATGGAAATGGAAGTCATACTATTCAGGCCCAAGTCCTTATGAAGGATAAGAACGTGCCCTGTGCGTAAGTTTGATATAGACAAATGATGCCATCTTTCAGCCAACTCCAACATCTGAAGGTTAATACCAGAAACTAAAGTCTTTTCCTCTATGTACAGATAGATGTTGGCTTAGGTGTGAATGTTCAAAAAGCTGAACACTCATGATGCATATATTTTTTTTTTTTGGTGGGTCACGAGGCTTGAACTCGGCCAGGGCACTGTCCCTGAGCTCTTCAGCTCAAGACTACTGCCGGACCCCAGGGTCTGGGCGTTGTTCCTAAGTTCTTCAGCTCAAGGTTGCCGCCCTACCCTTGAGCCAAGCCCTATTTCTAGTTGTTTTTTTGTCCCTAGAGATTAATTGGAGATAAGAGTCTCTGGCCCTTTTGTGCCCAGGATGGCTTTGAACCTTGATCCTCAGATCTCAGCAGAGTAGCTAGGATTACAGGCATGAGCCATAACCAGGCTCATGATGCATATCTTGAAATAAGGGCAACTGCTCTGGGCAATGGTTTTTTGTGTTTGCCAAACTGTCTTTAGGGTCAATAAAGGGATAAAAATATGATAGTTATTCCCCTCTGTTTCTCATATTTTGAGACAGGGTATCTCTATTGTAGCTTTCGAGACTCGCCTTATATTTGATATCTTTTTGCCTCAGCCTTGTGTACTAAGATTATAAGCAAGCACTACTACACTCAGCTCTCTCCTGGAAAATATATATCAACAAGTTAACGTATTCCTGGTGGGGCTATTGTCCTTCTTAATTTTGGATAAACACTACAAAAACTTCTTCATGACACTAGGCAACAAGAATTCTTTGATTGAAAAGGCTAGTAATAAAAAGTATGTTTTCTAGTGAAATTAAATTAGTTTTTTTTTGGGGGGGGGTGGTCAGTTGTAGGGCTTGAACTCTGGGTTTAGGGGCTGTCTCTGAGCTCTTCAGCTCAAGGCACTTGAGCCACAGCACCACTTCCGGTTTTCTGGGAGATATGAGTATCATGGACTTTTGTGCCCAGGCTGGCTTTGAACTGAGATCTTCAGATCTCAGCCTCCTTAGTAGCTGAGATTACAGGCATGAGCCACCAACACCTGGCTTTAAATTACTTTTCAAAATTACATTTTTTGGAAGTACTTTTGAGATTCATTAAGGTCTTGGGTATATAAGGTGGGGCAAACCTGCAATTCTAGTACTCAGGCCTCTAGGTAGGAGAACACAGCATGCAAGGCTAGCTCAGAGTACACAGAGAGATCTGGCGTAAAAGAGAGAGAGAGAGAGAGAGAGAAGGAGAGGGAGAGGGAGAGGGAGAGGGAGAGGGAGAGGGAGAGGGAGAGGGAGAGGGAGAGGGAGAGGGAGAGGGAGAGGGAGAGGGAGAGGGAGAGGGAGAGGGAGAGGGAGAGGGAGAGGGAGGGAGGGAGGGAGGGAGGGAGAGAGAGAGAGAGAGAGAGAGAGAGAGAAGAAGAAGAAGAAGAAGAAGAAGAAGAAGAAGAAGAAGGAGGAAAAGGAGGAGGAGGAGGAGGAGAGAAGAGAGTCCACCAAGGGAACAGACATACCAGGACTCTGGAATTGTTAAGTAAAGAAAGGAACTCTTTCCTGAAAAGTCAGCTAGACTGCCCTCCAATAAAGGTCAAGCTCAACAGCCCAAAGATCCAGAATGTTCTGCCAGTCTTCCCCCGTATTAAAGTGGAATATTAACAGATATTTCAGATAGTAGCTACGAGAATCCTTTTATTCCGTGGAGATAGTATATGGCAGATGAGAATTTTTTTTTTTTTTTTTTTTTTTTTGCCAGTCCTGGGCTTGAGCTCAGGGCCTGAGCACTGTCCTTGGATTTTTTCAAGGTTAGAGCTCTACCACTTGAGCCTCAGCACCACTTCTGGCTTTTTCTAAGTACCAAGGAATTGAACCTGGGTCTTCGTGCATGCTAGGCAAGCCCTCTACCACTAGGCCAAACTCCTGGCCCCACAGATGAGAATTTTAATACACAGATGACAACCTCATAAAGTACATGCATCTTACCTGATGTGGACTGCTTCATCATGTTATGCATTAAGAAACAGAGTAAAGAAAGTAAAAACATGTACAATTTACTTAAGTAATACACAAGCCATCTGACATACTCCTCCTAACTTAGAAAGTTAACAACAACAAAAAATCTTAGCCTTGCCCTTTGCAGGCATCAAACAACACTGACTCAAAAAGCATTTGGTAATCAGATGGGAAAATGATTATGTATTGTAAGTCATGAATAAAGCACAAAATGTTATAAAGCTAATAAGAAAACAGGAAACTGCCATGTTCCCAGTCTGATGAAAGTAGGTTTTGACAGGAAACAGCAGCGTTTCTAACAGCATAATAGCAAAAATTATCATCTAAGAAATAGTATTAGCAACCTTTATAACTATTTCACTTAACTATTGTCTTTGAAATCTGAAAGTAGGGAGAGTCTGCCGGGGTGAGTCATCTGAAGCCCTGAAGAACTCCATAAGCATTAAGGGCATGTAAGTAGGTTAGGAGTTCCATTATTAGTCTACTTTCCTAGTTGAGCCACTACATTTCCTTAAGAGAAAATTCACATAAGGGGGTAGGCATAAAAATGGAGGAACAGGGCCAGGAGCATGGCCTAATGCTGAGTGCTTACTTAGCATGCATGAAGCCCTGGGTTTGATTCCTTGGTTCCACATACATAGAAAAAGCTGCAAGTGGTAGTGTCTCAAGTGGTTGAGCGCTAGTCTTGAGAATGCCCAAGGATAGTGCTCAAGCCCTGAGTAAAGCCCCAGGATTGGGGGAAAAAAAAAAAAAAAAATGGAGGGACAAAGGGTGAACAAATGTAGCAGTGTTACTCACTAGACACTAAGTTAAACTCTACAACTTATGGGTGGGGATGGAAGAGAAAAACTGGAAAAGAGGGAGATAAGGAGTAACACTGTCCAAAAAGAAATATACTCCTCACCTGACTTATATAACTAACTCCTTTGTACATCATCTTTATAACAATAGAAAAAAAAAACACCAAAAAAATCACAAAGGGTAAGGGTACAGAAATGGAGAACAAAGTGTGAGTGAATACAGCAATGGCACCCAGTAGACAGAAATCAGGCTATAAATGAACTGTACCTCTTGTGTGCAGGGATGGGAGAGAAAAACTTAGAGTAAGGGCAGGTGTGACAATGTCCAAAAAGAAATATATTCTTCATCTGGCTTATGTAATTGTAACCCTTCTAAACACTGCCTTTGTAAAAAGAAAAAAGAAAGTTCACAGAAATTATTTTGTGAAACCAACAGGGTCCACAATTTAGACCTTTGTAGCCTCCAAATATAGGTTATTAGTAAATAACAGAAAAAAATCTGTGCTGAGAAAATTTGATCATGCAGGCAAGTGGCAGAGATAACATGTCTACATGTGGTTGCTTTCATTCAGATACTGCAGGATACTACTAACCAGAAAAGGATGAGTTCAGTTTTACACATGATTTTAGAATCATAATAGGTACCCTTTTGCAATCTTAACATTTAAGGGTAATATTTATGATGCTTTAGAGTTCAAAGTTGGAAGTATTATTCAACTCATAATTGAAAGTTAAAGTTGGCATTACTTCAAGTTAAAAAATCTTTTCCCCATGTGTGATTGGAGGGTACTCTGTACAGACAACTATTGCGTTCTGAGATTCAAAAGAATAAGAGGAAGGACTGCACTGGGTATTTTGAAAGACAATCAATCCACAACAAAGTGGAAAAAAGTCATCTGCACACCAAAAAAAACCCCTAACCAAATGAACTTTGATCACCACTAGACAGGGGGTTTAAACCACTGAAGTGAGTCATGTGATAGCAAAGTGAAGTGCAAAACAGTTGCAGTAAGTTTCCAAGACTGAGTCATAGCAGATTATAAAGCTCCTATTTGCACATTTGAGTTTTTATAGTCTGTCTTCATAAAACAACAGAGTTATAGCATTTAAAGCTATTTCTATAAGTGATGTACAATAAAAATTTGTGACTATATATCATGGGAAAGTATATGCAAATTACAATAATGATTTAGATCTCACTTCTAAGTTCTAGAGGCTTAGTTGTTTTCTCCTCCAAGAATTTGGAGAGCAATTTTTTCCACTATATTCATTGGAGAATATCTTTAATAGTTTTCTATTTCAAAATTTAAAATAAAAACAAGTGGAAATGATATGCTACAAGTTTCTCAATGACCAGCTTCTTTGTAAAAACTGTACAGCAAACATGACAAAGATTAAAACTAGCAAAAAGCACACAAACCAAAAGATTTCCAGAGAATGAGAACAGGAAACCAATAAAATCAATCATCTGGAGGTCATGACTTCTTGATCACTGCATGTCAAAATTCCAAGTTATAGTACTTAGTAGTGCAAGGCATTGGAACATTTTATGCAAATATTAAGTAGCTTAAAGTTAAAAAAATTAGTGTTGTCCAAGTTAAAAAATCAGATATTTTTAAATTTTTTAAAAAATACATAAAATGCAGTAGCTGAAATTCAAAGTTTTAGAAGCAGTGAAAAACTATGTACAAGCTGGGCGTGGTGGCTCATGCCTATAATCCTAGCTAATCAGGAGGCTGAGATCTGAGGATCTCGGTTCAAACTCAGCCCAGGCAATAAAAACCTTGAGCATATTATCTCCAATTTACCATTAGAAAACGGGAAATGGTACTGTAGGTCAAGGGGCAGGGCAGGTAGCCTTGAGCTGAAGAGCTCAAAGTCCAAGCCCCATGACCAGCAAAAAAAAACCCAAAACAAAACCTAGGTCCAGTATCAAACATGTATAAATGAAAAAGGACAGAAAAGAAAGTTTGGAATGGAAAACACATACTGTACATTTGTCAGCCTAGTAGGAAGGGTAGGGGGAGTCTTAGGTATTATGATCTGTCTAACACAACTAAAATGATCTAATGCAACTAAAATAAAACTGCCACTCACTCAGTGTCTTCTTCTTGGTAATGGATACATCCTGATAAAACCCAAAGCATTAACATTATTTAGAAAGGAGTCTAATGTCAATGGTGATAAGGCTAGGAATCTATGAGGTTCTATGTAAATTTGTGACCAATTACAGGAAACAAATCACTTCACATTTGTTTCACTCTGAACTTGTAAAGCTACATCAAAGAACCACATACATTTCATTTGATTTAACCTTTAGCTGAAGAACTTGAAACCTCAAACCGTTAGCAAAATGCTCCCATGAGAATCAAGTATTTCTATCAGGATTGAATTCTGTAAAGAATTAATCGTCTCTAAAGCTGTGTAATCGATTTTTATCAGTCCATTCAGTCAAATGAATGTGTACTCCATAAGAGGTTGGAAGACAAAGTTAAATAATAACAAGGTTCTTGCCCTGGTTGAGTTAAAAGTCTAGAGGGATAGACAAAGAACCAAGCAGCACATTCTAAGATGGTTCATAAAGTTTGTTTTTTAAAGATCATAGGATGGACCAGCTAGAAGAGAGACTTTCTTTTCTCCCCTGTAGTATTCAGAATTTTAAACTCAGGGCCTTGCACTTGTTAAGCAGCAACTCTATCAAGTGAGTTATTCTACCAGTGCTTTTTGTGTTCAAGACAGGGTCTCACAGCTGGGTGCCGGCAGCTCATGCCTGTAATCCTAGCTACTCAGGAAGCTGAGAGCTGAGGATCACAGTTCAAAGCCATGAAAGTCTGTGAAACTTTTATCTCCAATTAACCACTAGAAAACAAGAAGTGGCACTGTGGCTCAAGTGTTAGAGGGCTAGCCTTGAGCTCAGGGACAGCGCCCAAGTCCAGAATTCATGCCCCATGATGGACCAAAAACAAAACAAAGGCCTGGAGTTTGGCCTAGTGGTTAAAGTGCTTGCCTAGCATGCACGAAGACCCGGGTTTGATTCCTTGATACCACATATATAGAAAAAAAAGCCGGAAGTGGTGCTGAGGCTCAAGTGGTAGAGCTCTAGCCTTGAGAAAGTCCAAGGACAGTGCTCAGGCCCTGAGCTCAAGCCCAGGACTGGCAAAAAATAAAAATAAATAAATAAATAAAATAAAAATAAAGTTTAAGAAAAACAAAACAAAACAAAACAAAAACCCAAAACAAGATATGGTCTTGTTTTACATTCAGGACTGCCTAGATTGAGAACTTATTTGTCACTGAGAAAACAGTTGGGTACTACCATAGCCTAGCCACTGTTTGAGATGGAATTCTGAAAAAATATTTAAAATATGTTTCTGCTTAAAGTGGCTTCAAACTGTGATTTCCTCAATCTCTGCCGCCCTAATCACTAGAATTACAGGCTTGTGCTCTGCATCCAGCTAAGAAGGGAGACTTACCACCCCACATTAGAAATTCACCAAAAGGGGCTGGAGTTTGGCCTAGTGGTAGAGTGCTTGCCTAGCATGCATGAAGACACAAGTTCAATTCCTCGGTACCATACACAGAAAAAAGCCAGAAATGGTGCTGTGGCTCAAGTGGTAGCCAACAGTGCTCAGGCCCTGAGTTCAAGGCCCAAGACTGGCAAAAAACAAAAAAAACATAAAAGAAACCCAAAACCAACTCACCAAAAGACAGACCAGATAGATATTGAAGAGCCAAGTGTGGTGGTACATGACTCTAATTATAGCTGTGCAGAAGGATCATGGTCCAAGGCTAGGCTCCAGATAAAATATTCTATCTGCATAATACATTAAAAGCAAAATGGGCTGAGGGCATGGCTCAATTGATAGAGTGCCTACCTAGCAAGCAAGGCCCTGATTTCAGACACCAGTTTAACTGGCTACCTAGTTATGATTCACATCCAAAGCAACTCACTTATTTAGCGTGCATAATCCAGTGTTTTTAGTATGTTTATAAGATTTATACAACCATTACCAGAACCAGTCTTAGAATATTTTCATCACCCACAAAGGGACTACATCCTTTTGTTGTCATTTCTTAACCTCCCTCAGCCTCAGAATATACTGATCTACATTCTGTCATTATAGTTATACCTATGCTGCACATTTCATATAAATACTACCATGCAATATTTGGCCTTATGTAATTAATTTCTTGCACTTGTCACCCATGTAACTCATTAGCACATCCTTTATTCTTTTTTTACAGGAGGGTCTCACCAGACAGCTCAGGCTGGCAGCAAACTTAAAGTTCTCCTACCTCAGCTTTCCAAGTGCTAGTGTTAGAGGTATGTGTGCCTCTCATATTCTTATAACAGTCCCAACTATGATGTGAACATGCCACATTTTATTTATGTATGCATCAGTTAATTGACTTTTTGGCTATTATGAATAATGTTGCTATGACTATTACAGTGGGGATGTGATTTCATTTCCCTTGGATATAGTGCTAGGGGTGGATCTATTGGGTCATATGGCAAAGCTTGATCACTTAACACAAATTATCTGTACTATTTTATATTCCCACCAACTGTGTATAAGTTTCAGATTTCTCTGCATACTTGTTAATATTTATTCTGTTTGATTATAAATGTCCAAGGAACTATGAAGGGTCATCTTATTATAGTATTTAATTCCATTCTCCTGATGGTTAACAATGTTGAACTAATTTTCTTCTGTGTAGAGATCATTTATACACCTATCTTGGAAAAGTTTGTTGAGATCTTTCTGGTTATAGTTTTTTTTAATTTTCTTTTATTTCTTTTTCTTGTCAGTTGTGGGATTTATTTTTATATTTAAAAACATTTTTATTTTATTATAAAGGTGATGTACAGAAGGGTTATGTCAGCTACCATAGAGATAATTTATCCATTCATTTTGGGTATTTTTTGTATTTTTAAAATTTTAAAAATACATTCTAGAAACAAGTCTCATACAGGATCAATGTTTAATGTGTATGTGTGTGTGTGTTGGTACTGGAGCTTGAAATGTGATCCTGAGCCCGGTCCTTGCACTCCTTGAGCTTTTTCACTTAAGCTGGTAGCACTCTACCATTTGAGCTATAGCTCCACTTCCAGCTTTTTGGAGGTTTATTGAAGATAATTATCATATCTCACAGACTTTTCTCCTTGGACTGGATTTGAACTGCTATCTTCAGATTTCAGTCTTCTGAGTAACAAGGATTATAGGCATGAGCCAAAGTGCCAAGTGATCAATGTTTACATTTTTATCTCCCATTCTATTGTCTTTTTATTTTCTTGATGGTGCTCTTTGAATCACAAATGTTTTAAATTTTGGTGATAGTCAACTATTTTTTCTTTGTCACTGATTTTGGTGACTTATCTAGGACTATATAGCTCTGTGTATGTGTGTGTATGATGGGTTTGAATTTAGGGCCTGGACATCACCCCTTAACTTTACTGCTCAAGACTAGCACTCTACCACTTGAGCCATAGCGCTATTTCTGGGGTTTTTTGGTGGTTAGTTAGGGATAAGAGTCTCAAGGACCTTCCTATCTGAGCTGGTTTTGAATGGCAATCCTCAAATTTTAGCCTCCTGAGTAGCTAGGATTATAGGTGTAAGCCACTGTGCCCATATAGCTTTTAAAGTCCCATTTCCTTTTTCTATCAAAATAAAAGCTTAATCTAGAAAGCCAAATGATCTAAGGTTTAAAAAACATTTTAGTAAAATAAGAAATTGGTTAAAAAAATCTACTGAAGGTATTTAAGAAGGAGAAGTCCTGTGTCTCTGAGGGAGGCATACCAGATAAAAGACTCTCGGCATAATAAGATGCCACTTCACACTTGCTAGGATGGCTGTCATCAGAAAGCCAGGCACAAGGCCTAGTGTAGAAGATGAGGAGAAGTTAATAGCCCCAGACACAGATGGGAGAAGTGTAATAGGTACAGTGGCTTCAGAAGATAGAATGGCAGGTCCTCAACTGTTTGAAGGTCGTTTTCCATATGACCCAATGGCTCTGCTATTATATGTTAAACTGATAAATGTAAGCTTATGCTCACACAGATATTGTTTACGAATACTCATAGTAGAATTTTTGTATGATAGCTGTAAACTGGGAATAAACTAAATGCCCATTACGTGGTCAGTGGATAGAGTTTTCCAATATTAAGAAAGAATGAAGACTTGTATAGACCATAAAAACATTATGCTAAATAAAAATGGTAGTTATTAAAATACTTCATATTTTTAATTCCATTTTTACTAAATGGTCAGTATACAAGAGCCATAAGGACAAAAAGTTGATCAATGTTGGATTACAGGCAGATGACTGTTAATGGACACAGGATTTCTTTTTTTCTCCTTTCGCCAGTCCTGTGGTATTGAGAAATTGAACCCATGTCTTTGTGAATGTTATGCTTGCACTCTACCTCTAGGCCAAACTCCCAGCCCAGGTATAGTACTTCTTTCTTGAGGGAAATAAAATTCTGGAGAAATAAAATTCTAGAAGTGATTGTAATAGTAGTTAAAAAACACCAAGTTACAAACTTTAAATGGGTAAATTTTACCAAACACAGATCAGTAACACAAACACACAAGCATACACACACATACAAAAAAAAAGGATAAAAGCCACAACAAACAAACAAACCCCAAACAGCCAGGTACCAATGGTTCACAGCTGTAACCCTAGCTACTCAGGAGGATGAGATTTCAAGATTACAGTTTGAAGCTAGTCTGGGCAGGAAAGATTGTAAGACTTTTTCTTTTTTCCCCAATTACTGGGGCTTGAACTCGGGGCTTGGGCACTGTCCTGGGCTTTTTCAAGGCCAGCGCAACAGCAATGCTTGTGGCTTTTTCTGTGTATGTGGTACTGAGAAATTGAACCCAGGGCTTTAAGCATGGTACGCAGACATTCTACCACTAGTCCACACTCCTGGCCCCAAATCTGTGAGACTCTTATCTCCAATTAACCACATAAAAAGCCAGAAGTGGAGCTGTAGACTTAAGTGGTAGAGCACTAGCCTTAAGTATAAAGCTCAGAGACACCCAGGCTTTGAGTTCAAGATCTAGGATTGGCACACACGTGTGCGTGTGTGCACGCACACACGCATGCACACACACAACAGCCATTTTGCAGATGTTTCTAATGAAGATGCACCCAGATTGAAAATAATTTTATATTTAGGGAATATAAAATAAATTTTAACTAATAAGAAATTATTCACCAACAATATAAATCTTTTGTATTCCTATACAGAAAATAAATTATGGTTACCTCTTGTAGCTTCATTTTAAATTATTTGTGATTTAAAAAACGTAATGTTTTAGGATAAAGTGTTAGATGAAAGCATTGGTAGTATTTATTTTTTTCTGACTAGCTGACTTCTGGCAGAAAAATAATGTTTAAACATGTAAGTTGTGCATACCCATGCTGTTTTGTCACTGAACACAAACAAGGTTTCACCTCAAGTTAGCATCCCTCTCTTCCTCATCCTGAGGCACTCACAGGCTGCTCCGTTAAGATTGGGCACAAACAAACCACATGACCTCATGAATGCTATCTTATCACATCACAGGTTCCTCAGACTGACCACAACTACTTAAAACAGACAGGCAGCAAAGCAGCACACACAAAGTCTCTGTATGACATTTACAGCTGTCCGGCTTGTGGAAGAGAAAAATCTGATTATCTCATGTCCAACTGTGTGTGCGAGATACGGTTCATGAAAAACACATGATTTATTGCACTAAAGACTCCCAGCCACAGCTTAAAATATTTAGTTTTGGTAAATCTGAGAAAGTTAGCAATCTATCTTGTATCAACTCTCCTTTAACTGATAATAATAAATTCATGGAGCACATTTTCAAATGCTTCCTTAGTTTGAAAAAGTGTTACTATTATTATTTCTTTGACAAACCAGCATTTAAAAACTGAATTATGTAATACATATATATGTGCACATGCATATATACATACATACATACATACATAACCTCTACAATAACCATAAAATATATTTAAACAAATATATTAAAACTGAATTACTAATCCTAGCTACTCAGGAGGCTGGGATGTTTGGATCAAAGTTTGAAGCCAGCCCAGGCAGAAACAACTGTGGGACTCTTATCTTCAATTAAACACCTAGAAAGTCAGAAATGGAGTATGGTTCAAGGGTAGAACAATAGCCCTTGAGCCAAAAAAAAAAAGCCAAAGTACAGTGCCCAGATCCTGGGCTCAAGCCCAGGTCCAGATAAATAAATAAACAAATAAAGGAAATAAAATAAAGGAAATGGGTGAGGAGTGAAGTAGAAAAGAAGAGACAAAGCTACAATGTGAGTTTGAATAGGTACTATAGAGAAGGTAGACTACGTGGCTTCATATGCTGGCCTGTGATCTGGGACAGATCATTTCAATGTTTCTGGAGTCAGATGGCTCAAGTTCTTGTTCTGGTTCCATCTTTTCTTTTGCAGTAGTGGGGACTGACTTCAGGCCTTGATCAGCAAGTGTGACACTTGAATTTAAACCCCTGCCACAAAGAGTCTAAGGATCATCAGCTTTTTGCAGGGTAGGGGTGTTGCCAGTTCTGGGACTTGAACTCAAGGCCTGGGTACTGTCTCTAAACTTGATACCTAATAGTATGTATTCGCACATGGGAATGCTGAAAAACCCAGTTTAAATAAGTAAGTATCTAGTAAAATTCTGAAAATGTCATGGGCCAAATCTTTCTGACACTAAGTAGTTAGTTTAAAATGCATTTATAAGGGCTGAGAGATTGGCCTGGGAGATTGGCCTAGTGTTACAGTGCTTGCCTAGCATGCATGAAGACCCAGATTCGATCCTTGGTATCACATACATAGAAAAATCCGGAAGTGGTGTGGTGGCTCAAGTGGCAGAGCTCTAGTCTTAAGAAAGCCCAAGGGCAGTGCTCAGGTCCTGAGTTCAAGCCCTAGGACTGGAGGGAAAAAAAAGCATTCATATACCAAGAAATCTGTTACAATCAACCTCAGTAACAGCATATTGAGGGAAAAATGGCTCAGGTCAAGCCATCCCTCTGCCCACAACAGTGAGTGAGTACCACAATTCTACTCCATAGATAAAGGTAAATTGGAGACTTGGGTAACATCAAATATCTTCAGACTATAATAGAAAATAAGATATTTGCCATGAAAATATTCACTGTTTAAAAGGTCTAAGGAAAATAAATCCTCACCATTTGAACAGAAAATTCTTGCTTTAAGACAATCTTCTAAAGTGCTATTAATTCATAAGCAATGTTGAACAATCAGTAATGAAGTGATGTTACAGAGGAAGGAAGAAATATGTGAGGATCAAAATTTATCACTTACCTCATGATTCAGCTCTGCGATCTGATCTTTCAGTTCCCTAATATATTGGTTAGAATCAGACTTGCTAAGCTGTCCTTGAAGCTTTCCTTCTTCTTTCTGTTTTGTGACAGTACAACAAAGCAAAAAGCAGAGACAATTTTCACAACATGTACTCAAATAGAACAATCCAAGTGTAAATTCTTCAGCTAAAAATTGATTCAACCCATTAGTAAACTATTTCTGAAATTTCTTAATAATGCATACATATATACATACATATAATTTACAAAATATACCTTTGGAGGGAAGATTAAAAATCAATGATTCAGGTTTCCTGATTTAAAAAAAAAATCACTCTAGTATTCAAGGCCATTTATGCAGTTACTCTGTCAAGCAGACATTTCTCTATTCAAAACACAAGCCTTCAGGGCAGTCAGTGCTGGGGAGCGCTCACAGCTATGCTGGGAACCAACTGTCACATGAACAGAAAAGAAAAAGGTTTCCAAATTATTCTAATATAGGACAAAACAGCCGAGTCTATTTGGCTTAATTAGCTTAGCAATGTATAGTAGAAATCCTAGATATAGCCCATAAAAATGTGCTCCTAATGCTGAGAGTTCATTTCTGAAGAGGTTTGGGACCATTTTTCAGGCATACAGACCTGGAAAGGGAAGAATTACCTTTCTTACATTATGCTATAACAAATGTGAACTATGTAATGGGCTCATGAAGGAATGAAACCAGATCATTTTCAGTATGTCTGGATTATTTCCAATTAGGGAGTCCTATGTTGATGCTTATTTAGAAGTTCCTCTATTATGCAAATGAGTTTGAGTATTCTGTCATTTTTTAATCAAAATACTATCTGACATATACTGAGCATCTGTGAGTCTTCCCAAAGGAATTAAACACTAATATCAGCATCATATGTAAATTCTTACACATCTGAACTGGTCTTAACTAGGTACCATGCATTTCTTTCTAGAAATGAATTCTGTGGTGCTCTGATATGGAAAAATGTATTTATGCTGCACCAGAAACTGTTACAACTATTCTGTGTAGTAGATACTATTAATATTCCTACGTCATAAAGAAACTTAAAAAATGAACTGATTGCATAAGAGATAAAGACTGTAGACTTATTTTTTCTTTAATTTACAGTATTCTGAGCATAAAAATGAAGCATATAGGGGCCGGGAGTTTGGCCTAGTGGTAGAGTGCTTGCCTAGATGCACGAAGACCTGGGTTGGATTCCTTGGTGCCGCATATATAGAAAAAAGCCGGAAGTAATGCTGAGGCTCAAGTGGTAGAGCTCTAGCCTTGAAGCAAATAAGAGTAAGTGATTTTTTTTTTTTGGTCAGTCCTGGGGTTTGAACTCCGGGCGTAAGCACTGTCCTTGGGCTTTCCTCAAGGCTAGAGCTCTACCACTTGAGTCACAGCACCACTCCCAGCTTTTCTATGTATGTGATACTGAGGAATCAAACCTGGGTCTTTGTGCATATTAGGCAAGCACTCTAACACCAGGTGAAACTCCAGGCCCAAGAATAGGTCATTTATGCAAAGACCCAAGAAAATTTGCTTTTTTAGATACAATAGAGAAATCTATGTCTTTAGTATTTATTGTAGCCTCTTCTGATTTAAAACTACAATAAGGAATTGCTCTAAGTTATTCACTCATACAAAAATGTTTCTAGAACATTCCCCCTCCCTTTTTTGCCAGTCCTGGGGCTTGAACTCAGGGCCTGAGCACTGTCCTTGGGATTCCTCAAGGCTAGAGCTCTACCACTTGAGCCAAAGCACTATTCTGGCTTTTTTCTATGTATGTGGTACCGAAGAATGGAACCGAGGTCTTTGTGCATGCCAGGCAAGCACTCTACCACTTGTCCAAACTCCTGGCCCCAAACTAAATTTTATCAGTAGTCTTTTTTAGATTTCAATGCAACGCCACAAAAGATAATGTTGAGTTTCTTTGGCAAAAAATTTAACATACGCCAGGCACGGTGGCTCACTCCTGTAAGCCTAGCTACTTAGGAGGCTGAGATCTGAGGATCAAAGTTCAAAGCTGGGAGCGTGGGCACTAAAAGTCCATGAGACTTTTATCTCCATTTAATCACTAGAAAATGGGAAGTGGGGTTGTGGTAAATGGGGTAGGGAGGTAGCATTGAGCTGAAGAGCTCAGGGACGGCTCCCAGGCCCTGAGTTCAAGCTCCATAACCCAACCCAGTACACACACACACACACACACACACACATACGCACACATAAAATTAACATACAAGGTAGAATATGATGTCCATTAAGACAACATACACACAGAGATGATAAGTAACAATTTGTAATGTATGTTGTGTGAACTTAGAAAAGAGTGATAAAGCATCTCCAGGCTCCAGCAATGACTCTGTGACAAAAGCATCACTACCTCAGCATACTTGTCACACATTAATGTATATCAGTATGACACACACAGCAGGAGAAAGTTCTGTATGGGGTGGTTTTGATTCAAAGTCTGCCTTTGGGAATATAGTTGATACTTCCAAAATAGAAGTAAATAATGAGAGATGTTCTAAATGCTACTTTAAGAAAAACATGTGGGGTGGGGAGTATGGCTTATTGATGGCGTGCTTGCCTAGCATGCATGAAGTCCTGGATTCAATTCCTTAGTACTACATCATACACAGAAAAAGCAAGAAGTGGTGTTGTGGCTCAAGTGGTAGAGTGCTAGCCTTGAGAAAGCCCAAGGACAGTTCTCAGACCTGGAGTTCAAGTCCCAGGACTGGCAAATAACAAACAAATCACCACCACCACAACAAAAAACACCCCCTCCCCCCCTGAAAAGGAAGTCCACGAGACTGTTATTTACACTAAACCACAAAAAAAGCCAGAAGTGGCGCTGTGGTTCAAGTGGTAGAGAGCTAGCCTTGAGCACAAAAGCTCAGGGACAGTGACCCAAGTCCAGAGTTTAAGCCCCAAACCTGGTGAGAGAGCGAGAGAGCGAAAGGAAGTGAAGGAGGGGGAGGAGAGAGGGAGAGAGGGGAGGGGAGGGAGGAAAAGGAGCTACAAAGGCAAACAGATTATTAACTAATAAAGCAACAGAAAAGACAATGGAGGTAATGAATTAATGGGTGTTCACTATACAATATTTTCACTTTTATTTCTGAACATTTTTATCATAATATACTAAAATGAGCCAGGTGCTGGTAGTTCATGCCTGTAATCCTAGATACTCAAGAGGCTGAGATCTGAAGATCATGGAAGCCAGCCCAGGCAGAAAAGTCCCCATGAGACAATTATCTCCAATCAACCACTCAAAAAACAGAAGTGGGTGCCATGGCTCAAGTGGTAGAGAACTAGCCTTGAGAAAAAGAGGCTCAGGGACAGCACCCAGGCCTGGGGTTCAAGCCCCACAACTGACAATAAATAAATAATAAATAATATACCAAGATGGAATATTACAAATACAAAACAATTCCTTTCCCCTTTCTTTCCACACTATGCTATAAATTTAACATTCATCCGCACTATACTTCATTTATCTATATGCAAAGATATATTTATCTTCCAAATGCTACCTAGTGATTCTGAACTTAAAATCTACCTTTGGAGACAAGCATACCACTAATCCTAGCACCTAGAAGACAGGAGCAGGAGGATCACAAATTTGAGGCCAAACTGAGCTATGTTCTAAGATTTAGTCTTGACAAACAAAAACATGCCTTTTGAGGGCTGGGGATGTAGCCCAGTAATAACCTAGAATGTATGAGGACCTCAGGGTTGATAAAATACACAAAGATCAAAATAAAATGTAATTTGCCTTTGGTTCTAGCAATGAATACTACTCTCCTTACAGTTATTGGAAACTTAAATAGAAAAGAAATACAGGTGAAGTCTTCATCAAAATGTGTGGAAACAGAAGTGCTTTAGATTTTTAAATAAATCTCAGAATATTTGCATATGAAATATCTTAATGATAAGACCCAAATTTCTACTGTATGTTTTATATATTTCCATTTTCATAGGTTAAAAGCTATGCCTCTAACCTAGTATATTTTTAGCATACCCCTGTTTAAATTTGACTTGTCACATGAAGCCAGGTATAGAATTTTTTATTTGTGAAATCATGCTAGTTTCAGTTTCACATTTAGAGCATTGCCATTTGTTTTTAGAGGTGTCCCATCTATACTGAGGTACCCATAGCAAAAAGCTATGAAAGTCACAATATTTTAGCAACTACTAAACTAAGCAATTGTTACAAAGCAAATTTCTGTTTGGTTCAGACTTTATCAACCAGATCCTACCAACTGTATCCTATGACATAACCTAACAGGGCAGGTAACAGCCATAAAATATTCTATAAAATGTTTCAGAGAAACTGAGTCAGCCTACTCTAAAATTATATTTTGTAAGTAAGGGGCAGAGCTCATTCACTGGCATGTGCAATGTATATATATATATATATATTTGTGTGTATATACATGTATATATATATGTTGTGTGTATATACATGTATATATATATATGTTGTGTGTATAATTATATAATATAGAATGAAGTCCCAATCATTATGATTTAGTTATAGGTTAAGCTTATCTAATCAAAAAACTTACAGAATTCTAACATGATGCCACATATGGAAAATTCTACCACTGGCCCTGTATCTTACATAGGGACACTCAACTTGTATCTGAGCAGAAAAGCTCATCTGTTAGCCATGTAACATGAGGATGGCCTCGAGGTAGGAATGACCCAGGCAGAGCATATCCAATCATGGTTAGTGGCAACTGAAGCTTGAACTCAAGGCCTGAGCACTGTCCTTGGACTTTCTCAAGGCTTTCCTACTTGAGCCACTGCACCAGTTGCAGCTTTTCTTATGTATGTAGTACCAAGGAATTACATCCAGGTCTTCATGCATGCTAGGCAAGCACTCTACTACTAGGCCAAACTCCCGGGCCTTGAATCGAACATTCTTGAAATACATTCTGCTGCTTGACTTTTCAGTTATGAGGAAATAATCTTTACTTAACCCAGTTCAAACTAGATTTTCTGTCATTGGCAATAAAAAGTATACTACCTAAATCGTATTCTAAAAAATTTGGCTAAGTATGTGAATACATAACAAACTTTCTAACTAGTAAGTACTTTGATGATTCTTGAACATGGTTTATAGGAACATGAGTAGTAACACTGAGGAAAAATATACAGTTTAAGAAACTCATTCCTGACCTAGTTAATTCTAAATATCTTTGAGTAGGGCTTAAAACTCAGTACACTTAGAAACTGTAACCTCTCTATAAAATTACCCTGACAATAAAAAATTTTAAAAAAATCATTACACTGAGGGGGCCGGGAGTTTGGCCTAGTGGTAGAGTGCTTGCCTAGCATACACGAAGACCCGGGTTCGATTCCTCAGTACCCCACATACATAGCAAAAAGCCGGAAGTGGTGCTGAGGCTCAAGTGGTAGAGTGCTAGCCTTGAGAAAGTCCAAGGACAGTGCTCAAGCCCTGAGCTCAAGCCCAGGACTGGCAAAAATAAAAATTAAAAAAAATCATTACACTGAGAAACATCAGGAATAACCTGATACAACCAGTATGTAAAGCTGTGTTACAAATGTATTACTTTCAACTACCTTTGTAGAATGGTAATTTTAAAGCAATAGTTCAAAATTCTATGTATATATCATTAAACATAGGTAAGCTATCCTAATTATTAAATTCTTGATAATCTTGTTTCCTAACTATCTCGAATATTATCGTAGGTTAATTTTACTAAAGACTTTAGCATATTTGACATGTAATGTTAACTATTTCAAATATCACACTGTGGTAAATGTGGCAATGACCAAGACTCATAAACTTATTCACAGTCTCCACATTTCCAGAGTGAATATATTTGAAAACAAGAATAGAGGAAAACTGTCAAGGGCCCTTGATTTAATTTCTTTCAATTCTGCTATCAGTTTCACTTCACATTATTTCCACATTGGTTTCAACTGGTCAGTTCCCTGTCTATAGAGGATACTTTAATTTTGAACTCTCATCCCTTTCTCGGTTAACCCAGCTCTTAAGCAAAAAATTATTCTTCTAAGTTTGGTCATCTGTGATGAGGAACTAAATAAAATGTTTAGGATCTGAGAAAATTCCACATATGTGACCCCTATGACCAAGAACTGAGAACAGTTTCACAGAATGAAGAAAAATCCTTCTTTAAACACCTAAAGTCATCAACATCTGAGACATGACAACAAATGAGAAATATTCTAATTCTGTAACATTTATTTAGGTAATGGATTCACAAAGTCAAATAAAAGTTATATTTTCTAGAACAACATGCTAACATGTAGAGAGGAGTATCACCCCAAGAGCAGTGGTTAAGATGTCAAGTACCTACACTTTTTTCTTAGTCATGCACAGGCACATATTTTACAACCCTAATTTTAAGAAGCAATAATCGAAAGATGAGGATGAGAAAAATGTGCCCAAAATGTGTCATACTACATATTTTGTTTCATTTTATTGAAACATCAATGTATGGTCCACAGGAAAACAGAAAATAGGTATGTATTTGTGTGGTATGTATATGCATAAGGTCAGCAAAGAAAGTAGACATTTTATCTAGAGCTACCTTCACCTATATCTACTGCACTCTTAACATGTCATTTAAAAAATTCAAGCATAAGCTGGGCACGGAGGCTCATGCCTATAATCCTTAGCTACCAGGAAGCTTGATATCTGAGGATCTCAGTTCAAAGCAAGCCTGGACATGAAAGACTTGAGACTCTTATCTTTAATTAACCACAAGAAAACCTGAAGTTGTGTTGTGGTACAAGGGGTAGAATGGTGGCCTTGAACTGAAGAGATCAGGGACAACGCCCAGGCCCAGAGTTCAAGCCCCATGACTGACCAAAAAAAAAAAAAAAAGAAAAAGAAAAAGAAAAAAAAAGTTCAAATATGACAATGATAGCTGGTAGCTCATGCCTATAATTCTAACTACTCAGGAGGCTGAGATGTGAAGAATACAGTTCAAAGCCAGACAGGGCGGGAAAGTCCATGAGACTCTTATCTCCAATTAACCACCAAAAAGCAAGATGTGGTAAAGCACTAGTGTGAGTGAAAAAGGCTGAGCAAGAGTGTGGAGGCCTTGACTTCAAGGCCCAGTACAAGCACCAAAAAAGAAAGGCAGATGTATGTGCACACGCACACGCACAAGCATGTACATGCACGCGTGCACACGCGTGCACACACACACACACACGAAAAGCTTTCTCTGTGGTTTACATATTAGTGCAGCAAAACCCAAACAAACATGACATTAAATTGCTTTAAACAAGTATATGTAGTATATATATATTACTTTAAAAAAAAACAATCTTTTACCAAGGTAAAAGAGAACAAGGAACCTCAGATGGTTGAAATGCCCAGATTTGTCAGGGTTTTTTTATTTTTATTTTTTTTGAGAAATTGATTGCCCTCAAGACATGCCTAAAATCTATTCTTTTTCTTTCTTGCTTTATTTTTTCTGGTCCTTGGGATTGAACACAGGGCCTGGGTGCTATCCTTTAGCCTCCAGGTTAGCACTCTATCCCTTGAGCCACATCACAATGTAAAAGACCATTCTTGTTTACCTGTTTTCAGGGTTGGTTATAACTTACCCTGTCTTGCCACAGGAAGGATACTTCCTTAGACAGGAAGATAGCTGATTTTAAAAGTTATGTTTCAAGCAACAGGTTTTTTTAATATATGAGATGATCAACCTTTTGTTTTTGCGAATTTAAGCACTTAGCCCCTACCTACATACTAGATGCAACAGCACACTCCTTAGTCAGGAGACAGACACAACAAAATCTACGGTTTTATTTGTATCTAATTAAATTTGCCTAACTTTTTTTTTTTTTGGCCAGTCCTGGGCTTGAGTACTGTCCTTGGACTTTCTCAAGGCTAGAGCTCTACCACTTTAGCCTCAGCACCACTTCTGGCTTTTTTCTATGTATGTGGTACCGAGGAATCAAACTCAGATCTTTGTGCATGCTAGGCAAGCACTCTACCACTAGGCCAAACTCCCGGCCCCTATCCCATGAACTTTTTTGAAGAGTGAAACCCATAAGTTGTGCATTACCCAAGCTAAAAGGAAAAGGTTCCACCCCAACAAAAGAAAATGCTATTTCAACCCTTTTTTCCCCCAAAACTAAAGCAGCAGTCAAGTAAACGTAATATAATGTAAAATTCAGTTTACATTACATTTATACAAAAGGTTGGCAGAGGTCAAGGCTGGGTGGTATGTGCTAATAATCCTAGCACTCAGGAGGATGAGGCATGAGAATCATAAGTTTAGCACCAGTGTATTCTACACAGCCAGATCCTGACTCAAAAATACAAAACAAATAAGCGGTTAGATGGATCAAGGGAGAGAGTACAGAAGGCAACATGAACACAGAAATGTTTTGACACAGGCTGGTCTCAAACTGGAGAGGCTCCTCCTCAGTTCATCACATCTGGAAGAAAAATCCCCTATGGCAAGTCAAAACTTACAGGAATAGCACTAGACAGCAACACTACACTGTTAAATATGTAATTTTGGTGTTTATCACAAGGGTTTTGTTTCTTACAAGAGCTACTTCTAAGCCAGCTCCCAGTGGCTCATGCCTGTAATCCTAGCTACTCAGAAGGATGAGATCTGAGGACTGCAGTTTGAAGCCAGCCAGGGCTAAATAGTTCCTGGGAAACTCTCATCTTGAATAAACCACCAGAAAAATGAAAGTGGTTCTGTGGCTCAAAATGGTAGAGAACCAGTCTTGAGCAAAAGAGCGCAGGGACAGTGGCCGGGATGAGTTCAAGCCCCATGACAAAAAAAAAAAAAAGCGCCTGGTGCTGGTGGCTCATGAATGTAATTCTAGCTACTCAGGAAGCTGAGATCTGAGGATTGTGGTTCAAGGCCAGCCCCAGCACAAAAGCGACACTGTGGCTTAAGCGGTAGAGTGCTAGCCTTGAGCTGAAGAGCTCGGGGACAGTACCCTGTCCCAGAATTCAAGCCCCATGAGGGAGCAAGGGAGTGAGGGAGCGAGGAGAAGAGGGGGAGAGAAAGAAAAAGAGAGGGAGAGGGGGAGAGAAGAAAGGGGGGGAGGGGGAAGAGGGGAGGGGGGAGGGGGGAGGGGGGAGGGAGGGAGGGAGGGAGGGAGGGAGGGAAAGAGGGTGTCCTCATAGGTTTAATTTTTTTAATTCTATGAAATCCAAAGAACCCCTTCCATGGCTGGGGATGTAGTTCAGTGGCAGTGTAGTTCAGTGCTTACTGTACTCAGTCACTGGTTGAATCCCTAGCATTATAAATACAAAACCACAATACTCTTTTCATGTTTAGCTTATCACCTCAACCACACATAAAAACTCTTCAGTGACCTTTTTATATTTCCCAAGGAATATTTCTATTTCCCTCTATTCCTAAGGTACTACAAAGCCAGACTGATGTGCAGAATGGATGAATACTAGCTCTATGCCACCTCTGTTCCAGATTCACTTCATATACCATGTTCTCACACAGAGAACATGTCAGATAGTACATTGGTAAGAAGCTATTACATTTGATTTGTCCAAAAGTGTGGAGAAGTGATCACCTTTTGGGGGGGGGGGTGTGGGGCTTGAACTCTGGGCCTGGGCTCTGTCCCTGAGCTTTTCAGCTCAAGGCTCCCACCCTACCTCTGGGCCTGGGCATTGTCCCTGACCTCTTCAGCTCAAAGCTACCAACCTACCACTGAGCGAAGCCCCACTTCCTGTTTTCCAGAGGTTTAAACTGGAGAGTCTCAGTGCCGGGCTAGCTTTGAACTTTGATCCTCAGATTTCAGCCTCCTGAGTAGCTAGGATTATATATGTGAGCCACTGTACCCAGCCACCTTGTTATTTTTAGCATAGTTCACTCTGCAAAAAAAAATCTACGAAATAGGTAGATGACCTATAATTCTGGGAAAAGCATGGGGTTAATCACATGTACACAGATAAATCTTCTAAGAAAGAAAGACTTGCTAGTATCACTCTAAGCTTTATCTTGCTAGAAATCTGGTTCACTTTCTGGAGGGTGGAATTCATGGGATTATCCCAGAGGAAGATGCCCCTCATTTCTGGTATATATGTACATAATAATAATTTTATTATCTTTAAATCATTAAAGAAGTTGCCATTTAAAAACGCAGCTTATAAATACAATGCATTCTGATCAATGTTACTCCTTTTACCATTCTCACCCATCCCACCTTCCCAAAGGCCTTCTTAATTTTGTAGGACATGTATTGGATACTTGACAAAATCTACTCCTGCCTTCTTTGTTTCATTGATAGTACCCATTTGCTAATGATAACCACTGGCATAGAAGGCTATGCTAAGCATTGTGGGCAGTGGTATTAATCACTGAACAAAACTTTAGAGGGCCAAGAGTTTGGCCTACTGGTAGTGTGCTTGCCTAGCATCCACAAAGCCCTGGGTTCGATTCCTTGGTACCACATACACAGAAAAAGCTGGAAGTGGTGCTGTGGCTCAAGGGGTAAAGCCCTAGACTTGAGAAAGCCCAAGGGCAGGGCCTGGTATCCAGGCCCTGAGTTCAAGTCCCAGGACAGGCAGAAAAAAAAAAAGAAAAGAAAAGAATTAGTTCCAAAAGGCCTTTCTGAAGTAACATGAACATCATTGCACCTTTTTGTCATTCATTTCTCTCGATCCTCTTCTTTCACTTTTATTTAGTATACCATAGACTGGTTACTTCCTTACTCTGAGTCTTATTACCATTTTATCCCCCTTGTGCTAGTCCTGGAAATTGAATCCAGGGCCTATGCCCTGTCCTTGAGCTTCTTTCCTTTTCTTAAAATCCACTGGACTTGCACCCAGGGTCTGGGTGCTGTCCCTGAGCTTTTTTGCTCAACGTTAGTGCTCTATCACTTTGAGCCACAGCTCTACCTCCAGTTTTCTGGTTGTTAATTGGAATTAAGAGTATTATGGACCCCAGTCCTGCTGGGGCTGGCTTGAGCCACAATCCTCAGATCTCAGTGTAGCTAGTATTTACAGTTGTGAGTCAACAGCATCTAGCTTCCTGTGTTCAAGGTTAGCATTCTACTGTTGGAGCCACAGTTCTACGTGCAACTTTTTGATAGTTAAATAGAGAAGAGTCCCAGAAACTTTCTTGCCTGGGATGGCTTCAAACCAGGATTTGAAGTCAGATTTCAGACTCCTGAATAGCTAGGATTACAACTGTGAGCCCCTGGTGCTTGGATTTCTTTTTCTTTTTTTCTTTTTTTTTTTTTTGAGAGACTATATATTAAAACTCACTTACAAGCTGTTCTCAAAATGAGAGATCTGGCTGGGTGTTTGGCCTAGTAGATTGCTTGCCTAGCAAGCATGAAGCCCTGGGTTTGATTCCTCTGTACTACATATACAGAAAAGGCTGGAAGTGGTGCTATGGCTCAAGTGATAGAGTGCTAGCCTTGAGAAAGCCCAAGGATAGTGCTCAGGCCCTGAGTTCAAGCCCCAGGACTGGCAGGGAGAGGGAGAGGGAAAAGAAGAGGGAGAGAGGGAGAGGGAGGGGGAAGGAGAAAGGGAGGGGGAGGGGAAGAGGAAGGGGGAGGGGGAGAGGGAGGGAGGGAGATATCCTCCCAAAAAATGTGGTACATATATGCAACGGAATTTTGCTCATCCACTAGAAAGACATGTCATTTGCAGGGAAATGAACATGCCTAGAACAAGTCCTATTGTTAAATGAAGTTAAGCGAAGTGCAGAGAGACAAATAACTTGTGCTTTTAATCATAGGAGGAAGCTAGATCCAAAATACAACCATGCTTAGTAACAAATACAGAGGGCTCTATGCATTTACACACAGCAGACTAAAAATACAACCATGCCTAGTAACAAATACAGAGGGCTCTATGCATTTACACACAGCAGACTAAAATAGGATACACTTAGAGGAGGAACTCAAAGGCATAACTTCTCTGAACACTTAAAGTACTGGTTATCAAAATGAATTCCAGGAAATTCTAACATGTTTTCTTTTGTTGTTGTTTGGCCAGTCCTGGGACTTGAACTCAGGGCCTAAGCAGCATTGTCCTTGGGCTTTCCTCAAGGCCAGCGCTCTATCACTTGAGCCACAGCACCATTTCCAGCTTTTCTATGTATGTGGTACAGAGGAATTGAACCCAGGTCATCAAGCATGCGAGGCAAGCACTCTACCACTAGGCCAAACTCCTGTCTGTGTGTTGCTTTTGCTTATGGTTTTGTTGCTGTCTTCTGGGGGCAAAAGGATAACACAGATATGGAGGAAAAAGTGTAAAACAAATGCTGACACAGTACTCAATATAGATTATGTAAAGAAAGAACTATTCAGTGACCTAGTGGTACAGTGTTGGCCTAGCATTCATGAAGCCCTGGGTTTGATTCCTTAGTACCACACACACAGGAAAAATGAGTAGTGTTATGGCTCAAGTGGTCGAGTGTTAGCCTTGAGAAAGCCCAAGGACAGTGCCAGGCCCTGAGTTCAAGCTCCAAGACTAAAAATAAAATAAAATAAAAACCTAAAATAGAAATAAATAATAAAAATAAAAAACAAAATTTATAAAATTAATAATGGTTGGAGCCAGGCTGTCATCCTACTATCCTAGAGGTAAGGCAAGAAGGATCCTGAGCTTGAGAACAGCCTGGATGCAACTCTCTTCCCTCCAAGAAAAAGTACTTTATGCCCTTTTTTTTCCCAGTCCCAGAGTTGAACTCAGGACCTGAGTATTGTCCTGTCCTTGGGGTTTCTCAAGGCTAGAGCTCTTCCACTTGAGCCACAACATCACTTCTGGCTTTTTCTGTGTATGTGGTACCAAGGAATTGAACCCGGGTCTTTGTGCATGCTAGGCAAACACTCCACCACTAGGCCAACCTCCCAGCACCTTTTTGCCTTATTTTTAAAATGCATAATCATTTACTAGTATCATAAAGGCCAATGCTTTTAAATTAGAAGGACCTATTAGCTGCTATAAGTACCATGCTTTCTTCTTTTTTATCTTCGGCTATCTAACACACCATCTAATTTTCAGTTGATACTTATTTTTAGGCAAAACCTTTAGAATATGAAATCATTACTGAACATACCTTGACATTTTAATCCTGACAAGTAAAATTAAAAACATCCCTTACAAAGAGACCTCACACCCTTAAAGGGGAAAAAAAAAACCCAGAAACAATTAGTAATCTCTTGATGCTCTTTTCATAGAGATTTCAAAATAAATCTAAGGTTATACATAGGATGTGGGTTTTTCTCTGGGAGTAGTATTATAGAAGGTTTGTGGTCTTAGAAGGGTCATGACACAATGCAAGTTGCTTTGTCTCAAACATGAGTGTAAAGCTTACACTTCAACCACATTTTATATTATACCAACAGATACAAAAAAAAATTAACAGCAGATAATAGGATTCACAAAGATGTAGAGTAGTAAAATTTTCTCTTACAAAAGTCAAAGCATTCTATAAATTTCTTTTAAAAAAGCAACCTTTTTACTGTTTTAAAGGTTATATGGCACCTTTTATCAGGGCTATATTATGAAACTAGGTAACGGTCACAGAGGCCACTACATCAACTTGCAGCACTGGCATAATTCTGAAGTTCTAATTTGTCATTTTCAATTCACGTATTAAAGCAAAATGTCTTAAGCAAATAGTAACTGCATATGAAATTACCATAGAAGAAACCCCAAGGATCTGAGTAAATCCATGACAGTTGATATGTAATCATTCTGATTAATCAACATAACCATACTGAAACATCAATAGCAACCACTTAACCTGAGTAAGTTATTACTGATTTGTACTCAGCACTACGAAAAATTAATCAGAACAGTAAAATGTGGTAAGTGATAGCCTCTCTGTGACTTCAAGGTGACTCATTTGAAGCATCTAAAAACAAATCATACTCATACCATGTCGTATTGATAGTAAATTAGTTTCCTGTAATTTAAAGCCACGGGCACAAAGATATAAATATTCTTTTAGTAACCTGAAAAAATTATGCATCAATATATTTTAAAAACATGTTTGAAAAATATAGGAAAAAAGTTAGATTTTTTTTCCCTATATTTTTCAGTTCTAACACTGACTTACGAGAAACACACAAACACACACACTGATGAAGTGGTGCTTCTTACAAGACCCAAGCCTAAAAGCTAGCAGAAATTCCTTTAGAAGTGTACTGGAATTGGAGATGAGTTAATTTAGTGATTAATATTGAAAATTCTATACAATTCCATGGATTCCTAAAAAACAGGAAATCACTCAAACTACTTTTATATTTGAATATGAGTATTTTTAGAAGAATTTTAGATTTGCAAAAAAAAAAAAATTGAGAAGGCAGTTTCCATGTGCTCCAATGCTGTTTCTTCCAATAGTATACTGTTTGTTGTAATTAAGGAAGTAATATTGATACATTAAAACTAAAATCTACAGCTTATTCAGAATTTTTTTGTTGCTCGTTTGTTCTTTTGAAGAGTCTGTCTCTATTTTTCCCTTCCTTCCTCTTTTTTTTTTTTTTTGTTGGTCATGGAGCTTGAACTCTGGGCGAGGGCACTGTCTCTGAGCTCTTCAGCTCAAGGTTAGTGATTTATTACTTGAGTCATAGTACTACTTCCAGTTTTCCAGTGGCTAATTAGAGATAAGAATCTCATGGACTTTTGTGCCTGGAATGGCTTTGAACTGCAATCCTCAGATCTCAGTCTCCTGAGTACCTAGGATTATAGGTCTGAGCCACCTGGGTCTATCTCTAGTTTTCTACTCCAGAATTTTTTTTTTTCCTGGTCATGAGGCTTGAACTCTTGGGCCAGGGTGCTGTGCCTGAGCTCTTTACCTTAAGGCTACCTCTTACCCCTTGAGCCAAAGCACCACTTCCAGTTTTGTAGTGGTTAATTGGAGATAAAGAGTCTCACAGTCTTTAGTGCCCAGGCTGGCTTTGAACTGTGATTCTCAGATCTCAGCCTCCTGGGTAGCTAGGATTACAGGCATGAGCAGGGGCGCCTGGGTCTACTCCAGAATTCTATACAAGATACTACATTACATTTACTTAGGTTCCTTTTGGCTATAGACAGTTTCTCAACACTTGGTTTTTCATGTCCTTGACAGTTTTGATACGAACTTGTATTAAAGAATGTATAACACCTAATGAAATTGAAATAGAACTTACTAGAAATAGGTTATTGGAAGGAAGATCATAAGAGGTAAAGTATCATTTAATTAGTCATTTATGACTGTTTATGTTGCACTTGATTATCTTGTTTAGGTCATGTTTTTCAGGTTTCTACATCTGTAAAGTGCTTCTTTCTCCTTATCCTTTCCACACAGGTCACTTGGAGAAAGTCATTATGTGCAGCCCACACTTAGGGCATAGAGAACTGAGCCTGCAAAAAATAATTAAGCCACTGGGTACAGTGGCTCACATCTGTAATCCTAGCTACTCAGGAGACTAAGATCTGAGGATCTAGGTTCAAAGCCAGTCCAGGCACTAAAAGACTGAGACTCTTATCTCTAATTAATCTAGAAAACTGGAAGTGGGGCTGAAGCTCCAAGGTAGGGCAGTAGCCTTGAGCTGAAGAGCTCAGGGACAGTGCCCAGGCCCAGAGTTCAAGCCCAATAATCCACCAAAAAAAAAAAAATTAAACCATGCATTGGTGGCTCATGCCTGTAATTCTAGTTGCTCAGGAGGCTGAGATCTAAGGGTCAAGGTTCAAAGTCAGCCTGGGAAGGAAAGAAAGCCTATGAGACTTAAAATTCTTTTGCATACTGATTATCATCTATTTGCATATTTGTTCCTCATTTATTAATTTATTCAGTCTTATTTTTTAAATCCTCTGCTTCTTTTTTTATTTCTCTCTCAAATTGTTCTACCACTGGCCACTGGGAGCTCTTCCTGGATGCTCCTCTTTAAAATACCCCTGTAAGGCCGGGAGTTTGGCCTAGTGGTTAAAGTGCTTGCCTAGCATGCATGAAGACCCGGGTTTGATTCCTCGGTACCACATACATAGAAAAAAGCCGGAAGTGGTGCTGAGGCTCAAGTGGTAGAGCTCTAACCTTGAGAAAGTCCAAGAACAGTGCCCAGGCCCTGAGCTCAAGCCCAGGACTGGCACAAAAAAAAAAAAAAAAAAGAATTTTGTTGGCTGAGACTTGGTAAAAAATTACCACCTACTGAGAAACTATTAAATTAGCTCAGGAAATTGGAAAGTACAAGCTGACTATAAAGCTTTATGGTAAACTCCATCATTTACTAATATCAGTATAATTCCACATAATTTTCAAAATACAATTTAAAAAATTAATAGTAAAGATTTTATCACTTCCTTTCCATCTTTGTCAAAACCTCATGCTGATCTGGGCACACTGATTTAAACCTAGTTCCCTCACTATCTGTCAGAACAGAATTGTGAGTGGGTGTCTTCTAAGCCAAGAGTGGTTGGGGTATTGCCCACCTGAGGCATCCCTAGAGGTTATTTGTTGGGCACATTAACGAAAGTGGGTGAGTGCTACTGGGTACCAGGAAGGGAAGCAAAGCTTGATTTCAGTAGACTCATACTGTTTTAAATGAAAAAAATTTTCCATTATTTTTGACAAATTAGCACTAATTGAAGGATGTGCTTGATGCCCAGAATTTGTAATATGGTTAGGACAAAATGAATATAGCTTTTATGTGCCCATCCCAAGGCCTGAACTTAGAACTTGGGCACCATCCCTGGACTTCTTTTGCTCAAAGCTACCACTCTACCTCTTGAGCCTCAGCTCTACTTCTGGCTTTTTGGTAGTTAACGGGAAGTAGAGTCTCATGGACTTTCCCATTTTGAACTGCAATCCTCAGATCTTGGCCTCCTAAGTAGCTAGGATTTCAGGTGTGAGCCACCAATGGCTGGTAATATATTTATTTTTATAATAACCAAAATACAAACTGTATTCTAGGTTTCTAGGAGGCATGTGTTCAATTATCACCAATTTTTCTCAACTGAGCAAAAATGACCTTTTCTATGTTCTATCTCTCTACCTGTAAAGACAGTTCTCTTTATTACTGGCATAAAAACAAAGTGCTCAAGCATCAAATAACATTTGGTTTAATGGGAAAATCACAATAACAGAAGGCAAAAAAATGTTGGTCAGTCCTAGGGCCTGAACTGAAAGACTCATGTTTATTAGAGAGGTGCACTGCTACTAGAGCCACGTATCTCAGGCCTTTTGCTTTTGTAATTTTTTTGAGTATGGTCTCTCATTTGTGCTCAGGTCAGCCTGGATGATGATCCTCCTATATACTTCACGAATACCTGGGATACTATACCATATGTGCTACTGTGTTTTGTTTTGCCAGTCCTGGGGCTTGAACTTAGGGACTGGGCACTGTCTTTGAGCTTTCTCAAGGCTAGCACTCTGCCACTTGGCCACAACACCACTTGCAGTTTTTTCTGTGTATGTGGTACCAAGTAATCAACCCAGGTTGTCATGTATGCTAGGCAAGCACATTATCACTAGACCAGACTCCTGGTCCCTGTGCCCAGCTATTTATTAGTTGATATGAAGTCTTGTGACCTGTATGGTTGTCCTCAAATTGTAAACTTTCCAATTTTTGCCTAAGTGGCAAGGATCACAGCCATGAGCCCACATGCTTTGTCTACTTAATACGTTACATGTCATCAAACTGATCTTTGCTCAAAATTCTCTAGTACCTGTCTGTATTATTCAGACAAGGCCAAAATTTTGGGGTTCTACTTAACAAGCCTTACTCTTGGACTTGCTCTTGTTTCCCTGCCCAATTTCACCCAAAGACCCTGATGAGAAATGCCCCTTAGGCTGGGTGCAGTGGCTCACGCCTGTAATCCTAGCTACTGAGCAGGCTGAGATCTGAGGATCAAGATTCAAAGCCAGCCCCCAACCCAGGCACAAAAGGACCTGTGACTCATGTCTCAACCTCTAGAAAACTGGAAGTGGTGCTTGGCTCAAGGGTAGGGCAGTAGCCTTGAGCTGAAGAGCTCAGGGACAGAGCGCAGGCTGAGTTCAAGCCCCATGACCCACAAAAAAAAAAAAAAAAAAAAAAAAAAAAAAGCCCCTTAATCTATATGGGCCCTTTGTCATTAATTGAATTAACTCATTCATTTTTGTACTATAGTCTTAATCATAGGCTCCTTGGTAGCTATGTTATAGATATAAGCAACTGTGCTTGACTTAGCTTTACTCTTTTAAAAAAAATTCTTTTTCAGGCATAAATGAATTTTTTTGTGGGGGGAGCAAACTGCCACTTGAGATAGATGTGCATGAAGCAAGGCAGAGGGGAAGGAAAAAGGGAAAAAGACGTTGTCTTTTTCTTAATGGAGTTTTTCCTCACATCTGCATGTCTGCTTACTTCAAATCTGTTTCAATATCCCCTTCTAAAGAAACTTTCTGACTTCCTTATTAAAGTAACAACAGTTCCCATTCCAAAACACCATCATCTTCCCTTTTCTTCACTTCTTTTTATTTATTTATTTATTTATTGCCAGTCCTGGGGCTTGAACTCAGAGTCTGAGCATTGTCCTTGGGCTTCCTCAAGACTACAGCTCTACCACTTGAGCCATAGCACCACTTCTGGGTTTTTTCTATGGATGTGGCACCAAGGAATCGAACTCAGATCTCTGTGCATGTTAGGCAAGCACTCTACCACTAGGTCAAACTCCTAGTCCTTTCCTTCACTTTTAATTTGATGTACTCATCTCCAAAATTACATATTATTTATTCATTTTGTTTGTATAGCTTTTCTACCAGTAAACTAACTGAGGAAAAAGACGTTTATGCTTTGTTTCTAATCCAGGAAAAGTGGTTAGAATAGTAACTAGCACAAAATCCACAAATATGAGCTGAATTGAAACAAGGTGTCCATTTGAATGCATAATTTAGGCTGTTCTTCACATGTGGGCCTTTCAAGGAGAAGATGATAATAATGAAATTGTTATTTTAGGCAATGAACTGTAATACACACATTTTTTTTTTTTGGCGCCAGTCCTGGGCCTTGAACTCAGGGCCTGAGCACTATTATTGGGCTTTCTCAAGGCTACAGCTCTACCACCGGAACCATAGCATCATTTCGGCTTTTTTCTATATATGTGGTCTTGAGGAATCAAACCCGAGTCTTCTTGCAAGCTAGGCAAGCACTCTTACCACTAGTCCAAACTCCCGGCCCAATACACACATTCTTTCAGTAACTAAACATGTTTTTACCATATGTAGTACCTTCATTTTAGATATATGAAACTAAATAATATTCTTGGTCTCAATGAGCTCAAGTTTCACAATGAACAGAAGAGCTAAAAAAAAACAAAACAAAACAATTGCATGGTGGGAGATGGTTGATACAAGTGGATGATGACAAAGGATGTCAGATGAGCAGACATACACAAAATCAACTGAGCTTTCATTGATCACAAGTTAAACAAGCTGACCACTGGATGACAAGGAAAATCACATGAAGGGGAGAATAACACTGAATGAGAAGGGGAGAAAAACCCTTATCTAAGATGCTATGCTCAAGTACAGACATATATGCTGAGGAATGCAGTGAGAAAAGTACACAACAATCAGAGCACAAAAGGTAAGGGACAGAGAGTGTCCAGGTTCTGAGTTTAAGCCCTAGGACTGAAACAAAAAATAAAATAAAATAAAATATAGAGCAACCTAGGCCAATTATTAACATCTTATTTCAAAACAAAACAAATATAAAGGGCTGGGGCTGAATACTGGTGGAGTACTTATCTAGTATAAGTAAGGCCCTGGGTTTCATCCTCAGTACCAAAAAGTAAATGAGTAATTAAAGACAAAGATTTTGTCAAAAATGCTTTATCTGAGAAAGTAGTAATATTCAACGAAGTAAAATGATTATTAATTAAAAATACAGGGACCGGGAGTGTGGCCTAGTGGTACAGTACACTAACATGCATGAAGCCCTGGGTTCTATTTCTCAGTACCACATACATAGAAAAAGCTGGAAGTACAGCTGTGGCTCAAGTGGTAGAGCTCTAGCCTTGAGAAAGCTTAAAGACATTTCCCAGGTCCTAAGTTCAAGCCCCAGGACTGGCAAAATATATACATATATAACATGTAGTAATATATAACTTTCCTACATATAGTAAATATAATATCTATTACATGATAATATATAAATTTCCTGTATATAATATATAAATTTCCTACATAATATATAACTACATAATATGTAACTTCATATATAAATAACATATAACTTTCCTATATTTGACAGCACCATGGAGTTTAACACCTTAATTTTATAGGTATGTAATCTGCTTCCAAATTAATACTATAGTAGAACACTGACAGAAATCACCAGTAAGTAATTTCTTTCTGTTTCAGAAGACAGAAATATAAGTAGCAGTTTCTAAAAATCATTCCAGGAAATTGTTTACTTAAGATACAAAGATGAAGTATCTTTTTTTCAAAGAAAGGGGCAGTATTATAAAGAAAAGGGGTAGCTATGTATGAAAAACACACATGAACTTTAAGCAGACCTGGAGATTTCAAGTTGACTGAAGATACTTTGAAAAATAAAAGGAAAAGACTAGCCTCGTAAGTATATATACTATGGGCTGGGATTTTGGCCTAGTGGTAGAGTGCTTGCCCAGCATGCATGAAAACCCGGTAAAACATACATAGAAAAAAAGCCAGAAGTGGCACTGTGGCTCAAGTGGTACAACTCTAGCCTTGAGAAAGTCCAAGGACAGTGTTCAGGCTCTAAATAGAAGCCCCAGGACAGATTAAAATAAGTATATATATACATATATATACTATAAAATATTACAATATTTATAAAATGCTATAAAACTGAGACCTACTTCATCTATTTTTCCTAACCTAAATATTTACAAAAGTAATTTTCATAGAAAGCAGGCATTATTTATATGAATAACACACTATATACTAATATAATTCATTAAGTGAGGAATCAGAGAATTTGGTTTGTAAGAAAAAGTTTGATCTGCAACAGGTTAACATGAACTGAAAAATTACGCAAGTGAGATTTAAATATAACAATCTTTGACTAAGTTGAGTTCTCCCCCTAGTGGAACTAGAAAATAATAAAAGTCCCACAACTAATAGTTATCTACAGTATAATATTTATCACTGAAAAAGGAGTTTCAGTGGGGGCCAGGAGTTTGGCCTAGTGGTAGAGTGCTTGCCTAGCATGCTGAACACTCAGGTTCAATTCCTCAGTACCACATAAATAGAAAAAAGCTGGAAGTGGTGCTGTTGCTCAAGCGGTAGGTAGAGCTCTAGCCTTGAGAAAGTCCAAGGACAGAGCTCAGGCCCTGAGCTCAAGCACAAGACCGGCCAAAAAAAAACAAACCAAGTTTCAAGACTTTTTTTTTTTTTAAGATAGTGTCTCATTATGTATAATCCAAGCTGTCCTCTGACTTATGATCCTCCTTCCTCTGCCTCCTGAGTGGGGGAACCGCAGCCTTGCCTGGCCTATTTATGGTATCTTACAATGCATCAAATAAAACATTGAACCACAGAGACATTTGCTAAAAACATCCTTACTGCAGGGAAATGGGGACAAAAACATGAGAAAGGGTGTCAATGTGCAAGAAGTAATGCGCCTACTACCTGACAAATGTAACTGTAACCCCTCCTGTATATTATCCCAACAAATAAACAAAAAAAAAAATCCTTACTAAATGAACAGCAAGTTAGCCAAAAAGCATGCAGCGTTAAATCCTGAAAGAATAACTAAAATAAATCAAAAGTAGGAACATAAGGTACAGAACGCATAGCAGTTTCAAAAGATATAGCAGTATGCAAAAGGGTATAAAGTTTCAGAAGAATTTGAAACAGGATAATCAGGAGTGGGCTGAATACAGTCAGCACAGAAAGTTGACATGTAACAGTTAAAAAAGTTAGGGGGCTGTGAATGTGGCTTAGTGGTAGAGTGCTTGCCTAGCACTACCAATTCCTTGGTACCGCATAAAGAACAACAACAAAAAAAGCTAGTAGTGGCACTGTGGCTCAAGTGATAGAGCACTAGCCCTGAGCAAAAGGAGCTCAGGAACGGCCCAGACCCTGAGTTCAAGCCCCAGAACTAGTAAATAAAAGAAAAAAGAAAGTTAGAAGCCAGGTGCCACAGTTTCACACTTATAATTCCAGCTACTCGGGAGCCTGAGATGTGAGGATCAATGTCAGCGTGGTCAGGAAAGTCTGTGAGACTCTTCTGCCCAATTAACCACCACAAAATTGGAAGTGGCACTGTGGCTCAAAGTGGTGGGTGAAAAAGCTCAGAGACTGAGTTCAAGTCCCCTGATGTATACAAAAAAAGTTTTTTAAAAAAGTTAGAAATATAAGTAGATAACTGTGAGACAAAGAGGGATTTCATGCCGAAGAGTTTGGGTGTGAATAAAAGACAAGTTTGTATAGTGCGTGCGTGCGTGCGTGCGTGTGTGTGTGTGTTACCAGTCTCGGGATTGAATTTAAAGCCTGGACACTATCCATTGCTAAACTCTTTTGGTCAAGTCTAGTGCTCTACCATTTAATCCACAGCACCACTTCTGACACTTTCTGTTGATGTGGTACTGATGAGCTACCTCCCCAGCTCCAAGTTTGTATATTTTAAGCAATAGTACCCAGACCCCAAGTTCAAGCCCCAGGAATGGCACTGAAAAAAAAAATTATGCCAGGTGTGATGGCTCACACCTGTAATCCTAGCTATTCACGGGCACTCAGCATAAATTATTATTATTATTTTGCTAGTCCTTGGGCTTGAACTCAGGGCTTGAGCACTGTCCTTGGGTTTTCTCAAGGTTAGAGTTCTACCATTGAGCCCCAGAGCCATTTCTGGTGTTTCTATGTATGTGGTACAGAGGAAACAAACCCATGCAAGGCAAGCACTCTACCATTAGGCTAACTCCCAGCCCATAAAGGACCTGAGCCTCTTTTTCACCAGTCCTGGGGGCTTGAACTCAGGGCCTGAGCACTGTCATTGGGCTTTCCTTAAGGCCAGCGCTCTATCACTTGAACCACAGCTCTTTTCAGTGTATGTGGTACTGAGGAATTGAACCCAGAGCACCGTACATGCTAGGCAAGCACTCTACCACTAGGCCAAACTCCCAGCCCATAAATTATTTTTTTTAAGCCTCAGAAAATACGCAAGGACGTGGAGGATAATTAGTGAGGATATGGAGAAAAGAGAACACTTGTGCACTGCTTATAGGTATGTAAAATACAGGTTCTAAGAGGTATGGCAATTCCACAAAGGACTAAACAGAATTACACGATGCAAGTACTATCTACACTCAACCGAATGAAAGGACTTTAACAGATACTTACACATACATATTCACAGTAACATCATTCACAATAGCCCAAACTTAGAAATAATGTTGAATAGATAACAAGAGTGAAGTATATATACACAATAGTATTATTAAGCCTTGAGAAGGAAAATAGCTTTGACACAGTGCTAAAAAAATCAGGACCTTTAAAGACACTATGCTAACTGAAATAAGCCAGTCACAAATAATGCATGGTTATATTTTACTGTGTTTTAAAAAATGATCTTGAAAACAATTAAGTACTGAAAACAGAACTGCCATTCTGGGACTGAAGATTGAAATAACTAATTATGCAGGCACACAGAGAATTGATACATGACATTTGCCTCTATTTTATTCTCTTCACTGGTACCTGGATCTCAAGTTCTGCAATGTGCTGCTGTAGTTCAGCCACTGCTGCCATGCTATCTGCTTCCCGGAGTCTCACAGCCATAACCTCTTCTTTGCTCTAAGCAAACAAAGTAATACATCAGGTGTCTTTGGAACTGAGATTTTTCAGATATCAGAAAATAAATACAGTGTATACATCTTCCATTATTGCCCAGCAAGTTAGAGGCTACACATGTAATGAAACAGTAAAGTATAAATAACCATACTGAGTGGGATAAAAAAAAACAAATTATAAGCAACTGTACAAATTTTAACAATTACTAATCAATAAATTATAGGTTATAATTATATGAAAGTAAATGAAAATAAATTAGATTCTTATAATCAAAAGAATGGTTTTGAAAGTTACATTTGTTACTGAATTGTTCCAACATAACAAGGTTAAATATGTACATTTAACCAAAACAAGTCCTAGGTGCTAGAATGATAATCCAGTGATACTAATTATTCAGATTTACCAAAGATATTACAAAAGAACTAACTTCTAGTTTAAATGGGGAGGATACTATCATTAATGAGCAATTAGAAGTTAAAATATTATCTCAAGGTTTTAAAATCCTCTAATATTCTTTAATATCCCTTAGATAATTTCAGAGAAAATAATTATTTTCATCAATCAGTAAGTCACACAGATATTTATATCCAAAGAATACTTTACTTTGGGCCAAGAGCATAGTGTAGTGGGTAGAGGTCTTGCCTAGCCATCCCAAGCCCTTGGTTCGATTCTCTAGTACCACATACTTAGAAAAAGCCAGATGTGGTGCTGTGGCACAAGTGGTAGAATGCTAGTCTTAAAAAAGCCCAAGGGGGGCCAGGAGTTTGGCCTAGTGGTAGAGTGCTTGCCTAGCATGCACGAAGACCCGGGTTCAACTCCTCGGTACCACATACATAGAAAAAAGCCAAAAGTGGTGCTGAGGCTCAAGTGGTAGAGAAAAATCCAAGGACAGTGCTCAGGCCCTGAACTCAAGCCCAGGACCAGCAAAAAAAAAAAAAAAAAAAAAAAAAAAAAAAACCAAGGACAGTGCCTAGGCCTTAAGTTCAAGCACCAGAACTGGCAAAAAAAAAAAAAAATACACACACACACACACACACACACACACACACACACACGTGCGTGCACATAACACTTTGGAAGCAGGTGTTAATTTGAACAATAACATTAAATCCAATAAAACAATTATCAAAATGGTTCAAAAAAGTTTTGTATCAATAATCGGGAAAAGATTAAATTAGGTTCTCTATTACAGATAAGTAAGTAAATCCCAAGCTAACTATATCAAAGACTCACCTGTAATCCTAGTTACTAACTAGGCTAAGATCTGGAGGATTGTGGTTCAAGGTCAGCTCATGTAGAAAAGTTTGTTAGATTTAATTTCCAGCAAAAAGTAGGCTGGAAACATAGCTTAAATGGTGCAGCACTACTCTAGCAAGTGCAAGGCCCTCAGTTCAAACTTGAGTACAAAAAAACAAAACAAAATGAAAAATACCCTCACCTCAATCACATATTAGTAACACAAATCAGTTCATGTAAGCTCATTTCACATTTGATTTTTTTAATTAAGAGTCCTAACTTTCAAAACAGAATATAGACTGTGCTTAAGTTAGTACAAACTTTAGTACTACCTACAGATTTCTGTCACTGTAAATTATAACAGCATGCATATTTATAAGGATGTAATTTCATCTCTGGATTTCAGTGACACTGATAAACCACTCAAGCTTCACTCTTGGTTTTTAATGACACAAGAGCAACTTGATGGAATTACATCTTTGTATGTGCCATTCTTTGAGAATATTAAGGCTGAAATAATACAAGGGCATCCTCCATACCATTTAATAATGGATGTCTATCTAGGTCATTTAAAATGTCTAAGTTATCTTTAGAAATCCATTCTAATACTCTCAGTATACTAGATTATAAATTTACTTTATATTTATATTTGGAAAGTATGATTCCAAATACTTTTGATGCTTTTTATATCAAAAGTGTCACACATATACATACAAAACATTAAAATAATAATGGAAAACACAACCTTTTTCCTGACCTATTAGCACCTATACATTTGTTTTCCTCACCTCTCCAGCCAAAAGACAAAAATCAATACTGACTTTCCATTAATACATACGATACTAATCGAAGCAGAGGGGCTACAACTCCAAATTATGTCTTTTTTTTGTTATATCAATTAAAATCTTCAGCTTTGAATGGATATTAGGCGAACCAATATTGTAAGGGAAACTAGTAAATGTCACTACTGTGGTGGAAAATAAGATTTCTTGCCTGAAATTCACCCTAATAGCAAGAGGATTAACCTGGCCCAAAAGCAACCACAAACCACAAAACCAAGTGCAGACAGCCAGAGCACAGCTGGGTGGTACAACAGTGTCTTATTATGCTTGAGGCCAGGGTTCAATCCAATGCATGGCAAAAACCAAACACACCAAGCCAGTTTGAAAAAGTGGTTGGGAGCCGGGAGTGTAGCCTAGTGGTACAGTGCTCGCTTAGCCTGCATGAAGCCCTGGGTTCATCCCCAATACCACAGAAACAGAAAAACCCAGAAGTGGCACAGTGGCTCAAGTGTCGAAGTGCTAGCCTTGAGCAAATAGTGTGCAAGGACAGTGCCCAGGCCTGAGTTTAAGCTTTAGGACTGGTGAAGAAGAAAGAGGAAGGAGGAAGGAGAGGAGAAAGGAGAACAGGAAGGAGAAGGAAGGAAGAAGGAGAACAGGAAGGAGAAGGAAGGAGGAAGGAGAAGAAAGAAGAGGAGGGACGGAGGGAAGAGGAGGCAGGACGGAAGAGGGAAGAAGGAGGAGGGAGGAGGAAGAGGGGGAAAGGAAGGAAGGAAGGAAGGAAGGAAGGAAGGAAGGAAGGAAGGAAGGAAGGAGAAGGAAGTGGAGAAGGAGAAGGAGAAGGAAGAGGAGGAGGACAAGGAGGAGGAGAAGAAGGAGGAAGGAGGAGGAAGAGGAAGAAGAGGAGAGAAGGAGGAGGAGGAGGAGGAAGAAGAGGAGGGAAGGAGGAGGAGGAGGAAGAAGAGGAGGGAAGGAGGGAAGAAAGGAGGCAGGGGAGGAAGGAAAGAAGGGAGGGGGGAGGAAGGAAAAGAGAAAACAAACAAAAAAGGTTTGTTCAGGCTCATTAAAATCAAAAAGAAAAAAAACAGTGGCTGGGAGTTTGGCCTAGTGGTATAGTATTTGCCTAGCATGCATGAAGACCCAGGTTCAATTCCTCAGTACCATATACATAGAAAAAAAAAAACAGAAGTGGTGCTGTGGCTCAAGTGGTAGAGGTCTAGCCTTGAGAAAGCCCAAGGACAGTGCTCAGGCCCCGAGTTCAAGGCCCAGGACTGGCAAAACAAACAAACAAAAAAAACCAATGAAACAATAGGGCCAAGAGTTTAGCCTAGTGGTAGAGTGCTTGCCTAGCATGATAAACCCCGAGTTCAATTCCTCAGTACCACATACCCAGAAAAAGCCAGAAGTGGTGCTGTGGCTCAAGTGGTAGACCTCTAGCTGTAAGAAAGCTCAAGGGCAGTGATATGAGGCCCTGAGTTCAAGCCCCAAAACTGGCAAAAAAAAAAAAAGTTCAGGAAAAGTGGGAATTAATATTGAAGTTTGACATTTTTCTTTTAAAAGCTGGGCACTGGTGCCTCATACCTGTAATCCTAGCTTCTTAGGAGGCTAAACTCTGAGGCCTGTGATTCAAAGCTAGTCCAGGTAGGAAAGTCCATGAGATTCATATCTCCAATTAATTACCAGAAAATCAGAAGAGGCTAGTTAGCTTAATGTGCTAGAACACTAGCCTTAAGCAAAAGAGCTCAGGGACATCACCCAAGTCCTGGGTTCAAGCCCACCACCAACACACACACACACACACACACACACACGCACGCACGCACGCACGCACGCGCGCGAAAGGGGCAAGGCAGAGGGCAGAGCAGAGAGAAAATGAACAATCTCATGGGCCAGGAGCATGGCCTAGTGGTAGAGTGCTTGCCTAGCATGCACAAAGCCCTGGGTTTGATTCCTTGCTACCACATACACAGAAAAACCAAAACCGGTACTGTTGTTCAAGTGGTAGAGCGCTAGCGCTAGTACCTGGGCCCTGAGTTCAAGCCCCATGACTGGCAAAAATCAAAAAAACAAAAAACAATCAACTCATAATGGAAGACATCATTACATTATTGGTACGTTTACCTTGCATTCAATCTCTGCCTGCTTGCGCTTTGCTTCACTTAACTGAGTAAGCAGTCCTTTGTTCTGGGCAGAAAGATAGTGCAACTTCTCCTGTAGACTGGTGACCTCTTGTTCTGCTCTTCGTAGATGATTACTGTTGATCTGGTTCTAATAATCAGAAATAAAAATTTTTGCCTATCCATTTTAAAGCTAAACATTATAAAATTATTTTCAGTTACAGGTCATTTCTACTCAACAAATACTGAGAAACTCCAGGGCTGAGAATGTGGTTTAGTGGTAGAGAGATTTGCCTAGCATTCATGAAGCACTTAGTTTGAATCCTCAGTACCACATACACAGAAAAAAGCCACAAGTGGCCCTGTGGCTCAAGTGGTAGAGTGCTAACCTTGAGCAAAAGAAGATCAGAGGCAGCACCCAGGCCCTGAGTTCAAGCCCCAAGACTGGCAAAAATAAAAAACAAACAAACAAGCCGGGGGTGGTGGCTCACACCTGTAATCCTAGCTACTCAGGGGGCTGAGATCTGAGTATCAAGGTTCAAAGCCAGCCTGGGCACTAAAGACCATGAGACTCTTATCTCCAATTAACCACTAGAAAACAGGAAGTGGCACTGTAACTCAAGGAATAGGGCATAGCCTTGAGTTACAGAGCTCAAATAAATAAATAATAAAAAAATAAAAATAAACTTTTTATCAACAATTTTTTTACCGAAACTATTTCAATGATGTTTATCTGTGAGATATATATATATAAAATTTCTTCTTTTTTTTTTTGCCAGTCCTGGACCTTTAACTCAGGGCCTGAGCACTTCCTTGGGCTTTTTTCTCAAGGCTAGAACTCTACCACTTGAGCCACAGCACCATTTCTGGCTTTTTTCTATGTATGTGGTAGTGAGGAATTGAACCCAGGTCTTCATGCATGCTAGGCAAGCACTCTACCACTAGGCCAAACTCCCAGCCTGTAGATTCTTTTTGTTGTTGTTGCTATTGGTCATGGGGCTTGGACTCTGAGCTGGTACTGTCCTTGAGCTTATCAGCTCAAGGCCGCCCTACCCCTTGAGCCACAGTGCCATTGCCGGTTTTCTGGTAGGTTTTCTGGTGGTTAATTGGAGATTAAGAGTCTTGTGTCTTTAGTGCCTGCGCTGGCTTTGTACCTCGCCCAGCTCTATGTGCAATTACCCACCAAAAAGGCAGAAGTAGAGCTGGCTCCAGGGGCAGAGCATAGCCTTGACGCAAAAAGCTTAGAGAGAGCACCCAGGTCTTGAGTTCAAAGTACCAGGACTGACACAAAAAGAAAAAAAAGAAGAAACAAAAAGAATTACAACAGAATTCTACCTTATATGGGATCTGAAAGATAATGGAGTGACTTAATGGGTTGAAAGGAAAACAAATTGTCAAACTAGAATTCAACAGATTTTAAAACCAAAGTAACACTTTCTTAAAATTTAAAAGAATCCATTGCCATCAGACAAGATGAATTGTTTAACAAAGGAACTTGAGTGCCAGGGGCTCACACCTGTAACCCTAGCTACTCAGGAGGCTGAGATCTAAGGATCACTGTTCAAAGCCAGCCTGGTATGAATGTCTGTGCAACTCTTGTCTCTAATGGTGGTGGAAGTAGCACTGTGGCTCCAAATGGGAGAATGCTAGCCTTGAGCAGAAGAGCTCAGGGACAGTGCTCAGGCCCTGAGTTCAAGTCCCATGATGAGAGAGAGAGAGAGAGAGAGAGAGAGAGAGAGAGAGAGAGAGAGAGAGAGAGAGAGAGAAGGAGAGAGAGAGAGAGGGGGGGGAGGGAGGGAGGAAGGAAGGAAGGAAGGAAGGAAGGAAGGAAGGAAGGAAGGAAGGAAAAGAAAAAAAAGAAAGATGGATATAACTTCACAAAGGAGTCCTGAAACAGAATAACTGAATAAAAATTAAATCTCATTAAAACAATTTAATTTTTATGAATGTACTAAAGGCACAATTATTAGACCATATTATAAAATGCATGACAACAGCACAAGGGAGGGAAAAACTGATACAAGCACCACTTCTGGCTTTTTCTATGTATGTGGTACCGAGGAACTGGACACAGGTCTTCATGCATCCCAGGCAAGCCTTCTACCACTAGGCCAAACTACAGGTCCACCAGGCTTATTTCTGAAATATGGTCTTGCCAACTTTTGTCCAACTGGAATATATCTATCCCTGCCTCTGAGTAGCTGGGATTACAGGTGTAACCACCTTTCTCAGTTTTGGTTTTGGTTTTATTTTGATACAGGGTCTCACTAAATCGCCAGGTTGATTTGCAAGTCATGATCCTGATTCTTCCTGGGTTGCCAGGATTCTAGTTGTACATTACCATGCTTGCTGAAACACACAATTTAACATACATTGTAAAATAGAGTGAACACTCAACAAATTTCTTGAAAGCTACACATGAAGATAAAAATGAAAGCATAATAAATGTTCAATAAATCTAATGGAATGTAGAAAAGGGGAAAAAAAGGAACAGATAGAACAGCAAGCTGAGAGATATTAATCCAAACAAAATCACAAAACATGAACTTAATCCAAACACAATCATAAAACATGAACTAAGTTTGAAGGCTATACTAAACTGAGACTTCATTTTTATAGCTTTCTTGAGATATAGATCACATATAAAATACACTCACTGTAAATATACAGAGAGTTCAGAGGTTTTTGATATATATTTTTTATTTTATTTTATTTTAGCAATAGGGCTTAAACTCAGGGCCTGGCTGCTGTCCCTCAGCTCTTTTGTACAAGTCAATCACTGCATCGCTGTGAGTCACAGCTCACTTGCATTTTCTGCAGGTTAACTGGAGATAAAGGGTCTCCCAGACTTTCCTGCTTGGGCTGGCTTTGAACCATGATCTAAGACTCCTGAGTAGGTAAGGTTACAGATGTGAGCCACTTGTACACAGCCAGATTCAATTTTCAAAAGTATGTTATTGGCCAGGCACAGTGACTCATGCCTGTAATCCTACCTACTCAAAAGGCTGAGATCTGAGGATCGAGGTTCACAGCCAGCCAGAGCACTAAAGACTGTAAGACTCTTATCTGCAATTAACCACTAGAAAATGGGAAGTGGGGCTGTGGCTCATGGCCTTATGCAGTAGACTTGAGCTAAAGAGCTCAGGGACAGAGGCCAGGCCTCACGACCAACAGGAAAACAAACAAAACAAACCAACTGGCTTAGCAAAGATAAATCTCTTAGCTCAAACCACACTACTACCCAACTCCCAACTCCAAATTCTCATAAACCTGAATTATTCCTCTTCATAATACAGTATTTCTTCTGTGTTTTTAATTGAACGAAACACATAAGAAAAATTACTTCAATGTAAAATAAGATGGATTTAGTTATGCATCCTCTGAAGGAACAACATTGATTGTGATGGGGTGATCATTTTTCACACTGGGATTCAGAACAATACCTGAGTTAACAATGCCCCCTGCTGACTGAATAAATATTTTGAAAACCAGGTAACATTCTCAGAGTATATATAGCTAATTCTCCAAACCTATGGATTCCATACTCACAGGTATAACCACCAAAGGTCGAAACATTTTTTTTTTTAGCCTGGAAGTTTGCCAGGTGCTGGTAGCTCATAGTTGTGATCCTAACTATTCAGACCGCTGAGTGGTAAGGATTGAATTTTGAAGCTAGCCCGGGCAGAAAAGTCTGTAAGATTTCTATCTCTAATGTGTATCAACAAAAAGCTGGGCGTGGAAGCCGGGCACAGTAGCTCATGCCAGTAATTCTAGTTACTCAGGAGGCTGAGATCTGAGTATCAAGGTTCAAAGCCAGCCTGGGCACTAAAGATCATTAGACTCTTATCTCCAATTAACCACTAGAAAAGGGGAAGTGTTGCTGTGGCTCAAGGGGTAGAGCGGGAGCTTTGAGCTGAAGAGCTCAAGGACAACACCCAGTCCCAGAATTCAAGCCCTACAGCTGACCAAAAAAAAAAGCTATGAATGGTAGAGTGATAGCCTAAAGTGGAAAAAAAAAAAAAAAAAAAAAAAAAAAAAAAAAAAACAAGGGAAAAGGTAAGGTCTTAAATTCAAGCCCCAGAATCAGCACCAAAAAATTAAAAAACACGGGCGAGAGCATAGCATAGTGGTAGAGTGCTTGCCTAGCATGCATGAGGCCCTGGGTTCTATTCCTTGGTACCACATACTCAGAAAAAGCCAGAAAATGGCGCTGTGGCTCAAGTGGCAGTGCAGTAGCCTTGAGCAAAAGTGTCCAAGGACAGTGCCCAGGCCCTGAGAGTAAGCCCTGAGACTGGCAAAAAAAATAAAATAAAATTTTAAAATTTTAAAAACACTAAAAAAAAAAAACAAACAAAAAAAACCCAACAACCCAGGCATCTGAGCTAGGTATGGTGATGCATGCCACCAGAAATACAGCTATCTGGAAGGCAAAGACAATATGATTTTTAAGTGTGAGGCTAGCCTGGGCATAAAGGTAACCAAGTCCTGTCTCAACTGTGCTACATGTACAAACTTTGTCACTATTCCCTAAACAATACAAATGTAACCACTATTTGTACTGTACTAGGCATTCTCTGTCTTTCTCTCTGTCTCTCTATCTCTCTCTCTTTTGGGTGGTGGAGTAAGTCATGGGGCTTGAACTCAGGGTCTGGGCACTGTCCCTGAGCGTTTCCATTAAATGCTAGTAGCACTCTACCACTTTTGAGCCACAGCTGCAGTTCTGGTTTTCTAGTGATTAATTGGAGATAAGAGTCACAAATGTTGGGGACCAAGACATGTGAAAGGGTATCAATGTATGGGAATTAATGTACCATAAATCTGCCAAATATCATGTAACCCTTCTATTAATTACAATAAAATATATGAAAAAAAAAAGAGTCACAAATGTTTCTGCCCAGGCTGGCTTTGAACCTCGATCCTCAGATCTCAGCCTCTAGAGTAGCTACTAGGATTACAGGTATGAGCCAGCAGTGCCCAGTCTAGACAGTATATATCTAAATATGACAAAGCAAATTAGAAATACACATAAGTTATGTGCAAACATTATACAAGAAAGTTGGGCATCTGAAGATTTGATATCTACAAGGATTTCATAGATTTCAAGGAACAATGCATGGTATATGCTTCACATAAACATACCACATATAAACCAAATATGGGTTAAGAATGCACATGGGTTTTGCAACCAAGTCTTTGCAGATCTTGGGTCAAATTCATTTATGATAGGATTTAGTTGAGAAAAGGAGAACTTGAGAAGAGCAATTTTAGAATTGATTACTCAGATTATCATATTACACAGCATCATTCACATTCTATTCTACATTTGTGGCCCTCAATAAAGGGCAATTTTGAACCCCCTCTCCTTGGGTTTATTGGAAAATGACATTTTGGTCATCACAGGCTGTGAGGAGAAAGGACATCTGGGGGACAGAGGCCAGGAAGCATACTGCTAATCACCATCAATGCATGTACCAGTTCTACTAAACAAAGAACACTCTAGTCCAAACTGTTAGAACACTTGAGGATGAGAATTTTCACTATACATTAATGTTCTCTTAACAAGCTATGAAAAATAGCAATCCTTTGAGTTTTACCTAATAAAGTTAGATGGAGGTGAACTTGCTTAAACTTTGTTGAAAGATTAAATTTTGGAAGTAAAAAAAAAAAATTAAACCTCTTCATATGGGCTATAAAACTGTAGTCCAAACAGCTTCGTATCTTTACTTTTCATCTTTATGATACAATCTAGTATACTACATACAATCCAGTGACACTGAACAACCCCAAGGGCGTGTGTGTCATCATACCTGTGTTTCCATTTCCATCATCCTCTGTTTCATTTCTCTTATTTCTGCCTGTGTTTCAGCTTCTCTAAGTCGAATGGTCATCAGTTCATCTTGTAACTCATGAACCGCATTTTTCTTAGGTGGGTCTTTCCATCTGCCAGTAGTACGCGCTAAGTGGCGCTAAAACAGAAAAAAAATTATATTGCAACAAATATTCATAGTATCGAAGTAAGTAATAACTTTATGGACAGTATCAGGGCTGCTACTTTATTATGCATTTCCAACACAGAATTTCATGTACTCTCTTGAAAATGCTAATAGAATGAAAATAAACAAATCATGATAGGAATCTTTTCTCAAGTGAACTATGAACTAGTATAAAATATAAAAGTTGTATTAAGTTTAACATTTTATTTTCCTCTTAATGAAAAAATATAAAGCATCTTATTTCCACAATTTAGAGAAATCTGCTGGAAAGAAGATAAATTATGTATTTTTCAGAGAATGCATTTTATCATGAGATTAGAGCTAATGTTTAAACAACTAACTTCTCCCTCCTTCCTTCCATTCCTCCCTTTCTCTCCTTTCTTTTTTTCTTTTTCTTTTTTTTTGGTTAGTCGTGGGGTCTGGGTGCTGTCCCTAAGCTCTTTAGCTCAAGACTACTACTCTACCAACTTTGAGCCACAGCCCCACTTCTGGTTTTCTAGTGGCTAACTGGAGATAAGAGTCTCAGACTTTTGTGCCCAGCCTGGCTTTGAGCTGAGATCCTCAGATCTCAGTCTCCTGAGAAGCTAGATTTACAGGCACAAACCACCGGTGCCTAGTTTCCTCTCTTTTTTCTTTTTGACAGAACTGAGGTTTAAACTTTTGAAGCAGTGATTCGACCAGATGATCCACACATCAACACTTTTTTGCTTCGGTTATTTCTCAGGTATGGATGGGTCCACATTTTTTGTCTGGAACTGACTTCAGTCCTCCATCCTCCCACCTATGGGCCTCCAAAATAGCTGGGACTACAGGAAAATTCTATCTTGCCAGGTGTACTGATTGAGATGAGGCATTGCCATCTTTTTGCTTGGACTGACCTTGAACCAATATCCTCCTGACTGCTGTTCCCCCAAGTTCATGGAATTATAAGCAAAACCCACTATGCTTACCATAAGTGATCTTAATTTTAACGTTAAAAGCAACATTTGCTCACTTTAAACTTGCCTCCTATCTCCAGTCATCAGCTATTTCAAAGTTACACCAACTAGATACGTGGATTTTTCTCTTTTGAAAAAAGCACACAAGCTATGTTGATATACCTGCCAGTGTTCTTCTAAATCCTTGACTTGCTGTCTTAGTTCCTTCAAACCCATAATGGCTTCTGCTTCTCTAAGTTTCACAGCAATGAGTTCCTCCTGAAGTCTTGCAATATTATTCTCATCTGGAAAGGAATTGTTCCTCTAAAGTGAAAAAAAAAAACATTAGATTTTTAAGAAATAAGTACATTTAAGAAATGACATTAGCTGAGCGCGGTGGCTCACACCTGTAATCCTAGCTACTCGGGAGGCTGAGATCTGAGGATTGCAATTCAAAGCCAGCCCGGGCACTAAAGACCATGGGTATCTCCAATTAACCACTAGAAAACTGGAAGTGGTGCTGTGGCTCAAGGGGTAGAGTGCTACCCTTGAGAAAGCCCAAGGCTCAGGCCCTGAGTTCAAGGCCCAGGACTGGCAAAAAAAAAAAAAAGAATGTACATTTGATACCATATGTATTTGTACTTACTTAATTTTATACTGGTTTGTTGCAAAATAATTCACAACCTGTAAAATTCATCTGTTTAAAGTATATGTTGGTGATTGAGAGTCACTAGGCTCAATAATCACAACCACAGTCTAGTTTCAGAATGTTTTTAGTACTCAAAAAAGATATCCTGGGGTCAAGAGCATGGCTTAGTAGTAGAGTGCTTGCCTAGCATGCATGAAGCTCTGGGTTCAATTCCTCCGTATTACATACACAGAAAAAAGCCAGAAGCCATGCTGTGGCTCAAGTGGTAAAGTGAAAACCTTGAGGAAACCCCAAGGACTGTGCCCAGACCCTGAGCAAAGGACTGGCCAAAAAAAAAAAAAAATCCTGTGTATTAGCAGTCATTTTTCAATCCCCATTCTCCCACTCTTTGGTAACAACTAATCTATGTCCTGGGTCCATGGATTTGCCTACTCTGGACATTGCATATAAACAGTATCATGGAGTATGTGGTTTTTGTGACTAGGATTTTTCACATAAAAGTTCGTTCCTTTTTAAAGCCAAACTATCTTCTCCTCTACTCTACTATATTCTACTGAATACATTTTTTTTTTTTTTGCCAGTCCTGGGCTTGAGCTCAGGGCCTGAGCACTGTCTTTGGACTTTCTCAAGGCTAGAGCTCTACCACTTGAGCCTCAGCACCACTTCCGGCTTTTTTCTATGTATGTGGTACCGAGGAATCGAACCCGGGTCTTCATGCATGCTAGGCAAGCACTTTAACCACTAGGCCAAACTCCTGGCCCCCTCTACTGAATACATTTTATCTATCCATTCATCATCATCTTCACTTTTTGTACTCTTGGCTGTTATAAACAGTGCTGCTAGTAACACTGCAAAATTTCTTGTATAGAGCTTGTTTCTAATCTTTTTATATAATTAAAGTAAAACTGCTTACTCAAGCCAGGCACAGTGGCTCATGCCTATGATCCTAGCTATTCAGGCGGTTGAGATCTGAGGATGATGGTTCAAAGCCAGCCCAGGCACTAAAGACCATGACACTCTTTTATTTCCAACTAACTACTAAAAAATGGGAAGTGGGGGTTGTGGCTCAAAGGGTAGGGTTGTAGGATAGAGCCCAGGCCCAGAGTTCAAGCCCCATGACCCACAAAAAACAAAAAAACAAAAACACAACTGCTTACTCAAATTAACTTACATTAACTCGAGCTAACTTAAACTGCCAAATTTTCTCAAAGCTTCTGCAATTGCTTTACATTCAGACCAGCAATGTATAAGAGCCATTATATTTCATTTGGCAAGCCCAGATAGTAAAACTGTTGATAATATATAAATCAGACTAAAAGGAATATATAAAAGGACTAAGAATGTTTTCCAGTATTTCAGTAAACTTACTAACCTCCATTTAGCACTACAAATAAAGCATTAACATCACATCACTTACCGCTTTATAAAGATTTTAAGAGCAATTAAAAAATCTGTTTTCATTGTATTTTCTCAGCATACCATTGTGGAGATGTCAAATCTCTGTCAGTCACTATATCAACAATTAAGAAATTAATACCACGCCGAGCATGGTGGCTCACACCTGTAATCCTAGCTACTCAGAAGGCTGAGATCTAAGGATCACAGTTCAAAGCCAGCCTGGGCACTAAGGAATGTGAGACTCTTATCCCCAAGTACCCACTTGGAGATAAAGGGGAAGTGGAGCTCAAGGGCAGTAGCCTTGAGCTGAAGAACTTAGGGATAACACCCAGACACAGAGTTCAAATCCCATGACCTACAAAAAAAAAAAAAGAAAGAAAAAGAAAAAAATACTAAAGTGATCTAAAAAATTGCTTCATGGATACATTTAGATAAGTCTCTAATCAAACTACAAGACCTACCTGGGGTAGCCCATCATCAAATTGCTCTGAAAGTGCAAAGGATCCAAAATTAACACTTTGGGATAAGATTCTTAAGATAAACTAAGGTATTATGAGATTTCAAGGCCTAATTCTATAAAATATTCTCCCTTTATTTAAATTATTTCATGTTGGACACAAAGATTCTGACCCACAAAGATTTATGGAATAAAGTTATTCTCACAAATTATAAACTTTATGATGGATCTGAATCTTTTCTTACCTGAAAAGCAGAAAATTACTGCATATCCACTGAAATAATATTGCTAAGTTGGTACTGCATATCCATTAAAATATGGTTAACTAAAATATGGCTAACAGAAGACGACGCTGAATAAAGAAATTAACCATAATGCAACTTCTTAATCTCCTTTCTACTATAAAATATAATACTAAGTTACTTTTGGAGGTGAGTTTGGAACATATTATAATATGCTGAAATATAACAATGTATTACTAAGGTGAGCTAACTTAGAAAAAAAGAAACTGCTGAGGTTCTTTTTAGTTTTTAGTTTTTTTCTGAGAAAGAGTCTGGATTACTGCCCAAGTTGATCCTAAACTGGTAGACTGAATTGTACCTCTTCTAATACCCTCTCAAATAATTGGGACTGAAGATGTAAGCCATGTCTCCCCTTCTTCAGGCAAAAAATGTATTTCTGAACTAGATCCATGTATACTTCTTTGTCAAATATTCGAAATCTTTCTAACCATAAGATTTGTGGTTAAGGCATGAAGACTAGAGTCCTCCTAAATTAGAGACCAAATATTCTGATAGATTATTTCAGCATTCTTGCTTGCTTTCCCTAACAAATCAGATAATTCTTCAGATTAATATATAGATAACAAGCAGAATTGTAGCACAACTATTCCACCACTTATTGTATTATACATGTTCTATTTTATTAAGAAATAATAACTGAGAAAGGGTATCAATGTATGTGAAGTAATGCACCTTCTATCTGGTGAATACAATATAACCCTTCTATTAATTACAATAAGAAATATATATATAAAAAAGGGCCAGGAGTTTGGCCTAGTGGTAGAGTGCTTGCCTAGCATGCACGACAAGCTAGGTTCAATTTCTCGGTACCACAGACATAGAAAAAAGCCGGAAGTGGTGCTGAGGTTCAAACGGTAGAGCTCTAGCCTTGAGAAAGTCCAAGGACAGTGCTCAGGCCCTGAGCTCAAGCCTGGGACTGGCAAAAAAAATATATATATATATATATATATTAAAAAAAGAAATAATAACTGAGGCTGTTATATCTCTTATCTATGGGCCCTTTTGATTCAGTAGCTAGGCATTAACTTGGGATAAAAATGAACAAATTCATCATATAGCATAGGGCAGGAATGATTTTATAGATAAAAGATTCTGCTTGTGATCTAAAATATAAGTGATTAAATCTCTGAGTTATTTAAAAAAAAATACTTGAGGCTAGGCATTTGGCCTAGCAGTAGAGTGCTTGCCTAGCGTGCCCAAAGACCTGGGTTCAATTCCTTGGTACCACACACATAGAAAAAAGCACCACTTCCGGCTGAGGCTCAAGGGGTAGAGCTCTAGCCTTGAGAAAGCTCAAGGACAGTGCCCAGGTCCTGATTTCAAGCCCCAGGACTGGGCAAAAAAGAAAAAAAGTTTTAAATGTTTAAAAATTTACTCCTTACAAGGGCTCAAATTTCTTTATTTTTTCTCTTTGCTAGTCCTGGAGCTTCTTTTCCTCAAGGAACAAGTACTTTACCACTTGAGCCAAAGTGCTGCTTCTGGATTTTTCTATTTATGTGGTACTGAGAAATCAAACCCAGGAGGTCATGCATGCTAGGCAAGCTCTCTACCAAATTCCCAGTCCCTCAAATTTTCTTAATTTTCTTCTTCTTCCTCCTTCCTCCTCCTCCTCCTCCTCCTTCTTCTTTGCTGGGGAAGCAATAGTGGAGATTGAACTCAAGATCTCTTGCTTGCCGAGGAAGAGTTCTATCACTTGAAATATTCCACATTTTCGTGTGTGTGTGTATGTGTGTGTGTGTATGTGTGTACTGGTCTTGGGATTTGAACTCATGGCCCAGGCACTGTCTTCGAGCTTTTTTAAAGTGCTTAAGTGGAGGAAAGTCTCAGGCCTGTCTTGTGCAGACTGACTTCAAACCGGATCCTTAGATCTCAGCTTCATGAGTAGCTAGGATTATGTTCATGAGCCACTAGCGCCTGACTCATGTTTTTTTGTTGTTTGTTTTTTTGCCAGTCCTGGGGCTTCCACTCAGTGCATGGGCACTGTCTTTGACCACTTTTTGCTCAAGGCTATCACTGGAACCACAGCCCCACTTGCTGTTTTCTAGTGATTAATTGGTGATAAGAGTCTCAGAGTCAGTGCCTAGGGTGGCTCTGAACTATGATCCTCAGATCTTAGGCTCTTGAGTAGCTAGGATCACAGGTGTAAGCCACCTCACCTAGCCTCATGTTGATTATTTTCTGAGACAGAGACTTGAATTAAGCTTGAGTCCACCAGAACTGTCATCCTCCTATGGGTTCTTCCCAGAGGTGGTGGGATGACTGGTACACATCACTGTGCTCAGGCTGGGAATGTAGCTTAGTGGTAGAGAAGCTCAGGGATAGAAGCCTCAGAATTGGCACTAAAATAAATAATATCGCACATCACTGTACTGAAACATTGGTTGAGCGGGAACTTCTCTTTGCTGGGGAGGGTCTCCAACCATGATCTCCCAGTCTGTCTCTCAAGTAGCTAAGATTAGAGGCTTGAGCCACTGTTCCTTACTTCAAATTTCCATACTGTTGTTGCCAGTCCTGGGGCTTGGACTCGACCTGAGCACTGTCCTTGGGCTTTCCTAAAGGCTAGTGCTCTACCTCTTTGGGGGCCAAACTCCCAGCCCCCAAATTTCCATTTTTATCGTTAATCCTAGGGTCTGAATGTATATAGATGCAACAATATTTTAATATTTCAATGGGCTGGGATCATAGCCTGGTGGTAGAATGCCCGCCTAATACTCTACCCGAAGACCCGGGTTCAATTCCTCTGTACCACATACACAAAAAAAGCCAGAATTGGGGCTATAGCTCAAGTGGTAGAGCTCTAGCCTTAAGAAAGCCAAAGGACAGTGCTTGGACCCTGAGTTCAAGCCCCAGACTGGCAAAAAAAAAATTTATCTGCTCTATTAATAACTAATATGTAAGGTCTTTTAATGTGTAAATCACTAAGTCTACTTTATTTGCTTAATACTTAATAAATATCTTCCACCATCTCTCCTCCAATTGAGAAGTAATCAACGTTTATGCAGCTTCTTACCTTCTCTATATCCAGGACCTTATCCTGCATCTCCTTTAGTGCACACTGAGACTCAGCTTCACTCAGTCGGGCCTGGACCAATTCTTTCTCTAGCTGTAGTACAAAATCTTCGTTGTAGTTGGAACTGCATTTGTGCTAAAGGTTATAGACATATATTGAAATTTCAGTGAAGCACATGAACATGTACATTCAAAAAACTAATTCAATTATATAATTATATATAGTGAGTGCAACGAAACAGTAAAACTGTCATCTACCCAAGGGTCACAGCTCTTTCATCCAAACCAATGAAAAAAAGATTCCAGTTGTAATGGCTTTAAATATACCTATGCTTCTGAGTGGTAACTACATACTGAAATAATCAAACCCAGTTATTTGTCCACACAGATACTAAGAATTTGTTCTGACTCTACAGATCCCATACAACAGACAGCCGGCATGTGCTTCAATGAGCATATAAAATGTGACTAATCAAGATTGGGACAAGTATAAAATATAAATTATATTCCAAAGATTTAATATGAAATAAATGATGGGGATGTGGTTCAGTGGGAGAACACCTCCTTAAAAGCCCAGGGTTTAATCCCCAGAACTACTACCAAAACAATTTAAAATAGTTTACTATTTTAATAAATCAATGATTTTAGATTGATTTCATGTTAACATATTTCAAACATATGGAGATAAAATATTCATTTTTACCTGTTTTATTTATTTTTATCTATTGTGGGGCTTGAACTCAGGGCCTAGGCGCTGTCCCTGAGCCCCTTGTTCTCATGGCTAGCACTCTCACTGGAGCCACAGAGCCACTTCCAGCTTTTTGCGTTATGTGGTACTGAGGAATCAAACTCAGAGCTTCATGCATGCCAGGCAAGCACCTTACCACTAAGCCACATTCCCCCCCCCTCAAAAAAATTGTGAGACTCAATCTCAAGCAAAGGCTGGGTATAGTGGGATGCACCAGGCATTCCCAGGAATATGAAGACAACAAGCAGGCTTGTAGTCCAGGAGGACTCACCCACGCATAAACCAAGACCTAAACTAAAAAAATAACCAGTTCAAAAAGAGGGTGCAAGCAGGACTCAAGAGGTACAGTGCTTACTAAGCAAGCATACAGACTCTCAGTTCAGTCTCTAGTATCACCAAGGGAAGGGGGGTGGAGCAAAATGGATGTCAAATTAAACAATTAAAATTACTAAATTAAACATTTTTGTACTCTCCTCCTAGTTACTTCAAAAGATGTCCAAATGGAGACCATTTAATTCAATGACCTACATGTTACTTGTAGTGACTTTATGCTATTAAAACAATACTTCAATACAGAAAGTGCACCTGCAACAGTACATCACCTTGGTAAATACTTACCTTATGCAAACTGGAGGTACAATAATTTGTTTCATGAGATCATAGCTACTTGACAGGCACTGCCAAAAGTGATCAATCTTAACCTAAACTCCTGATAACTTCATTACAGATGTTGTTTGCCAACATCCTCTGTTAGGATGATCCCTAAGGAAACATCAGACTCAAATGGACCACACTTCAGAATGGAATCTTGATCTGTTACAAATTATTTCAAACACATACAAAGAACTATTGGGAACAAAGGGTGTGTGTGTGTGTGTGTGTGTGTTGGTTCTTGAACTCAGCACCTTATACCTTACACTCTTGCTCAGTTTTGGGGGTTTGTTTGTTCACAGCTGGTACTTTACCACTTGGCATTTTACCTCATTTCCAGTATAACATTCTTCTGTTTAACTGAGGTAAGAATCCTAAGGTCAGCAGGCAAGGTGGCTCACACCTGTAATCCTAACTAGTCAGGAGGTTGAGATCTGAGGATCATGGTTCAAAACCAGCCGAGGACTAACAAGTCTGTGAGACTCTTATCTCCAATTAAACCACTAGAAAACCAGAAGTAGTGCTGTGCCTCCAGTGGTAGGTTGGTAGCATTGAGCTGAAGAGCTCAGGGACAACACCCAGCCCCAGGGAATCTTAGTCTTTCCTGCTTCAGATCTCAGCCTCCTGAATAGTTAGGATTACAGGTGTGAACCACAAGTACCTGATCAAGAACATTTTTGGGTTTTTTTTTTGCCAGTCCTGGACCTTGAACCCAGGGCCTGAGCACTGTCATTGGGCTTTCTCAAAGCTAGAGCTCTACCACTTGAGCCACAGCACCACTTCTGGCTTTTTTTTCTATGTATATGGTACTGGAGAATTGAACCAGGGTCTTTGTGCATGCGAGGCAAGCACTCTATCACTAGGCCAAACTCCTGGCCCAAGAACAAGTTTTTATTAGTCACTAATTTTTTTTTTTTTTTTTTTTTTTTTTGCCAGTCCTGGGCTTGGGCTCAGGGCCTGAGCACTGTCCTTGGGTTTTCTCAAGACTAGAGCTTTACCACTTGAGCCCTTGCACCACTTCTGGCATTTTCCTATCTATGTGGCACCGAGGAATTGAAACCAAGTCTTTGTTCATGCTAGGCAAGCACTCTACCATTAGCCCAAACTCCTGGCCACCTATTAGTCACATTTTATAAAGAACTGAAATGCTTCCTTAACATATTACTCTGCATAGTATATAGCTTAAGCCTTTTATACTCTAAACATATTATCCTAGCTTTTAGACTAAACTCATTCTGTATATATTATGTATTTTTCATACTAACAGAATAAATTTACTGAACATAATTCTTAGATCACCTTAATGATCAATTAATATGCTATAAATTATATATGGTTTAAAGAATTGATTTTGGGGGGTTGCATAATACATATATATATATATGTCTTTTTAGTATTTTTAATGCCTGGTTCTTAGTAGTTCTATCTTTCTATAACTTCTTCTTTTTTTAGTTGTGGCACTTGGGCCTGGGCATTGTCCCAGAGCTCTTCAGCTCAAGGCTACCACCCTATCCCTTGAGCCACAGAGCCACTTCTGGTTTTCTGGTGGTTAACTGGAGTTAAGTCTCACAGACTTTAGTGCCCAGGCTGGCTTTGAACCACAATCATCAGATCTCAGCCTCCTGTGTAGCTAGGATTATATGTATGAGCCACTGCTCTACTACTTAAACCATAGCACCACTTCAGCTTTTTCTGTTATGTGGTACCAAGGAATCAAACCCAGGACTGCATGCATGCTAGGTAAGCACTCTACCACTAGGTCAGACTCCCAGCCCGTAATCAATTCCCTTTTATAGTCTTTCTAATGTTTTTTCCCTTAGAAGTCAGACACTTCTTTAAAAAATAAAAAAAAATCACATAAAACTTACTTGTCTAAAACAACAAAAAAAAGAAACATACTCAAAAATCTCTCATCTACAAGTTATTTTTATGATCAGTAAGAGACCATACTGTGCCCTACAAAATTACTAATTTTAACAACTCCAGTATCTTTTGTTCTTTTTTTCTTGTTGGCAGCATGTGGATTTGAACTCAAGTTCTTCAGCATGCTAGGTAGATTCTCAATCAGTTGAGTCATACCCTAACCCATTTCTTTTTATATTTTAAAACTTAAAAAAATCTTACTGTACAAAGCAGTGAGTTTCATAATGATATTTCCACACACATGAACAATGTACTTTGATCCCTCCTACCTCCTTCTGCTGTACCATCTCAGAGTAGTAATCCATTCAGGTTCAAACTGTGGCCCTCTGGAACTGATTAGCTTGGATAACAGTCACGCACTGGTGCTTAGCATTATGGTGCCACTTTAACTCATACTGCCTAAAGTTAACCTAAAACCCTACTTTCAATCATGTAAATTCTTACATTAAAAGCTTTTCATTTTCCTCTCTTGTTCAAGTGACATGTTTTTAAATTCCACAGTTTAAAATGTTATTTCTTGGCCCAGGAGTGTGGCCTAGTGGTAATAATGCTTACCTAGCATGCACAAAGACCAGAGTTCGATTCCTCACTACCACATATATAGAAAGAGCCGGAAGTGATGCTGTGGCCCAAGGGCAGTGCTCAGGCCCTGAGTTCAAGACTGGCAAAAAAATGTTATTTCTTTTTGTCTGTTCCACTTGTTCCTCAAACCTCTGCAATTCAGCTTTGTCCTCATCCTTGATAAAACCTCCAATCACTAATCATATCAATAAGAAAATCCAACTGAACTGGGCACCAGTGGCTTGCTTGTGCCTGTAATCTTCGCCAAACCCCAGCTGGAGAGACCTTGAGATTCTCATCTTAAATTAACTACCAAAAAGCCAGAAGTAGAGGTATGGTGTAAGTAGAAGAGCACTAGCCTTGAGGCAGCAAGCCTGGGACAGCACCTAGGTCCTCAGTCCAAGCCCCAAGAACAGCGCACACATCCCACCCCTCCCCGCCTTCACTGTACAAGTCTGACATTAAACACAAATGGCTATTCTTTTTTTGTTTGCTTTGTTTTGCTAGTCCTAGGACTTGAACTCAGGGCCTGAGCACTGTCTTTGGGTGTTTTCAAGGCTAGAGCTCTACCATTTGAGCCAGAGCACCACTTCCAGCTTTTTTTTTCTATATATGTGGTATTGAGGAATCGAACCTGGGTTTGCATGCATGCTGGCAAGCACCCTACCACTAACTAGGCCAAACTCCTGGCCTATCTTCATTATTTTTATGTATGGTTCTCCTTTCTTTGAACTACTGTAGTACTCTTACATTTATCTCCTGCTGTAATAATGCTATATTATTTCATATTTTATCTTATCTCTTGAACTAGATTGTAATAAATAGATATCTTTAAAATGCTGAAACTAAGTACTTCTGGCTACTGTTTTTTGTTTTGTTTTAGCTTTGGGGTTTTTTTTTTGACAGTCATGGGGCTTGAACTTAGGGTCTGTGCACTGTCCTTGTACACTTTTTGCTCAACACTAGAACTCTGCTACTTTAACCACAGTACCACTTCTGGCCTTTTCCGTGTATGTGGTTCCCGGAAATCGAACCAAAGGCTTCATGCATGCTAGGCAAATACTCTACCATTAGGCCAAACTCCCAGCCCTCTGGCTACTGTTTTTAAGTTGAGGAGGTTGGGATTCCATGCTATTTATGTAGCACATTAAAGAAATGTATATAAGTACTAATATTTTTTAATATTCAGAATGAGGTTAATTCCAGTAAGCCAATTTTGCTCATCATAAAATTTTTCCATACAGCCACGATGCTATCTAATCATATCCCTATCTATTTTTATTGATAACAAAAAAGTTTCACTAAGACTAGCATGCAACTTGGCCTAGCCATCTCCCTACCTCTTTATTCTTAGGAAGTCAAGATCTCACTAACTTTGTCCAGCCTTGTAATGAACTCTTGATCCTCCTGCTTCCACTTACCAAATACCTGGAATTACAGGTATGTACCACTATACCCAGCTATGGCCAATACTTAATGGATAAACATTCCTAATATGTCTACATTTCTTTTTTTGCTAATACTGAGGCATCAGTTCTGGACCTGAACTCCCTTAGCTTTCTTGCTCATGGTTAGTGCTATAGCACTTTAGCTAAAATTTTTACTGAAGAAAAGAATTTCATCAACTTTTCTGCTGTAACCCTCCAGGATGCAACGTCCTGAGTAGCCAGGATTATAGGTATAAAATCACCAGCACCAGGCTACAGACCTAAATTTGGTCAGGAAAGTAATACTTCTGTCAAGTTTTAGTTTATTTCAAAATTTACCCTGTCAATTTTAGATCCTTGCAAATTTGGTTCCTTATTAGCAATATCTATCATTGGTTGAGCAAAATGGTAAAAGCTGTGTTAAGAGAAGGAACCTGTGTTAAGGGAATAATACTAACATTAATACTAACAGCAGCTACCATGCAGCTGCTTGCCACATGGCAGACAGTACTTTATCAGCTCACTGGAGAATCGACAATCACCTATTATAATAACTACTGCTATTGCACACAGGGCAAACAAAGAGATTAAATATAACACAGAGGTTAAATAACTTGCCCAAGAAGACATGGCCAATGAATGGCAAAAATCATAAAATGACAATATGAAGAGATGGGGCTACGGATAATAACTTACATAAAATGAACTACTAAAGTTTTGGTGTCTTATTCTGTGCAGAAAACAAGTTTATACCCCATGTTTCAATGTTTATGACAACAACAGTGATGACCGCACTGTAACACCTACTGAGCTAATTTAATCTTCACTACATCTAGTACTTCTGTTATGCCCAAGTCTCAAGACGACCACCAAGAGACCACCGAGAGTCAAGAGTCAGACGTTCCGAAATGCAAAAGCAAGGCTTTATTCAGGCGGGCTGTCAGCTCGGGCTTGGTCCTACACTCCCATACAGCGGGAGCCTAGGAGAAGCCCCAAACAGCTTTTCTATAGGGCTTTTAAAGGCAAAGACCACAGATTTACATCAACACGGCAATCAGCTATCAGTTCAGGGCAGCGGGAGCTAAAACAAATGCCATCCCTTGAATTTACGCTTCTGCTTTAGAAAACAAATGCCATCCCTTGAATTTACACCAGTTCTGGTTAATTTTAACACAGATAGGTCAGTTCCTGGGACTTAATGGCACCACAATTCTGTTTCTTTAATTTATGTGCACTTTTGGGTCACTCACAGTTTACATAAACAAGACAGTTGCTGCTTCAGAATGGGGGCGCTTTTTTAGCTCTTCACTTCAAGCATCTAGAAGGTCAAACAACACCTAGGTATTGCTGTTATAAAGCCCAAAGTGTCAATGCTTAATTGCTAATACATATCGTATTAACTGGATACAGTGACTCATTTCTACCATTAGCTATGTGGGAAGCAAGCCTAGCAAAAATTCATAAGACCCCTTTCTCAACTAATAGTTAAGTACAGTACTATCATCCTAGTTAAGTATCATCAGTGCTTATCATCCTAGCTATGTGGGAGGTTGAGATCAAGGGAATCATGGTTCCAGGACAGCCTGGGCAAAAAGTTCACAAGATTCCATTTCAACATATATACAGTACTAGAATTTGAACTCATTACTGCTAGGTCATACATGAATCAGCCCTTTTACGCTCTAGGTATTTTGAGACATAGCCTTGCACTTTTTTAAGGGGGTTCAGGGCTTATACCTGAATGGCAATGTTCCTATTTTAGGATTTCTGCCATAGCAGAGAAGATAGACCTGTACAGCTGTGCCTGCCCATCGCCTGCAAGGCAGAAGAAAGAGCCTGCCTGTCCTTTCCTTCTCAAGCCCCTGCTTGCAATGCATCTGGGGGACTCATCTTTCTCTTCTACTTTTTATACTTCTAAATCCTCTTCAATTCCTACAACAATATCATCTCTGTACTGTGGAAGCACTCTAGCACTCTCAGTATTATTAGTGGTGAGTGTTCCTTGCCCTCGTCCCCTGACGTCTGGGTCTGCTCAGGTATGTTGGCACTTGACTTAAAAACCCAACATTCGGAGGGTAAAGGCAGAAGGACTGTGTTTAGGGCAAGCTGGAAGTAGACTAAAACCCCATCTCCCCAACAAAAGTAAAATGAAACAAAAATGAAGCTTCTTTATCAAAGAAACTGCAGGGTGGTCTAGCTATGTAGCTCAGGTTAGCTTTGAGGCTGCTATGTGGCCTTTGCTGACTTCAAAACTTACAACCCTCCAGCACTATGGTCTTTTTTTTTTATTGTAATTAATAAAAGGGTTACATGATATTTGCCAGATAGAAGGTGCATTAATTCACATACACTGATACCCTTTCACATGTCTTGGTACCCATTACCCTCCCCCCAGCACTATGGTCTTGTAAGAAAGTTTCTAGTAGAGTGTGTTTCACATTCAAATTAGTGACTTGATTATATAGTCCTTTGTTTTTACCAAATGACAACTGCAATAAATATTATGCTGGCACTTATGTAAGCCTACACAATGAATGACTTTCCTTCACTTAGAGCACTTTCTGGCAATGTATCTCTTCATGTTTGTTTAGATAAAAGCAACCTTATTCACATGAAGAAGACAGGAGAGTGTTTATTTACATAGTTTGTTTAGATAAAAGCAACCTTATTCACATGAAGAAGACAGGAGAGTGTTTATTTACATAGTAAGTGGAATCTGCCTTTTCAATCTCATGTTCTCAAAAACAGCCTCAGGGACTCTCTCTGGGGTTGGGTTCAAACCTCAATCCTTAGAACTTAGCCTCCCCTGACTAAATAGCATAAAATGCCCAGCTTTTATTTTTCCTTTTATGCTTTGGCATCATTGGAATTTCATAGAAAGGCATAATCAAATACTGAGTTCTTGCCTTTTTTTAGTATTTATAGTGCTATTCCTCTCATTTTTCTTAGCTATCTTCAATAATAGAAAAGTACTTATTATGGGGGGGGGGTGGGAATGTAGCTTATTGGTAGAGTCTTTGCCTAGTGTGCATGAAAAGCCCTGGGTTCGATTCGTTAGTACCATATACACACAAAAAGCTGGAAGTAGAGTTGTGGCTCTAGTGGTAGAGTGCTAACCTTGGACAAAAGCAGTTCAGGGAGAGTGCCCAGGCACTGAGTTCAAGTCCCATGGCTAGCAAAAAAAAAAAAAGATAACAAAACCGAAAAATACATATTATGGCTTTCAATGCTCCCTGTTTTGGGGGAGCAGGAAGGCAGTACTTAGGATTGAATTCAGAGCCTTGCATTTGCTAGGTAGGTGTTGTAACATTTGAGCCATGCCTCCATCCTTTTGTGCATTCATTATTTTCAGGCAGGTTCTCATTTTTATGCTAGGGTCAGCCTGGGACATACATGATCCTCCTACTGTAGTTCCCTGTGTCTCGGGCTAGATGGTATGTGCCATTGACTCTACTCACTGCCCTTTCCCCACAGCTGGGAAAACGGGTGAGTGCCTCTACATCCACTCCTGGGTTAAGATCAAGTCTAGAGAATTTTTTTTTTTTTTTTTGCCAGTCCTGGGCTTGAGCTCAGAGCCTGAGCACTGTCCTTGGACATTCTCAAGGCTGGAGCTCTACCACTTGAGCCTCAGCACCACTTCTGGCTTTTTTCTATGTACATGGTACCGAGGAATCGAACCCGGGTCTTCGTGCATGCTAGGCAAGCACTCTACCACTAGGCCAAACTCCTGGCCCCATGTCTAGAGAATTTTTATGCTTGGGATTGCCTGCTTATCAGGATGCTGGGATCCACAGGCTCATTTTTTTTTTCCTTTTAGGTTTCTAATTTCCATACACAGGCAGTTATGTTTCTTTCTTAATTTTACTGAATAAAACTAACGTCCAACTTTGCAGTCATTCTATTTGTCTTCTACACCTGTTTAGAGTTCCAAATGCAAAAACTTTTTCAACTTCTATTATAATCTAGTTCCTACTTTAGAACACAGAAAAAAAGAAATAATAGCTTTACAGTTGGGCTTTTTATTTCAACCCGCACAATACTGATTAAGATAATGCTAATACATTTTTGGCCATGGAAAATTATAGCAAAATCAATTGATACCTGAAACTAGTTATAAAATCAGCACCTGTTTAGAACTATGGGTTAGTCAACACAGCTGTTTTAAAGGATTGTTCTGCTCTTGGCAAAGGTGCTCTTGAAAAAAAAGCTAAGCATACAATCTAATTCATAATTCAGTGTTGTGATATCCAAGTCTACATAAGCAACAGTACTTCATAAGATATAAAATGCCACATGATCAAAGATGATTACATGCTAAGTGTTGGGTGATATTTCACCTGCACAATAAACAAAAACTAACAAGTTCAGATTACCTCTAAAACCTAAAAAGGAAGCCTGACACACACTGCTTATTTTGTATAACTTAGAATATAATGTAAGGGAAGAAAATATTATTACCTAGTTCTAACAAACTGTATAGAAAAAAAAAGGAACAAGGAGGTGTTAGGACACAGTAAGTCCCCTATGTATTACAGAACATAAATGATTGAAGAATTCAACTGAAGTAGAAAAGAATTAAAACAAGAGCACAGAGATGTGCTTTTAAAAAAAACTGGTTTATAAAGGGAAAGGACTGAGAAGAACGAGAAAGGCACTAGCAAGACTCCTTACCCATTGTTGCTGGTGCTGGAGCTTCCTGATGGTATTCTCAGCATGCTCCAGCTTAGCACTGGCCTCATCACTCTGCTGTTTGATGGTGGCCAACTCCCGTTTTATGAGGTAGTTTTCCTCAGCCTCCTGGGCTCTTGTCACTTGTCCCTTAGGACATAATTTTTATGTGTGTGTAAAGCAATTTAGAATAGATTCAAGAAAGACTGCCTTTTGTGAGGTTTAGTTATTTATTTTGCCATGTTAAAAAAAAAATCACCTAAGAAAACAGAACAGCCTAGATAATTATAAGCTAGCAATGTGTTATTGCTCCAGCAAATTTGGGAAGCTCATTTCTTAAGAATAATTCTTTTCGCAGTCAATAAAAGTTCAGTTCATGCAATATTACTGAGTTGTACATGCAGGACTAAAGTTTTTAATATAATTGTTAATGTCAGCGCCCACTGATTATCACTTTGAAATAATTACTTTAAAAAATAAGGTTAGCTTTAAAACGTGCAAAAAGTACCTATTTGAATGAACTAAAGTAACAGTCACCTAAAATTAAGTTTATGCCCACATACCACCCAAAAATTAATTCTAGCAAAATGCATGTAATATGGCATGCATTAAAAATACAAACTTCTAGGTTCAGAGCTGTCCTTAGAAGTTAGAGAAAATGCTTTAAAAACAAAAAAGAAGATTATACCTGTATCAATCTATCTGCCAAGGAAGCACTTTCCTACAAAAGGAAAAATTCAGATAGTAATATAAGAGAAAGGAAAATAAAAGTGATAAAATTAGGAATAAGAAGAAACAAACATACCCAAATTCCACCTACTTTTCACTGCTTTAAAATAGACATTTTAACTTTAAAATGATTTTCAATGAATGTGTATTTTTTAAAACTTAAAAAAATCAAAACAATGATAGACTAAAAAAAAAATCAAGTGTTTCTAGAAGAGATCAAGCACAAATTCCAAGTGCTTTTTCATTACCAAAACAAGTAAATACTGTCTTATGAAAGTATTACTTTGAATCTTTATTTTTATATAATCACATCATCAAACCATTTATGTGAAAAGCAGAAGGAATTCAAGTAAACAATTTCACTTACAAAGTGTAACAGCCATTTGTACAACAGCAACACCAAAAGAAACAGAACAAGGAAAATGACTGGTGAAATAAACTACAGTAATAACTGAGGAAGTAAACTTTTGGTTATAGAATTCAATTGATACTTAAGTATGTATAGAATTCTAAGTGCTAAATGACACACCTAGGCCACCTAAGCCAGTAAAAAAAAAAAAAAATGGCACTAGAAAATTCTAGAAGCAGTATCCAAACATTTCTGAAGGCTTGATGAAGAATGCTTTCTTTATAAAAATGTCTCACTTCAAAGATTTTTTAAAAACCTACCTAAGAAGTTGTATATTTTACTACAAACACAGAGAAGAATTTAAGTTAAGCAAATTTAAAAACAATTAAACTCAAAATTCACATGGGTGATCAAAAATATCCTCCAAGTAACTCTATTACAAAGAGAGAAATACACAGAAACTGTATTTGACTTAATATACTGTATATGCAATTATTATATCAACAGGCAAATAATAAATGTCCAGCCTTTGTGGAATATAAAACCATAAATTAAATTAATAAGGCTGAATGCGGTTTAGTGGTAGAGTGTTTGCCTAGCATGTATGAAGCCCAGTTCCATTCCTCAGTACCTCATAAACAGAAAGAAGCCTGAAGTGGTGCTGTGGCTCAAGTGTACTAACTAGCCTTGAGCAAAAGAAGCTTAGAGACAGTACCTAAGCCCTAGGACTGCCAAAAAAAGAAAAAAAAAAAAAAAAGAAAAGAAAAAAAAGGAAAGGGGGGGGGAAGAAGGGGAGGGAGGAAAGGAAGGAAGGAAGGCAGGCCTGAAATCCTTGAGGCTGAGATCTGAGGACTGGGGTTCAAAGCCAGCCCAGGCACCAAAGAATGTGAGACTCTTATCTCCAATTAACCACCAGGAAATGGAAAGGGGCACAGTGGCTCCAGGGGTAGTCTTAAGCTGAAGAGCTTGGGCAAAGTGCCCAGGCCCATAGTTCAAGCCCCACAACCCACAAAAAAAAAAAAAAAAAACTAAGAAAGAAAATTAAAAAATATATAAAATTATTGCTTTTAAAACAAAAACCAAATGAACACTGCAAGCCAACCTCCTTCTCAGTATTTCTAGGTATTAATCCATACATTTTCGGGGAAATCTTTTAAGGTATTTGGCAATATCTTAAGGGGTAAATTTAAACTCACTCTCTTTCATACATTAGAACCAAAAGAGTTTGTGAACTGAAATTTTCTTTTAAATAAAGTATGCTTTTATTAATTCGTTCGTATAGCATCAGAAACACAATTACCAAAGACATTATATCAAAATCACAATATGAGAAGTCCACATTTGCCAGTTATTTTATATAAAACAATGGGGGGAAAAAGGGAGTAAGTATATATCAAAATAAGTCTTGACAACCAAAAGTTTATTATAACTCCCTAGTATGAAAAGCAATATGAGAGTGAATTTGTAAACAAGGAATTAATTACTTTGACTAAATTATTTGACAAGTCTAAGCTAAAAAAGAACCACTGCTACAGTTAGAATGTGGCTAAAACACTAAAATGTGGTTAACATACAAAATGTAGTTATAACACTAAAATGTGATATAACATTTGAAACTCATTTTTCAAATGTGGCATCTGAATGGAGTCTCACCACATATTTTGAGGTTATATGTAAATAAAGGAGTGACATCAATTATGTTACTCAATAACCTCAATTAAAACTTCAATATAGAAGTTCATGGACTAGTACCAACTTATATTATTAACTAGCTTGATTAAATATAGTAAGCCAGGGAATCTACCACAACTTAAAGAGACATACACGCTCCATTTTTTGAGAATTTTAAACCAACTAAAAAATAATAAACATCAACAAAAATGTATTTACTTACTTTTTCTAATGTCTCAATGCGCTGCTTCAATAGCCTATTTTCAGTGCGTAACCTCTGCCAGGAAAAAAAAAAAAAAAAGTTTTGCTTGCAAGCATTCTAGAGAGGAAAAGATTCCTAAATCACAATCCTTTGACAAATACAAAAAGACTCAAAAGAACAGTTACATTACCATATGTCAAACTGCTAAAAGAAATCCTTAGCAAAAAGGAAATGATTTCCAATTGTAGCTGTACCTGAGTTTTACATATAGTATAGAATATATTAAAAAAAACTGGGCATGGTGGATCATGACTGTAATCTTAGCTACTCAGAAGGCTGAGATCTGAGGATCAAGATTCAAAGCCAGCCCTGGCACAAAAGGACCTGAGACTCTTATTCCAATTAACTTCTAGAAAATGGGAAATGGGATGTGGCTCAGGGAAGGGTGGTAGCCTTGAGCTGAAGAGCTCAGGGACAGCACCTAGACTAAGTTCAAGCCCCATGACTCACAATAAATAAATAAATATATAAATGCCCCACATTTTTATCTTTATAAGGGCGTATAATAAAATTTTCTTGGGGTTAGGAAAGGTCCTAGTGGTAGAGTGCTTGCCTAGCATGCACAAAGCCCTGGGTTTGTTTCCTCAGTATCACATACACAGAAAAAGCTGAAAGTGGTGCTGTGGTTCAAGTGGTAGAGTGCCAGCCTTTGAGAAAGCTCAAGGACAGTGTCCAGGTCCTGAGTTCAAGCCCCAGGCCTGGCAAAAGAAAAAAAAACAAAACAAAAATAAAAACAAAAAACATTCCTACCACTGAAAGGCAGTTATAATTTTACTTTCTCTATTTAGTCTGCCTCAGTATTTTCTGCTGTTAGCATAGGACAGATTACCTTCTCTGCCACTTTAACAATTATGCTTACGTGGAATGTAATTATCTTCCCTTTGGAGCTATTTTCTCCTGAGTAGCCACCAAGTCTCAGCAAAAGGAAGTTTCTCTTTTTTCACACTAAAGTGAAAGTAAGTTCAGTCATATGTTCCTGCTTTTGGAAAAACCCCTATGCTCTAGGTACCTCGTCAGTAAATGTGCACTTCATTGCTAAATTCACTACCGATGGCAACAACCATTAGCATGAGCTCATATCTATTGTCAAATAACTAATCAGTTTACCTTTAGTACGTGAAAAAACTCCTAAAATGCTTACTTTAATTTCAACTTGCTCTTCCATCTCTTTTGTTTTTATTGTAGTGTATTCCTTTTCAAGCCTAAAAGGAACAAGAAGTTAAAGATATATTCCTATGCACTTAACAAGATTATAAAATTGTAAAATACATATCAATATAAAAGGTAATTTTGTTAGTTTCCATAGGACTATAACCAGGTATTTGATGTGTGAAAAATCATTTTGAGCTGGATGCCACTGGCTCCTGGCGTCTCAGCTACGTGGGATGCTCAGATGAGGAGTACCTTGCTTTGCAGCAGGTCTAAACAATAATTTGACAGATTTCCTTCTTTAGCTGTATCTGGGTATGGTGGTACACATCCGTCATCCTAGGTGTATGAGGCTAAAATCAGAAGGGTTGCAGTTTCAAGATGGCACAGACAGAATAAGAGATTGGAAAGTTCATCTCAATGGAAGTAACTGAGTATGGTAGAGTACGCTTGCCATCCCAACTATAATAGGAAGCAAAAAAGTAGAAGGATAATGGTTCAGGCACACATTTAGGCAGGAAAGGAGACTCTTACCTCAAAACAACTAATATTTTTAAAAGGGGTGGGAGAAACAGGCATGATGGCTCAAGCCTGAAATCCTAGCCACTCAGGAGGCTGATATCTGAGGATCAAGGTTCAAAGCCAGCCCAGGCACTAAAGACAGTGAGATTCTTATCTCCAATTAGTCACTAGAAGATTCTTATCTCCAATTAATCACTAGAAAACCGCAAGTGGGGCTGAGGCTCCAGGGTAGGGCAGTAGCCTTGAGCTGAAGAGTACAGAGACAGTGCCCAGGCCCCCGAGTTCAAGCCCCATGACTCACCAAAAAAAAAAAAAAAAAAAAAAAAAATGGCTCACAGGTAGAACATTTGCCTGACAACTAGAGTTCAAATCCCAGTATTCCCATACCCCACTGCCAAAAGTAGAAGTTCAGAAGGTATAACATATACAACACCAAACACAGAACTGAGTTTATAACTCCATTCATCCCGTAACATATGAAGAAAAAAAATGTACTACCATTCCCAATAAATTTACAGATAATACCTGAACTAACCAAGGTTAAAAACACAGCAATAAAAATAACTATACATTTCCTGTGGAGATATACCAAAAAGTACACATATCTTCTGTGGATTTATTCCCAGAATTAAAGGATCGACCTAGATGTGTATTAGGAACATTAACAGAACACCTTCCTGAATCACAGCAGACTGTGTATACCAGTTTCCAGACATGTGGGTTAGGAACCTCTTACATTATTATTGACCTATTATTGTCATTCACCAGGCTGACTGAAATACACTATTTACCTGTTTTGCCATCCTCTAATCCACAAGAAATTAGAACCTTTGACAGAAATTGGAAAAATATTTATTATATGATCTCAGAGTGAATTTCATAGAAAAACTTACATTTTAATTCTGACAAAGGATTGCTACTCTGATGGTATATAATTTCTAACCAATGCTGCATGGCTGGGAGAGCGGCCTAGTAGAGTGCTTGCCTAGCATGGACAAAGACAGAAGTTCGACTCCTTGGTACCACACACATAGGGGGGAAAAAAAGTGGTGCTGTGGCTCAAACAGTAGAGTGCTAGCCTTGAAAAAAGCCCAAGGACAGTGCTCAGGCCCTGAGTTCACACCCACGACAGGCAAAAAAAAAAGAAAAAAAAAAAAGACTCAATGTTGGGTGCCAGTGGCTCACACCTACTCAGGAGGCTGAAATCTTGAGGACCTTCACAGTTCAACTCCAGATGGAGCAGAAAAGTCCTTGTGAGACTCTTATCTCCAATTAGCCACTCAAAAACCAGAAGTAGCACTATGGCTCAAGTGGTAGAATGCTAGCACTGAATAGAGAGAGACTCAAGGGACAGCACCTAGGTCTAGAGTTCAAGCCCTACTGAAGGACAGAACAGGACGAAAACATTTAAAAAATGAGTCTAAGCCAGACATATGTGGCTCATGCCTCTAAGCATAGCTACTCAGGATTCAGATCTGATGATCATAGTTCAAAAAAAGTTTGTGAGATTCTTACCTACAATCAAGCACCAGAAAACTGGAAGTGGCGCTGTAGCTCAAAGTGTTAGAGCACTACTGTTGAGCTGAAGAGCTTAGGGGTAGTGCTCAGGCCCAGGGTTCAGGCCCCACAACTGACAAAAAAAAAAGTCCAAAAAACAGATGAAAAATATTTACTCTTATTAACAATCAGGGAAATACAAATTAAGTTCAAAATAAGACATTTTACACTTAGCAGATTAGGAAAATAAATAATAACCAAGTGTTGACAATGTATTAGGACAACTCCCAGCCCTCTACCACCTATTTTTAATGTTGAACATATTTTAATTTTTTTTGTGGGTCATGGGGCTTTAACTCTGGGCCTATGGCGCTGTCCATAGGCTGGCTCAAGGCTACGGTCCTACCCCTGTAGCCACAGTCCCACTTTCCCTTTTCTAGTGATTAATACTGTACTATTGACAATAGCCAGGTGATGGAAACAATCCAGATGCCCTACTGCAGATGAATAGATACAAAAAAAAAATGTGGTGTATATATATACAATGGAATTCTACATAGCCAACAGACAAGACGGTATTTGCAGGGAAGTGGATGAATCTAGAGCAAACAATGTTGAGTGAGACAAGTCAAGACCAAAGGAACAACAGGCGCAGGGTATCCTTAATATGTGGCTACTAGATCCAAACAGTACAAGAGCAAGGACTCAGTATTTGCATACCCAATGCTACGGACATGGTACTGGAAATATAAACACTACTACATAGACATAAAAACTTATGACTCTATAGACATGTTTTATTACAGATTAATATGTATCTATAATATAAAACCCTTAGCCTAAGTTCTAAAAACTAAGTGCCAGTGATTGTATATAGAGATTCCCTTCTTCAATACTTGTTTGTTAAACACGTCATTGAAATATGATGTAAAAATCAATGTTAATAAATTCTTTTAAAAAAAATAGGGTTTAGTACCTTGATAACTCAGCCTCCTAACCATCTAGAATTATAGGTATAAGCCACCAACACTGTGCTAAACTGTCCCTTGGTTATCTCATATTGTTACCTTGTTGTCTGATATATTGTATATTTGTTTATTTGGTTACTTAAAATAGGATAGGGAAGGGAGGAGAACAAGATGAGGGGCGGGGGTGGGGGAAGGGAATTGGGGACCAAAACATGAGAAAGGGTATCAATGTTTGTGAAGTAATGCACCTTCTAACTGGCGAATATAATATAACCCTTCTATTAACTAAAATAAAAAATATATGTGGGGGGGGGAAACATTGAGCTGGGTGAGGTAGTTCACACCTGTAATCCTAGCTACTCAGAAGGCTGAGATCTGAAGATCAAGGTTCAAAGCCAGCCCGGCACAAAGGACCTGAGACTCTTATCTCCAATTAACCTCAAGAAAAGGGAAGTGGGTCTTGGCTCAAGGGGAGGGTGCCTATTAGATCCAAACAGTACAAGAGTGAGGACTCAATATTTATATACCAAATGCTATGGACATGGTATTAGAAATATAAACACAACTAGATAGACATAAAAATGTACCACTCCATAGACATAATGTTCAATTACATAGATTAATATGTATCTATGACATACAAACCCTCAGCCTAATTTTAATTATGTTGTAAAATCTAAGTGCCAGTGATTGTATATAGAGATTCCCTTCTTGAATACTTGTTGTTTGTTAAACACGTCATTTGAAATGATGTAAAAACCAATGTTAATAAATTCTTTAAATTTTTTTAAATAAAAAATTGGGGCCAGGGGCTGGGAGTTTGGCCTAGTGGTAGAGTGCTTGCCTAGCATGCATGAAGACCCGGGTTCGATTCCTCGGTACCACATACATAGAAAAAAGCCGGAAGTGGTGCTGAGGCTCAAGTGGTAGAGCTCTATCCTTGAGAAAGTTCAAGGACATTGCTCAGGCCCTGAGCTCAAGCCCAGGACTGGCAAAAAAAAAAAAAAAAAAAAAAAAATTGGGGCCAGGAGTTTGATCTAGTGTAAGAGTGCTTGCCTAGTATGCACGAATACCACATACATAGAAAAAAGCCGGAAGTGGTGCTGAGGCTCAAGTGGTAGAGCACTAGCCTTGAGAAAGTCCAAGGACATTGCTCAGGCCCTGAGCACAAGGAAAAAAAAAATTAAATAAAATAAAAAATAGCTGACTATATAAAATTAGCTCTGATTTTGACAATATAACTTTCATTCTAATTGCAATAATACTTTCTGTAGCAGGAATGTCTATGATGGTATGTTGTATGTGTTAAGGTAATTTCACATTGCAGTATTTCACATTTCACATTGCTACCAAACAGAACTGCTTTCATTTTTTTAACTGTATTTTATTGTCAGGATAATATATAGAGGAGTTACAGTTACATTTGTCAGGTAATGTACATTATTTCTTGAACCTTGATAACCCTCCTCATGTTTTCGTCCCCTTTTCCCTTCCTCTACCTCTTCCCAATCACCTTGTTTATTTGAAATAGGGAAGGGAAAACAAGTAAATGTATATACAATACACTAGGTAACAATGTGAGATACCGTAACCACATGAAATTAACCATAAGTGGAAAAAAGAAAAGAAATAATTGTATTTAATGTACTATGCAAAGTTATTTCTTTATTGTTTTCTAAATACATCTTTCCCAATACTTGCTTCAGTTATTTTGCCATGTATTTGCCTGTTTTTCAATTTTTTTATGATTTATTTTAATGTATGAAGGGGTTAAGGTTATATTCACCAGATAGAAGGTGCATTACATATTGATACCCCTTTTATGTTTTTGTCCCCATTTCCTCTCCCCACCCTCTCCCTTGGTTTTTCCCCTCTTATTTCAAATAAACAAATAAACATATATATAATATACCAGGTAACTAAGTCAGAGACTGTAACAATATAAGATTAACCAAAGGGCAACACAGGAGGGAAAAAAAAGTACATTGAGAACAATAGTCATATGTATCTATGACATACAATCCCTCAGCCTAATTTTAATTATGTTCTAAAATCTAAGTGCCAGTGATTGTATATAGATTCCCTTCCTGAATACTTGTTTGTTAAACATGTCATTTGAAATATGTAAAAATCAATGTTAATAAATTCTTTAATAAAAAAATCAGAAAAAAAGAACAATAGTCACTCTTAATTAAGCTCTTGTTTCCCTGTCTTGGAGGTCCATTAATTTGGCCTAATCCTATATGGTCTTATGTATCTAGGTTTTGAGCTATTGTAATCCTCTGCTAGAGAGTCCTGGGATTGTACTAATCATTACAAATGAGGGAAACCACTGAGCTATGTTCCTTTGGGTCTGGCTTACGTCACTTAATATGATTTTTTCCAAGTCTTTCCATTTCCTTACAAATGAGGCACTTTATATCACAGAAACATTAGCATCATGAAACTTAGTGATTATTTAAGTACTAGGAGATAAAAAATAACTATTATTCTTGATCAATATACTTACTTCTAAACAAAACAAGATCAAAAACTGTCAAGATTGTTTATTTTGAATTCTTATGAAACACAAGCCAAAAATTCTTCTTCAGAAAATAAAGAGAATAGCAGTTGGGAATACAGCTCAGTAGTATTCTTTCTTTGCCTGGCATACAAAAGGCCCTCGGTTTCATTTCCAGCTCTATTCTCTCTATTCTCTCTATTCTCTCTATTCTCTCTCTCTCTCTCTCTCTCTCTCTCTCTCTCTCTCTCTCTCTCTCTTTTCTCTCTCTCTCTCTCTCTTTTCTCCCACGCTCCTTCCTCCCTCCTCTTCCCTCCCCCTCCCCCTCTCCTCAATCTATCATAGCTACCTTGCTGGTTATACTAATCATGAACTTTAGTGACAATCTGGTAGTCAAATAGAGGAAAAGAGTAATTTATAAATAACAGAGATCAAACCATTAAGTTTGTTTTTAAAATAACATACTGGGCCAGGCACTGGTGGCTCATGCCTATAATCCTAGCTACTCAGGAGGCTGAGATATGAGAATCACAGTTCAAAGCCAGCCCAAGCAGGAAAATCTGTTGAGACTGTTATCTCCAATCAACCACCAGAAAATTGGAAATAAAGCTGTTGCTGTAAGTGGTAGAATACTAGGCTTGAGCAGAAGAGTGCAATGGTAATACCCAGGCCCTAAGTTCAAGCTCTATGACCAACAGAAAACAAAGAAAAACAAAACAAAACAAATAACACTGGGTTGGGAGTGTGACTCAATGATACAACTTGTACTTAGTATATGTGAGGCCTTGAGTTCAAGCCAAATTGCCAATAATAAATAATAGCAATATTATTATTAAAACAGTAAGCAGAGCCAAGCACTAGTGGCTCATGCCTGTAATCCTAGCTACACAGGAGGCTGAGATCTGAGGATCATGGCAAAGCCAGCCCAGGCACAAAAGTCTGTGAGACTCACATCTTCAATTAACCACTAGAAAACCAAGTGGTAAAGCACTAGCCTTGAGCTGAAGAGATCAGGGATAGTACCCAGGCCCAGAGTTCAAACTGCAACACCAACAAATAAACCAGAAAAAACAAAATAGCAAGCATTTATAGTTTGTACAATGGTTATAAAGGGACAGGTGTTTAGTGTTGGGACCTGTTTTGAAAACAATGTATCTTGAAATAATGAGACATTGGAGGGAAAAAATAGCAAACTTACACATATAAACAGACCAGAATCTTCGGTTAGGAATGTGGTAGTTTGCCTAGCATGCATGAAACCCTGGGTTCCATTCCTCAGTACTACCTAACAAAAAAAGCTGGAAGTGCTGCTGTGGTTCAAGTGGTAAAGTGCTATATCCTTCAACAGAAGCTCAGAAACAGTGCCCAGACTCTTAAATTCAAGCCTCAAGACTGGCACAAAAAAAAAAAAAAAAAGCCAAAAATTTTAAAGGTAGTATACATTGGTTCTATATTACTACTTTTAAAAGCTGCAAAATATTAGCATCACATTCCAACCAACATTAGTTTTGTTATATTGAAATTCATACCACTCGAACAAAACTAAAGTTTGAGGGGCTGGGAGTTCGGCCTAATGGTAGAGTGGCCTAGTGGCATGCTTGCCTAGCATGCATGAAGACCCTGGTTCGATTCCTTGGTACCACACACACATTAAAAACCTGGAAGTGGTGCTGTGGCTCAAATAGTAGAGCTCTAGCCTTGAGAAAAAGTCCGAGGACAGTGCCCAGGCCCTGAGTTCAAGCCCCACAACTGGCAAAAAAAAAAAAAAAAAAAACTTTGATAACCGTTCTTCTCAACTCAAATGTTTTATCATAGTGGGGCACTACCATCCCACATAAATCTAAAGACCTCAACCCAGACAGGAAAGTACCCAGGAGACTTTTATCTCCACTTAACTGCCAGAAAATCCGAAGTAGAGCTATGGTTCAAAGTGGCACAGTGTGCTAGCCTTGAGCAAAAAAACACAGAGATAGAGCCCAGGCCCTGAGTTCAAGGCCTATGACTGAATAAAAAGAAACTTTACCACTTCCCTGAATTTCCTGGGTTTGGTTTTTGTGTTGTTTTGGTTTGGTTTTTTGCCAGTCCTGGGGCTTGAACTTAGTTCCGGGGCACTGTCCTTGGGCTTTCTCAATGCTAGCACTCTACCAGAGCCATAGCACCACTTCCAGCTTTTTTCTGTATATGTGGTACCAAGGAATCAAACCCAGGGCTTCGTGCATGCTGGGCAAGCACTCTACCCACAAGGCCATGCTCCAGGTACCAGGTTTGGAATATTTCAACAAACCCCATTAATAAAAGGAAAATGTACTAATACTTACTTTTTCATTTTTTTTGAGTTGTATTTAACTTGGTAAGCTGCTTGGATTAATTTGTCTGGGCCACCATCAAATTGGTGTGGAATGACCTTCTGAAAGTGCTAAGATACAATAAAAGAATAATGTAAGAGTCACTCAAGTACTGTTTATTAAGTAACTAATATAAACCTGAAGACATACAAGAAATCCAGAACACTTACCTGCAACATCCCTTCCATGTCAAGTTGCATTAATTCGGCCTGATTCATCTGAAGAAGGGCTAATCCTACTCGAAACACTATTTCTAATCCCTATGGAACAAATGAAAGCCACATTTGTTTCATTAATGCTCTAAATAAACATTTTCTATAAAATGCCAGACAAGTATTTTAGCCTTGATAAAATATAATCTTCACATAACTATTTAGCTCAGCCAGTGTAATCCTAATGCAGATGTAAACAACATATGAAATAATGCATACAGGTTGTGTTCCAAGACAACTTTACAAAAACAGGTGGGAAGGGGCTGGGAGTTTGGCCTAGTGGTAGAGTGCTTGTCTAGCATGCACAAAGACCCAGGTTCAATTCCTGGGTACCACATATATAGAAAAAGCCGGAAGTGGTGATGTGGCTCAAGTGGTAGGGCGCCTTGAGAAAGCCCAACAACAGTGCTCAGGCCCTGAGTTCAGTCCCCAGGACTGACAAAAGAAAGAAAGAAAGAGAAAGAGAGAGAGAGAGAGAGAGAGAGAGAGAGAGAGAGAGAGAGAGAGAGAGAGAGAGGGAGGGAGGGAGGGAGGGAGGGAGGGAGGGAGGGAGGAAAAGGGAGGGAGGAAAAGGGAGGGAGGGAGGGAGGAAGGAAAAGAAAAGACAAGATAAGACAAGAAAAAAAACAGGTGAGAAGAGCCAGGTACTGGTGGCTCATACCTGTAATCCTAGCTATTTAGGAGGTTGAGATCTGAGGATTGCAGTTCAAAGTTAGCCTAGTCACAAAAAGTCCATGAGACTCTTATCTCCAATTAGCACCAGAAAACTGCAAGTGGTGCTATGACTCAAGTGGCAGAGCACTAGTCTTGAGCTGAAGAGCTCAAGAGCAGTGCCCTGGCCAAGAGTTCAAGCCCCACAACTGACAAAAATAAAAATTAAATTAAAAAAAGTAATACAAATACCTTTCTAAGATGTAATTAGTAATAATTAACACTGAGTTCAGAAAATAGAAGTCAAAACATCATTATCATTGACCAATGATGATTAATAGGCAACTTTGCCATATGTTCACAGAATAAAAGAAGCTTGAAGGACACTAATTACTCTCTTACTATTTGGATAACACATGAACTATACAGCAAATTTTATCTCTCACTCTCAGTGTTCTGGGCAGGAAGTTGATAAGGGTTAAGAAGGCAGGCTCCAAATTTTAACTACCTACATCTGAATCCACTATCACATATATATGTATGGTTGAAGATAAGTTACTTGATCTTCCTCTAAGTGTGTTTCCTTACCTATCAACTAAATGGGGATAGTAATTTACCTACCTAAAAGATTGCTATAAGGTTTCAGTGAGATTATTCATTCAATCAATCTAGTAAGGAACACTTGGGCTACCTTATTACTCCCATCGCTAACCTGTTTAATTTAACCTAATAACACCCCCCACCCCGCTCAACTCTTGTTCATAATCTGTTCATTAGCTTACCTCAGACATGAAGATATCAAATATCCTTGTTGCAATTGGTAGTGGAAAAGTTGTAAGAAAGATAGTCAGAAACCAGGATGATGCATACATGGAGGTATGAAAACTTTGAGATTGAAAATGTACAAAGAGCTCTGGAAGATGCTCCTAAAGAGAAGAAACAAATTAGTTAAATGATAATAACACTGAGTGTTTTGAATAAGATAATTGTATATCTACTAGATTAGCCTATGTCAAACACAAAAGAAAGAATAAGACTTAATACCGCAAAGTATAGCTGCAGAAACTTTCAGGATAATGGCTACTGAGAAGGAAGGAAGAGAAAAAGAAAACTGGAATTTTATGCATATCCATTTGATTTGCCATTGAAAAAAAATGAAATTATAGTCAGATTATTTTTAAACCAATCACCCATTGAACCATAAACATTGTTGAGTGGCTATGTGATATATGCCACATGTAATCTTCTTGGTGGGCATAGTTTTCTGGTGTTTCTTTTTTTTTTTTTTTTTTTTTTTTGACAGTCCTGGGGCTTGAATTGAAGGCCTAAGCACTGTCCTTGGACTTTCTCAAGGCTAGAGCTCTACCACTTGAGCCACAGTGCCACTTCTGGCTTTTTTCTAGGTATATGGTACCAAGGAATTGAACCCAGGTCCTTGTGCATGCTAGGCAAGTACTCTTACCACTAGGCCAAACTCCCGGCCCATCTGATTTTCTATAAACAGTAGTGATTCAAAAAAAATTAAAGAAAAGGAAAACTATGCTGAAATATTTTCAACTATAATATACTATTGATCATCTTTCCTATATAATAGGAAAAACACAAAATAAAAGAGCTTCAGCAGTTTTAGTAATTCAAAATGTGATACACTAACTGAAAATATAATACCAAAAGATTAATCTGATTAAAAAAAAAAAAACAAGCTTACTGCTAGAAGCATTAAGTTCATACCTTATAATCTTAGCTACTCAGGAGACTGAGATCTGAGGAACATGGTTTGAAGCTAGTCCAGGTAGGAAAGCCCCTGAGACTCTTATCTACAACATTAACTACCAAAACAAGCCAGAAGTGAAACTGTGGATCAAGTATCTAGTCTTGATACACATACACACAGACACATACACACATACATACACAACACACACCACATGCACACTCGCATACTATTTCTTTTTTGGGGGGGGAAGGGGAATCATGGAGCTTAAGCTCTGGGCCTAAGCGCTCTCCTTGAGCTCTATAGCTCTACCCGAGCCACAACCCCACTTTCCATTTTCTAGCAATTAACTAGAGATAAGAGTCTCACAGTCTTTAGTAATGGACTGGCTTTGAACTACAATCCTCAGATCTTAGCTTCCTAAGTAGCTAGGATTACAGGCATGAGCCACAACACCCAGTTCTTTAATTAAAGAACTATCTCAAGACCTATTTTGGCTTTTTCTTAAAAGTAGAACTCCTCAAATCACACATAGAAATTTTATAGTTTCAGGAAAAAGATTCTCTTAAATCTGGCTCTTGTGCCAGCTGAGTCAATACCTACATTCTGAAGTTTTGCTCATTTAATAGAAATTTAAGTCAATGAAAATATTTACATCTTTATACTATAAGGCAATAGAGGACATATACATATATGTATGTATATAAAAACTTTAAAAAGTACATCATGTTAAAGGTATTTTTCACTTGATTTTTATTAAATTAGCAACATAAAATGAGTGGAACATTGTGGAGAATAAAAAAAAAAGTGCAAGCTAGCAGAAAAACAGATAAAAAGAGAAAGTAAAGAAGACTGAAAGCGAAAGTCTCAAAGCAAACAGACTGAGTGATACCCGTCTTAAAGTTACACAGCCCCTGTCTGGACAGCTCACACCACATAATAACAGGATAGAATAGAACAGAAGGAAATCCATGCATGCAGTTCACAGTACATTTGGCACAAACCCTAAAGTTTCATTAAATAAACAGCAGTCAAGTTCTATACTGAGATAATTGCAGATAGTACCTTCATTGGAAGTAGGCCTAATCATGTGTTAACTGACCAATAAATGACCATGTGATTTTTTTTGGGGGGGAGCAGTTCTGGGCTTGAGCTCAGGACCTGAGCACTGTCCTTGGACTTTCTCAAGGCTAAAGCTCTACCACTTGAGCCACAGCACCACTTCTGGCTTTTTTCTATGTATGTGGTACCGAGGAATCGAACCTGGGTCTTCGTGCACGCTAGGCAAGCACTCTACCACTAGGCCAAACTCCCAGCCCTGCTTTTGGCTTTTTTGCTTTTTTTTTTTTTTCTATGTATGTGGTACTGAGGAATCTTTGTGCATGCTAGGCAAGCACTCTACCATTAGGCCAAACTCTTGGCCATAAAACACTGACTTTTTAATAACTCTACTTTATTGTGTTTAGTTTTATTTAATTAATTCTTAATATATTACTCAGGTCAAATGATAAATGAAATAAATAAAACTGCATTCTTACCTGTATCATGCATTCAAACTGGTACATACAAAGGCCTAATTCTGCCATACTTGGTTTAAAAAGCTCACGAAGTCTGTAATCTTGCATTAACTTTACAAATACACAGAAAGCTTCTTCTTCTGGCATCTGAGAAAAAAAACAAAACATAGTATCGATAGAAGTTCTACATGGTTCATAGGTTTCTATAATTTCTTGATATACATATAAGCCAAAATATATTTAAAGAGGAATCATTCAACCATAAATACTATTTTGAGCAGTCATACGGTACAATGTTAAGAGCAATGTACATGCCTCTAATTCTAGCATTCAGGAACCCAAGGCAGAAGAATCAAGATTTTGAGGCCAGTCTGGGATACACTGTGACATTGCCTATCTAATTAAAAGAAAAAAAGAGTGACTAAGAATCAGGACATTATGGGGCCAGGAGCATGATCTAGTGCTAGCATGAACAAAAGTTCCATTCCTCAGTACCGCATACACAGAAAAAGCTAGACACAGTGCTACAGCTCAAGTGGTAGAGTGCTAGCCTTGAGAAAGCCCAACTGCTCAGGCTGAGTTCCCCAGGACTGGCAAAAAAAAAAAAAAAATCATCAGGACATTATAAACTCCTATTCTGAAAGAATAAGAGACAGACTAGTTTTAAAGCCCCATTAACTGCCTCAAATTGCCTAATTCATTAATTCAACCAATAATCATTTACAAGTGTATGTATATAAATATAGGTATATACATATATGGGTTTATCTATACATATAGATATATGCTTTTAATATCTATAATATAGATTTTTTTTTGTTGATAGATGGAAACGAAAACTGGAGCATTCAGCAGAAGTGACATGATAGGGCCGAGTGTTTAGTGGTAGAGTGCTTGCTTAACAAGCACAAAGACCTGGGTTTGATTCCTTGGTACCACAAACATAGGAAAAGCCAGAAATGGTGCTGTGGTTCAAGTGGTAGAGCTCTAGACTTGAGAAAGCCCAAGGACAGTGCCCAGGCCCTGAGTTCAAGGCCAAGGACTGGCAAAAACAAATAAATAAAATTAATCATTTAAAAAAAAAGAAGTGACACGATATAGCTTTTAGTGTTCAAGTATTAAAATAATTTGTGTGTGTGCGCGCGCGCATGTGCCAGTATTGGGGCTTGAACTCAGGTCCTGCACAGTATCCCTGGGCTTTTTTGCTCAGGGTAGAGCTCTACCACTTGAGGTATAACTGTATTTCTGCTCTTTTTTTTGAGTGTGTATGCTTAATTGGAGGTAAGAGTCACACAGACTTCCTGTGTAGGTTGGCCCCAAACAGTGACGCTCACATCTCACTCTCCTAAGTAACAGAATTACAAGCAAGAACTACTGAACCTAGCTTAAAAGACCTTTTAAGTGTTCGAATTACTTGTAACTGGAGTTTAAAGGTACTAATTATACATTTAATGTGCAAAACACTAGTAAATTATATCAAATAAAACAATAAATATGAAACCTCAAGCTACAAAGATTCAAATATTTAGGCAAATAACATCTAGATTGCTAAGCCATCTTTCTCAAAAGAGTATTTGTCAATTCTCAATCACTTAAGACTACATTAAGTTCTGCCTGCCACAGTGGCTCAGCCTGTAATCCTACTCAGGAGGCTAAGATCTGAGGATCGAGGTTCAAAGCCAGCCCAGGCACTGGAAAACCAGAAGTGGAGCTGAAGGTCCAGGCGTAGGGTGGTAACCGGGAGCTGAAAAGTTCAGGGACAATGCCCAGGCCCAGAGTGTAGGGTAGTAGCTTTGAGCTGAAGAGCTCAGAGACGGCACCCAGGCCCAAAGGTCAAGCCACAAGACTGAAAAAATAAAATAAATAAATACAAAATTCTGCAATCTGCCATCTATAATCACAGCTACTGAGAGCTGAAGATACAGCCCAGGACACAAATGTTGATGAGACTCTTATCTCTTACTAACCACAATAAACAAGTAAATAAATAAAAGCTGGAATAGAGCTCAAGGGGTAGAGTGCTAGCCTTCAGTATAAAGGCTCATGAACAGCAGCAGGCCTTCAGTTCAAGCCTCAAAACTGACACAAACATACACAGAAAATCTACAATCCAACTTAATAAAGAACTTGACAATACTTTTATTAACTTACCTGCATAAGCAATAATCCAACTATAAAAGCACTTCCTTGACAGTAACCAACTTCACGATCCACTAAAGAATATGCCTACAAAGTAAAAAGAGTGATAAAAAATATTTTGATGTTCTTGAGCCAACATCTGTAATCCTAACTACTCAGGAGGCTGAGATCTGAGGATCTCAGTTCAAAGCCAGCCCGGGCAATAAAAACTGTGGGACTCTTATCTCCAGTTAATCACTAGGAAACAGGAAGTAGGGCTGTGGCTTAGGAGTAAGGCGGTGGCCTTGAGCTGAAGAGCTCAAGGACAGCACCCAGGCCCAGAATTCAAGCCCCTTGACCCCCCACAAAAAATAAATAAATAAATCTGATATTCCTGGTTGCTTGGTGGCTTACACCTATAATCCTAGCTACTCAGGAGGCTGAGATCTGAGGATCACAGTTCAAAGCTCATCTGGGCAGAGAAGTCCAGGAGATTTAATCTCCAATTAACCACCAAAGAAAACAGAAGTGGAGCTGTGGCTAGAAGTGGTAGAGTGCTACCCTTGAGCAGAAAAGCTAGCCTTAAGCAGAAAAGTTTAGGGATGGGCTGGGAGCATGGCCTAGTGGTAAGAGTGATTCCTTGGTACCACATAGGAAACAGAAAAAGGCAGAACTGGTGCTGTGGCTCAAGTGGTAGAGTTCTAGCCTTGAGAAAGTCCAAGGACATTGCCCACACCATGAGTCCAAGTCCCAGAACTAGCAAAAAGATAAAAGAAAGAAAGAAAATAAAAGCTTAGGGACAGCACTTTGGCCCTGAATTAAAGCCCCATTACCAATAACAACAACAACAAAAATAATAAATTTTTAATTGGTGGCTCACACCTATAATCCAATCCTAGCCTCTTAAGGAGGATGATATCTGACGGTCCTAGTTGGTGCCAACTGAGGTAGGAAAGTCTATAAAATTTTTATTTTCAATTAACTAACAAAAAAGTTGAAAGTGTAACTGTGGTAGAGTACTAGCCTTAAGCAAAAAGAGCTCAGGAAGAGTTCTTACACTCGGAATTTAAAACTCAGGACCATCCAAGAAAAAGAAATTCCAAGGGCTGGGAGTTTGGCCTAGTGGTAGAGTGCTTGCCTAGCATGCACAAAAGTCTGGGCCAATTCCTCAGCACCACATACATAGAAAAATGCCAGAAGTGGTAATGTGGCTCGAGTGGTAGAGTTCTAGCCTTGAGAAAGCCCAAGGACAATGCTCAGGCACTGAGTTCAATCCCCAGAACTAGCAAAAAAGAAAAGCAAAAAAAAAATTCCAGCATGGCATATTTTACCTTCTTTCTCAAAAAAACCCTAATGTTGATGAGGTGAGTATATTAAAATTCATTTATGGGCCAGGAGTTTAGCCTACTGGTAGAATGTATGCCTATCATATACGTAGACCTGGGTTCAATTCCTCAGTACCACATACATAGAAACAGCCAAGTACACCGAGCCCAGTGGCTCACACCTGTAATCCTAGCTACTGAACAGGCTGAGATATGACGATCAAGGTTCAAAGCTAGCCTGGGCACAAAAGAACCTGAGACTCTTATCTCCAATTAACCTCTAGGAAATGGGAAGTGGGGCTTGGCTCACAGGTGGGGTGGTAGACTTGAGCTAAAGAGCTCAGGGACAGGTGCTCAGGCCAAGTTCAAGCCCCATCACACACACACACATGCACACACACAAGAAAAAGCCAGAAGTGGTGCTGTGCTCATGTAGTAGAGCTCTAGCCTTATGAAAGCCCAAGGAGAGTGCTCAGGCCCTGAGCTCAAGCCCAGGACAGACAGAAAATAAAAAAATAAATAAAAGTTCACTTATAAACCAGATGCCAGTGATTTATGCATGTCATCTTAGCTACTCAGAAGGCTGAGATCTGAGCATCAAGGTTTGAAGCAAGCTTCAGCAGGAAAGCCTGTGAGACTCTTCCAATTAACTACCAGCTACATGTAGTTCTGTGGCTCAGCCTTGATGGGGGGGGGAAGAGGAGAAAAACAAGACCGCTTAGGTACAGAGACCAGGTTCAAACCCTAGGATTGTCACATACATACACACATACGCACGCACACACACACACACACACACACACACACACACACACACACACACACACACACACACACACAGTCTATTCATTTTTAGAAAAGCTCTTTATTTATACCAAGTGTTTTCTTACATAAAATTTCTTTTGACAATTTCTCAATTGAAAATAGTAGCTCATTGTAGGCATTTATGGTTCATATCTGCTATCCTAGCTAGTCAGAAAATTGAGATCCAGAGGATAAAAATTTGAGGTCAGTGGTAGAGTGTTTGCCCTAGCATGCACGAAAACCCAAGTTCAATTCCTCGGTACCACATAAATAGAAAAAGCCAGAAGGGGTGCTATGGCTCAAGGGGTAGGATTCTAGCTTTGCAAAAACCAAGAACAGTACTCATGCCCTGAGCTCAAGCCCCCAAAAAAAAAAAAAAAGATATAGCATCAAGAAAGTTGAAGTTGGGGGGTGGGGGGGGGGAGGGAAATGGGTACCAAGACATGTGAAAGGGTATCAATGTATGTGAATTAATGCACCTTCTATCTGGCAAATATCATGTAACCCTTTTACTAATTACAATAAAAAATAAAAAAAAAATAATTTGGAAAAAAAAACAAAGTTGAAGTTACTTAAGAAATCAGTCTTTTCAGCTGGGATGTAGCTCAATGGCAAAAGCACTTGCCTAGCAAGTGCAACATCCTGGGCTCAAGCCCCAGGGCAAAAATGAAAAGACAAAAAAAAATACAGAAGAAAGAAAGAAAGAAAGAAAGAAAGAAAGAAGAGAGAGAGAGAGAGAGAGAGAGAGAGAGAGAGAGAGAGAGAGAGAGAGAGAGATAGATAGATAGAAAGGAGGGAGGGAGGGAGGGAGGGAGAAAGGGAGAGAGGGAGGGAGGGAGGGAGGGAGAAAGGGAGGAAGGAAGGAAGGAAAGTAGGAAGGAAAGTAGGAAAGTCAGTATTTTATAGTTGTACCTAAAAAAGCTACACAAGGGACCAGGAGTTTGACCCAGTGATAGAGTGTTTGCTTAGCATCTATGAAAACCCGGGTTCAATTCTTTGGTACCACATAAATAGAAAAGGCCAGAAGTAGTGCTGTAGCTCAAGTGGTAGAGCTCTAGCCTTGAAAAAGCCCAAGTACAGTGCCCAGGACCTGAGTCCAAGCCCCAGAACTGGAGGGGGAAGAAAAAAAAACTACACAAAGGGAAAACATAATACTGCATTTTAAGTTAGAATTGCAAACCTTACAAGGACAGAAAGCTCTTAACAACATAAACCACTGAACACAAAAAAGTCAAATGAGCTGGGTGCAGTGGCTCATGCCTATAATCCAAGCTACTCAGCAGGCTGAGATCTGAGGATCAAGGTTCAAAGCCAACCTTGGCACAAAAGGACCTGAGGCTCTTATCTTCAATTAAGCTCTAGAAAACAGGAAGTGGGGGTTGGCTCAAGGGTAGGGTGGTAGCCTTGAGCTGAAGAGCTCAGGGACAGTGCTCACGCGAGCTCAAGCTCCATGACCCCCTCCCCACCAAAAAAAGAAAAAGAAAAGTCAAATGGATGCAGCTGTAATGGCAGAAACCTGCATTCCCAAGTGTGAACTACATACGTGTGAACATCTTATTGGGGTAGCTTTTCTAAGATATGTGACAATAGGTTATTTTATTTCTGTCAACCAATGCTGAATAATGGGATGAATTTTCTCCTAAGTTCTCCAAAATAGACAGCAATGTGTCATAGACAACAATGTGTTATCAGAATTAAAGCAGAAATTATCAAAGCAACTAACTATGATGGGAGTTCATGCTTTATCATGGAAATTGTGTAAATGCCATTGCTTTTCTTTTTTTGGTTGGTTGTGTGGCTTGAACTCTGGGCCTGGGCATTGTCCCTGAGCTCTTCAGCTCAAGGCTACTGCTTTACCACTTGAGTCACAGTGCCACTTCCGGCTTTCTGGTGGTTAATTGGAAATACAAGTCATATGGACTTTTTAGAGCTCGGGCTGGCTTTGATCTGTGATCCTCAGATCTCAGCCTCCTAAGTATATAGGATTATAGGGGTACCTGGCTTCATTTTTTAAAATGAATAAATAGAACTTACCTTCATTACATTAAATAAAACCTCTTGTCCGAGGCTATCTTTTTCTTTAAAAAAATTATGCTCAGGGTAAGTTCTAGCAATGTCCCTTCGAATGAGCTTCTCACAAGGTGACGTCATTTTCAAGAGCTCTGAATACTGATCCTTAATTGGCATACTTTGAGCACTGCAGAGAAGTTGCCAAACTATTGCTCTGAAGTGGTGGGGTATCCCTTTACGTACAAGTTCCTGAAACACAAAACAAAAGGAATGTGATTTTTACAGAATAAATTATTTAAATGTTGTTGTTTCAAGTTAGGCTTACAATGAAAAACTATACCAACTTTCAAATTTGAGGAGGGAAACTCTTAAAACAGGGACTCACGGGGTGGAGTGTTTGGCCTAGTGGTAGAGTGCTTGCCTAGCATGCCAAAGATTCCTCAGTACCACATAACACAGAAAAAAGAAAAAAAAAGTCAGAAGCAGTGCTGTGGCTCAAGTGGCAGAGCTCTAACCTTGAGGAAAGCCCAGGGACAGTGCTCAGGCCCTGAGTTCAAGCCCTAGGACTGACAAAAAAAAAAAGGGACTCACTATGTAGCCTAGGGTTGCCTCAAAAATGCCATACCTCTTGACCTCTTAAGTCAACACAGCTGACAAGGAAACTTTTTCTTTAAAAAAAAAAAAAAAGTGGCCGGGAATTTGGCCTAGTGGTTAAAGTGCTTGCCTAGCATGCACGAAGACCCGGGTTTGATTCCCTGGTGCCACATATACAGAAAAACCGGGAAGTGGTGCTGAGGCTCAAGTGGTAGAGTTCTAGCTTTGAGAAAGTCCAAGGACAGTGCTCAGGCTGAGCTCAAGCCCAGGACTGGCAAAAAAAAAAAAAAAAAAAAAAAAAAGCAAAGATTTAGACCTTCAGTATATCTTAATTTCTGGTCATTTCAATGAGTACAGCTTCTAAAGGTAACCAGGATTTGGTAGCCTACCAAACTAAGAATTAGATGTTAACACAGCCACCACATTTCAAACGGTAGATGAAGTAAAAAACAATAAAATACTGATAATAAAGGATTTTATAACTTTTTAAGATCAGAAAATTTAATTTCTAAAAATAATTTACAACTATGTATTTCTATATTTTTGAGAGCTGATCCTTATAAATCAAAACTCTTTTTTAGGTGGGTCATGGGGCTTGAACTTGGCCTGGGCGCTGTCCCTGAGCTCTTCAGCTCAAGGCTACTACCCTACCCTTGAGCCAAGCCCCACTTCCAGTTTTCTAGAGATTAATTGGAGTAAGAGTCTTCGTCCTTTAATGCCAGGGCTGGCTTTGAATCCTGACCCTCAGATCTCAGCCTGCTCAGTAGCTAGGGTTACAGGCATGAGCCACCACGCCCAGCTTAAATCAAAACTTCTATGGGGCACAAATAAAGCCACTAGCTACTCAAAAGGCTGAGATCTGAAAGACTGTGGCCTAAGGCCAGCCTAGACAGAAAAGTTAGCTAGATTCTTTCACTAAAATAATTCACAAAAAGCAGAACTGAAGGTGTTGGCTCAAGTGATACAGCATCAATTTGGCAAGTACAAAGTTCAAACTCCAGGAAAATACACACACACACACACACACACACACACACACACACACACACACACACACACACACACCTACACAGAGTATGTAGAGCCAACTTTTTATTAAATAGCTTAGAAATTATTACAATCCTTTATTTTTCTTTTCCTTCTTTTCATGTTCTTTTATTAATCTATGCTTGACCTGGTTTGGGAAAAGAAGAACACTTTAATAAAGAAATTTAATAAACAAATACCTTAACTTGCTTTTCCTTCTTTTTGCGCACATCATCCCATTCATTAACAATTCTTCCCCAGAGAATCCAAGAGTCTTCTTCAAGGTGGCTGAGGTTGCTAGAGGCAGACGAGCTTGATACCAGAGAGGAGCCACTGTTTCTTCTTGACCCATTTACAGATCGTAAAGACTTACTATCCGTCTCTAACAATCTAAAATACAATTTTAAAAAACTGCTCAAAATAGCACATCACAGTGATGCCTGAGGAAGCTACCATCTTAAGATCGCTTTGATATGATACCTAATTTCAAAGACTGAAGTTTTCAAATTTGGAAAAATACAGCTTCAAAATATGAAGTAATGAATTTTATTAAGAACTTGAGAGCTATCGGCCCCATTGTAAATTTATGTAGTCTCTCTGAAAGTTCCTATTAGGCAGCTGGCTGCAGTCTTAACTATTGAGGACCTTGAGGCAGAGGTTTACTTAAGCAAAGTTTGAGACAAGTCTCAGCAATTCCATGATATCCCATCTCAAAACAACCACAAAAACAAAACACTACTAGCAATTCAAATAAGAAGAAATTGAGCAGGGAGTTTGGCCAAGTGACAGAGTGCTTGCCTTGCAAGCATGAAGACCTTCAATTCCTCAGTACTACATACATAGAAAAAGCCAGAAGTGGTGTTGTGGTCAAATGGCAGAGCTCTACCCTTGAGAAAGCTCAAGGACAGTGCTCAGACTCTGAGTTCAAGCCCCAGGACTGGGGAAAAAAATTTAAAATTAGCTAACTCAGACCTGTAATCCTAGCTACTCAGGAAGCTGAGATCTGAGGATAGATTTTCAAAGCCAGCCTGGGAAGGAAAGTTGGTAAAATTCTTATCTATAA